>NW_026057585.1:9902862-9951094 GCF_023721935.1 Panthera uncia
AAAGAAAGAAAGAAAGAAAGAAAGAAAGAAAGAAAGAAAGAAAGAAAAGAAAGGAAAGAAAGAAAGCAAGAAAGAAAAATAGACTACACTAGAAAATGTCAGAGGGTATCCTTTGTAGACAGTATAATTTTTTTTTCAGGAAATTGATTTTGTTTGAGTGCATGCATGTGTGCCTGTGTGTGTCTACTGGGTCGTGTTGTAAAATGTCTTTCTATGGTCAATGGTCAACAAACTTGCTGAGCCACAACTCTAAAGTGCGTGCAAGAGTGAGGTCTGGGGGGTGTTTATGAAGCCCACCACAAGGAACGAAAGAGAAGAGAGAGCGTTTAGGACCAAGAGTCAGTTCTAGGGGTAGGGACTGAGTGGAACGTTCGGGAACCTTCCCACTCTACCACAGGACGTACGCACACCTCAGGATATTGTATTATCCTTTCCTGGCTCCTCTTGGGGATTAGCAGCTACAAAACAAACCATAAGCACCAACCCCATAAACAATAAGGACTTGTGTGTTTGTGTGCAGGAGCCGTAAGGGGCTGGAAGGACTGTGTCCTATAACCCGTGCTGTGTGGCCCAAAGCCCCAGGAGACAGAGTGGGAGGTGGCAGCATTAACAGGAGCAGACAACTACAACGGGACACCAGCGGCCTCAGAGGAGGCCATCTGGTCTGGCCTGCTCCTAACCTTCACCGCTTCTCCCGCCTTCAGGGTAGAGCGAGAACTCTGGTACCTTCAGTATCTCTCCCTCAGTCTCTCTCCTGTTCTGGGCACTCCCTCCAGGCACTCGGACCCATATGCCCAGACCATCACGCTGCCCTCTTCCTCTTCTGGTCTAGAATGTTTAAAAAAATTTTTTTAATGTTGACTTATTTTTGAGAGAGAGAGAGAGAGAAAGAGAAAAAAAAGAACGAGTGGGGGAGGGGCAGAGAGAGACGGAGACACAGAATTCAAAGCAGGCTCCAGGCTCTGAGCTGTCAGCGCAGAACCACGAGCCACGAGATCATGACCTGAGCCAAAGTCAGACACTCAGCTGACTGAGCCACTCAGGTGCCCCTCAAATGTTTTACACAGACCTTCTCCCTGGGACATCTGCGGGCCTCACCTTAGAAGGCACCTGCCTCCTGCAGATACCAGGTCCTGCTGTCTCTCTGTGGCTCCCAGGAAGCGCATTTCTGAGTGGCTGCCTGCCACCCCTCTGAGACTGAGCTCCCAGACAGGACCCGGGTCTAGTTCACTGTGTGCCCACTGCCTACCTGAGCACCGTGGACACTGAGTGACGCCTGGTTCGTTTTTTATTGAGTAGGTAGAGAAGAAAAGGGTGAGCCCTCTCCTGAGGTCAAATCCTGTTTGCTCTATCGGGCTCTATGTCCCAAATTTCCAGGAATCCGAGCCATGAGGAGGTCTGAGAGCAGCAGGAAATGCAAGCCCAAGGACAGATGTGAATCAGAGAGGCCAAAAAACAACACTAAGTCAGAAGTTGGCGCTGCGTAGACAGGTGGGTGGGACCGGGATGGTGCTCCAGAACAGGTTGTGGCTGTTCCTTTGCCTTTTATTGCTCTGGCTTTGCGTGGGCCGTGGGAGCCCAGCTCCTGTCCCTGAGGCACCTTAAAAGAACTTTAGGACCTCTGACTCCAGGTTCAAAGGTGGGAAAGTACAAGGTAGGTTTGTGGCGGCATGGGAAAGAGCAGGGGGCTGGGGCAGGTGTGGAGGGTGGCCTGGAAGGCCAGCTTGGGGGATAGATTTTATCCAAGGCACCAGGAGACCATCACGGTGGGGGTGGGGGAGGTGGTGGTGGAAGGGAGGGGGGAGGGGCTACAGCCCCACCCCCTATGGTTACATGCGAATTTGGATATATTTTTCTAGGAAGAAGACCATAGCTTTCATCAGCTTCACAAAAATATTGTGACCACAAACAGTAAATAAACACTGTGTTCGAGGCTTTTGAGCAGGTTTCGGGAATCTCACTCTGGCAACGGTGTACGTGGTACAACAGAGTTTCACTAGTTTCCCTGGTGGAAGAACATGTGCCATGGCAAGATAATGTGTAAATATTTGAGATCTGACATTTGGTTGTTTAATAAGACTGCCTGCCTCTCCACATAAGAGCTAGAATTTTTATTTTCTAATAGAGCTAGCCTCCGACGTAATATACATGCCTGTTACATTCACAGGGGCCTAGCTGTCCAGCTCTGTGCTCTCAGCTGCCTCCAGCAGGGATATTCTTTCCTTTGTTCCCTACCCCACAGCTGGCTTTGACTTCCTTTGACTCAGAGGTCCTCTGATGGGATACTCCTCCATCCCCGGGGGCAGTCCCAGGGGGTTGTGGTGACACAAGCCGCCCGTCCCTTTTCTGTCCTGTCCCACCATGACCGCACCAACGGTACTCGATGTGTCAGACTTCTCTGAACAGTTGGGGATAAAATAGGGGGCACTGTCATATCAGAGGGAAAAAAAATTCTAACTGTCCATTTCATATGATTCTCCTCCTGACTCCAGGAGTTAGGCATCAGAGATGTTCGACTCTACACAAGGAAGCCCCTCTGGAATCTCATCTTGTTCTCTTATCCTCTGTTCTTCCCTCTTCTAGGCCTACGGTGCAAATATCCACCCTCCCCTTTAGGGAGTCCCCTTCCCTATCCACAGGGCTGGCTTCACCCCACAACACATCATCCTCTTCTCCCTAGATGGACATGGTAATTTCTGGTGACAATTTCCCCCAAGTCTGATGTACTTAGCCCCTCCACTCCTACTACCAGAACTGGGGGAGGGGGGCTCTGGGGGAGAGGGTTTGGATCTCACCCATCTGCTGGGTCTGAGAACCCTTGTCCAGTGGCCGTTATAGAATGAGGATTCTTCCTGTTCATCTGTTGGGGAGCCATCATTCGCATACAAATACATCTCCTGAAGACAAACTTTAATTCCCAGAAATGGTACACATGAAGGGAGGCCATCTTTGCTCTCAGTACAACATCAGCTGCACAGGTCCCTGCTCACAATGGATACAGCAATTATTGTGCTGTGTTTGTCCCTTGTGCTGCCCCCCTGCCTGCACCCTGGCTTCTAGGCAGTGCCTCTGGGCCTCCAGAAATCAAAACACACTTTGCCATATTATGCGATAACCTTCAGTTCTGCTATATAGAAGGTAAGGAAAACAAATGGGATGGATGCCACTCATAAGAAGCCTTAAGTAGAGGGGCACCTGGCTGGTTCAGTCGATAGAATGCGCGACTCTTGGTCCTGGGGTTGTAAGTGTGAGCCCCACGTTGAGCGTAGAGATGACTTAAAAAAAAATAAAATCTTTAAAAGATAAAGAAGTCTTAAGTAGAGAGAGAAAGCAAATAGCTTGTGAACTACGAGCAAGACTCATGGGTTAAAGTAGATAGTAAGTAACCTATAAACGTGGAATGAAGAAGAGTGTCCCTTGTAGATAAAAAGGAATGGCGAGACCAAGTCATAAGGCATGAAGCATGTCAGGATGATAGCTAAGTCATCCCTACATTGGCCAGTTTGAAGCCCCCCATACTGCATATTGGTGCCCCTTCAGCCTCATATGTGCTCTTCCCTAGAAATGAAGGTCAAGCCCATGGCCATGGAGCTCACTGATCAGCAAGATGCATCTAATGCCCTTGCTACTATGTCTGATAGGGCAAATGTGTGTTGGTTTTGGGCTGAGGCCTCACGTTCAACCTTGTACTAGGCAGTGTTCTCCAGAGAAACAGAACCAACAAAATATGTGTGTGTGTAGAATAGAAAATTGATGCATGTGATTATGGAGGCTGCCAGGTCCAAACTCTGCAGAGTAGACCAGCAGGCTGGAGACCCAGGAAAAAAGCTGTAGTTTGAGCCCAAAGGCAGAATTCCCTCTCTTGTCTCTGGGGAAGTCAGTCTTTTTCTTAAGCCCTCCAACTGATTGGGTGAGGCCCACCCCCAATATAGAGTTCAATCTGCTTTACTTACTCTACTGATTTAGATGTTAGCCCCATCCAAAATACACCCTCACAGAAATATCTTACAATAGTGTTTGACCAAATTTCTGGGTATCATAGCCTTGCCAAGTTGACGTATACAATTAAGTATTACAAATCTCAGCTCTGGTTCCCATAACTTCCCCATCATTGGGCAAAGCTGATGTCACTGAAAAAAAGAAAGAAGTATGAGCTTGTACAACCCTCGAATCAGATAGTGAGGTCCTTCCACCCAACTTGTATGCTACCCTAAGTGTGTTACCCTGCCTTGTATCTTTCCTTTTGCTTCTTGTTTTACGTTTTAAATGCATCTAATAAACCGTGTTGTTGGACATCTTAATTTTATCAGTGAACTTTTCTGTTGCATGTCCTCTGGAATAGCTTACCTGGTGGTAGACTTGGAGGGTACTATCTCATAAGGTAATTTCTTTCACTACAATGCCCAAAGACCTGATATCCGCTTTGCAATGACACCTTTCTGCACCTTAGGCTACCTCTACTCTCATTGTCTGTGGGCAGTGGGGATGGAAATGAGGGTGATAAGGATCAGAACTCTCCACCCCATCACTGGCTTCATGGGTTCCATTCTTAAATTTTTGTTTAATGTTTATTTTTGAGAGAGAGAGAGAGACAGAGCATAAGCAGGGGAGGGGCAGAGAGAGAGAGAGAGACACAGAATTCGAAGCAGGATCCAGGCTCCGAGCCATCAGCTCAGAGCCCAATGTGGGGCTCAAACTCACGAACCACGAGATCATGACCTGAGCCGAAGTTGGATGCTTAACTGACTGAGCCACCCAGGTGTCCCTAAGGGGTTCCATTCTTCTACTTACAAACCTTCCATAACTATTTGACTGTGTTTTTCAGGGACTATAGGGCTGGGGAGAAACTAAAATTGCCTGCTGTCCGCAGTGGTTGGTTATTAAGAAGGACGGGAACACAAGTCAGAGGCTCTGATGAAAAATGGAAAAACACAAGCAGAAGTCCCCAGATCCAACCCTTCCCTTCCTCCTTCTCCGGGAGCCCCAATCTCTGCCATAACAGAGGTCACCACCTCCAATGTGGGAAGGGAGACTTTGGTCTCCTGACGTGTGTCGGTGTGTGCAGAAGCCAGGAGTGGCCTGGGTTGGCAGTTAAGCACCTTATAAGCAGGAACTCATTTTTCTTTGAGCCTCCAGCACCTACATCCTGCCTGGCTCATTGTAGGTGTTCAGGGTAAGTTTGCTGAAAGGAAGCGGAGTTGGAGGGAGAGGCTGCTGACCACTGAAGGCCACTGCAGCCAGAGATTTGTGGCTGACATCTCATGTTGGATACCTGAATGCAGCTCTCCCTAGAAGCAGTGATGACACATTTTAGTACCGTGGCACAACACTGATGGACTTACGTAGGCTTTTGGTAACCGATCTGGGGACGTAACTAGCATATATAACCCCATGCTCTATGGGATATGAGGTATAAATTCTAACAAATTTACTTTCAGAATCCATTTACTTATAAGTTGAGAGCTGCCTATCCATATCCCCCGCCCCCGATGCCAGCCAATCTCAAAATTCAAACGTGTCTATATACTGGTGAGTATCTAGGAAAGCTTTCAGCTTCACCTATTCCATTGGCTTCCTCCACTCGGGGTGCACACGGTGATCCTACATTCCATCCTGCGCCTTGTGGCATAGATGCCGTAACACCCCAGGGCAGAAAATGTTCCTTGCTTTCACTCCTTCTCACCGTACATTCTCGCCACCCAGTAAATTGTGAATGCGAGAAACAGAGTAATCACCATACCGCTTCTTAGGAGAGACTCATTTTCCATTCACACCTTCTCCCTGGAAAGCAGGAGGGGTAGGTTGTGAAGGGTGAGTGATGGGGAAGAGTTTGTACAGCGGCACTCACAGCACCCCCCCATGCACACCCACTCATTCCCAAGTAGGGTGAGCCAGTACATTAATACCTTCTTGCTTCCTTTCACTGAAATCAGCCTGCCTGACTTAATCCTCCAGTGTTAGCAGTAGAGGAGGGGTTTCTGCTCTTCAGGATGAATGTTCTTTATAAGGAAAAGACGCGGTTTACGAGAGACTTAATGCCTTGAATGAATGGAACATACTAAATGAATGTGAACTGTAACAGTTCCTCTACCATAAACCTATGCACGCTTTTTAGAGTAGCCTGGGAAATGGGTTCTGGAGAATATTTTTATAGCACATAGATCTGAGTTAGATCGGTGGCTCTCAGCTGGGAACAATATTGCTCCCCAGGGGACATGCGGCAATGTTTGAGACATTTTTGGTTTTCATGATTGGTGGGAGAGGTTAAGGCCAGAGATGCTGCTAAATCAATTTCACAATGCAAAGGACAGTCTTCCCCCCCGACCAGCAAAGAGTTACCTGGCCAAAAATGTCAATGGTGTCGAGACTAAGAAACTCTAAGTCAGACAGATATATGTGGTCTGTCAACACTATGATATTACCTAGGGAAACATCCAGAGACCATTAGCAAACTTCACCTTTGCAAAGACTAAAATGTATATAAAGACAAATTACATTCTTCTGAATTCTATTCCCTTATCTTTGGTTTACTGGACAGGTTTTAAACCGTGATTTAAGAATTTTTAAGTTTTGGGGAACCTGGGTGACTCAGTCAGTTAAGCATCCGACTGCGGCTCAGCTCATGATCTCACGGTTTGTGAATTCGAGCCCCATGTTGGGCTCTGTGCTGACAGCTCAGAGCCTGGAGCTGCTTCAGATTCTGTGACTCCCTCTCTCTCTGCTCCTCCCCCACTCTCACACACACACTCTCTCTCTATGAAAAATAAACACTAAAAAAAATTTTTTTTAATATATTAAAGAATTTTTTAAGTTTCCCTAAAGTTTCATCACTCCCTGCTAACCATTTTTTCACAAATCAATCAAGTTGTTACTACTCAGAGCAAGTAATTTTCAAGAGAACAGAAGAAAAACTACAAAATGTATTGAGACACAGTAGCTAGCACATCCTCCAACTCCGGGATTATGGCAGATTGCATTGTCTGAAGATGGCCGCATAAATATCTCGCATACACTCTCTTATACACTCTCCTTAGTATGTAACTTGGCATTCATCCCATGGCGCAGTAGGGCCTACGTTCCCTGCAGCTGAATCTGGGAGGGTTTAAGTCGATGGGTGTAAGTTCCAAGATGTGACTTCTGAGGCCAGGTCATAAAAGGAAAACACCTTCCTCTTAATCCTGTTGGAACCCAGCCACCATGCGGAGGAAACCGAAGTGGCCACATATGTAAGTTCTGGCCAACAGCCCCAGGCGAGGAGTGGAGGTCCCAGTTGATGGCCAGCATTCGTCACTGATGTGAGAGTGAGTGAGCCTTTAGATGCTTTCTGCCCTCAGCCGTTGAACCACCCTCAGCCTTTGAGTGTTCCCAAGTAAGGCCTCAGACTTTGTAGAACAGAGACAAGCTGTCCCCGTTGTGTCCTTTCCAAGTTTCTGACCCACAGAATCCATAAGTATAATAAAAGTATTATGGAAGCCACAGAGTTTCAGAGTAATTGTCACGTAGTAAGATGTAAATGGAACAGTAATTCTCCCCCAAATATATATAAACTATTTCCTGTAATAAAATTGCCAAATTGCTATACATTGATCTTCTGCCAAAATGGTGAGTAAATGGCAAACATACTATAGTTGTCCTATCCTGCACCTAAATCAGACATCACTAATTAATTGCAGAACTCTTTCTTGATGAGCAGGGATCCAGCCTTAAAACTCTCAGCAAAACACATCAGCAACCAAGTTATTGGAATTGACATAACGGTTTGAAACCTATTTGCTATGCCCGATGTTTTTTATAAGAGTTGAGGCTGGTTTCCCCTGGCTTACTCCCAGACAGAAGGATTTATCTGTTGTTTAGTCAGGTGCCCAGAAAAGGATGTGTGGCTTTGCAGCACCTGTTTGCAAAAATGCTGTCATATTAGCTTGGTAGATGAATATGAGGGGAGTCTTTTTATCATACTTTCTGAGAATTTGACTATCAAACAACGATAGCAACCTATTTATGTCAAGAGCCGCTTTTATTAAAAACAAACAAACTCAAATCCCTAGTACACCAGAAAAATGTTTAAACCGCTTTTTAAAAAAGTGGCAGAATCCCTGAAAAAAGAAAAAAAAACCTAACATAATGAGATGGGCCCATATATCTAGTCTGTGAATGAAGGTTGTCAACTTTATGCAATAGTTCAGACGTAGAACCTTTAATTTTGAAGAAATTTAAGTTTGAAGAGATAAGCACATGGTGAAAGGGGACATTGGTACCTGTATTATTTTGAGCTTTGTTCAATGCACATTATTATACCAGGTTCAGGGGAGAGCATGAAGTGACTAGGCCCTCTCTTTTTCAATTTTCTGTTTGTGAATTTGATGTCTTCACCTTATGACTGACAACGAAATTTCTCTCTCTCATCTATCAGGGATTCTGGGAAGCCAAAGTTGTTTATTTTTAAAAGGAATATAATAATGGTTATCTGAAGAAAATGACTCAGGTGATTGAATTCCTGGGCAGGCAGACAAACCACATGTCAGAAGGACATTTTAACCCAAGATTTCAAGGATTCTGGAGACCTCACAGTCCTCTTCTCGCATGGTGGCTTGTTGGGCTATAAATAAAGTCACTTGTAAAAGGGGGTAGGCATCAGGGCCGGAAGGAAAAGTCATACTGACTGAAATTCTCTAATTGTCCCTTGGAGTATGTTTTAACCTTAAATTTCTTTTTGAAATATTTGTTTATTTTTGATAGAAGGAAAGAGACAGAGCATGAATGGGGGCCGGGCAGAGAGAGAGGGAGACACAGAATCCGAAGCTGACTCCAGGCTCCGAGCTGTAAGCACAGAGCCTGACGCAGGGTTCGAACCCACAAACCATGGGATCATGGCCTGAGCCAAAGTTGGACACTTAACCAATTAAGCCACCCAGGCGCCCCTGGAATATGTTTTAAAAATCATAACTTAACCAAGGCAATGATCCTAGGAATATTTAAGCCTTGCCTTTCTGTGCCTCTCTGTCAGCTCTCCTGGGTCCCTTTCTCACTTTCAAACACACCCACTCTCCCTCCACCCTTTTTCAAACCACCAACAAGCCCTGTGCCTTCAAGGTTTCCACTTGGACACTGGAGTTACTCCTGTCCTCCCCCCGTCCCCTTGAGGGCTTCCCAGTTCTGTCCTCCTCCTCGGGAAAAAAACAGTATGACCCTTTGGTTAATCTGATGGACTGATTCAAACTGAGGTGTTACCGTAGGCTTTTTTTCTATTAAGAGTCACTGCCCTATAGGAAAAATATAGAGAACCATCTAAATTAAAAAAATGAATTTCATTGTTTTGTTTACTTGGAAGACCGCATAAAAAGTTAAAATTCTAAACAAGGCAAAAATGCCCACGGACATTAGACACTCACACTCCGTTAAGATAGATACCATTGTGCCCATTTTTCTGATATGGAAATGGAGGCTTAGGCATATCAAGAGATTGTCCAAGGTTCCAGGATTCAAACCCAGACTGACTGCACTGTGAAGCACTTGTTCTTGATCACCATGCCTCACTGCCTCCTGTTATATATCTTGGCTTTGAGAGATTTAGTGGGATAATCTTTTCCAGGCAGCTTGAATGAGCAAGGGCATTTTACCATCCTGGTTCCTTCCTCACAGCCAACATTAAAAACAGCACACGTCTATGGCTGCAGCTATATGCTGGGACACTTAGCAAATGACTTGCTTTGGATAGCCAAGAGCTTACTAATTTAAACACCAATTTTTAAATGTGCATGGAAATTTTTCTTAAGTATATTATGTAATTTCTCGCTTTCTTAAGTTGGATATTCTAAACATAATTTAGCCCTTAGCCTTTCCTTATATACTCGAGGTGCAGCAACGTGAGCATTAGCTACAGTTAACGAGGCTCCAAGACAGCAATGCCCTCAGGACTGTTGAAGTACATAGGGCTGTTTTTAACCTACATTTAAGTGGTCCCAGTCTACTGTGCTACGTGAGTTCTTGTGTCTGCTTTTCATAGATTTTCTGTCATGCTGTCAGCCTCTTGGGTATTGACTCTCGATGCTATTAGTATCTGCCTATATTAGTCCTTCTTTGCCCTCTTAGATTTGCTACTTACAATCTCTGGTGGATGTGAAACCAATATATTTGGGCATATTTTGTCTTAAAAAAAAAAAAAAGTAACTACCTATTGAATGGCCGAGGGGATTTCTTGTAAGTAGGGAATGTGAATTTTAGTGAGTGGAACGTATAACACCAATTTTAGCTTCCTGGTTCTCTGGGTCAGTAATTGATGAGATTGTCAGTTAACCAATATATAGCAACATCCACTGGTACTGGCCTGTCCACAACCCCCCTTTAAGGGAAGTTGGCTATTTACCAGAGTCCCAGCTTCTTGGGTGACCATACTTTGCCCTTTTTAATCATGACTTCCCCACCCCCATTACACACACTGCATGAATTGGATGGGAGTGCCTGACCCAAGGGCAACCAGACCACAGACTGGCCAATGACCATGAGAAAAAGATAAGCTGCGCTTAGCCCATCCCAACTCTGGGGCATTTTAATTGGGGAAGACATTAAGGCAAATTGGTTAGAGGTGGCATTTGAACCAGAAAGTTCATGAAGTAGAGTTGTGGCCCATGAGGCCACACTATGTCATAAGCCATCTGAAGTGATAACATGTAGAGCTCTAAGAAAGCTGGTTAAGAGAAAGAGAAGGGAGCAAACGGAAGGAGAGAGACAGAGATACACTGCAGGCAGAGAGAGAGAGAGAGAGAGAGAGAGAGAGAGAGAGAGAATGGTGAGATTTGTTCTATGTGCCTCTTTGCTCCAAACACAAGTTTTCTTGAGGTAACTTGACTGAGTCTCTTTGTCTCCCACCCAAAAGAAGCTAAGTATAAAAATCACTTTCTGGGGTACCTCGGTGGCTCAGTTGGTTAAGTGTCCCAACTTGATTTTGGCTCAAGTCATTATCCCACGGTTTGTGAGGTCAAGCCCCGCATCCAGCTCTGCGCTGACAGCTAGGAGCTTGCTTGGGATTCTCAATCTATCTATCTATCTATCTCTCTCTCTCTCTCTCTCTCTCTCAAAAATAAATAAATAAACATTAAAAAAGTCAATTTCTGATAGCTGAGCTGTTAGTATACCTTACTGTATTCTCTGGACTCTGTGCTAGTGGAAAAACACAAACAACTTAACTATAGAGGAAAAAGTACAGAATTTGAAATGGAGACACTTAAGGTCAGAATTAACACAAAAGACAAATATGTATGAAGAAAAAGATAATAGCTGCTAAAGCTAATAATTATGCTAAAAGACACGACCAGCACCCTATTGCAGCTTGAATAGTCAACCCATCAACACAGAAGCAAAGATGAAATGTAGAACAATCACAAGGCCCTTGAGTCCTGCGAAGGTTCTTTTTTAATTAAGTGACTATAACCTGCATACGACTCCTGGCTACACGCGTGTAGCACGTGAGTATGCGTGAGTTCCACACAGGGGCTGGGGAGGGAGGTGAGCATCCCCGTGAGGCCCTACAACAGCCCATGTCAGGAGGCACAGCCAGATGGGTGCTCCCACGAGAGCCCCCTGGGGAAGAAAAGCAAACCAGAGGCAGACAGTTACAGAAATAGCCAAACCAGAGAGGCCCCCGCTCATTCTCTAATCCATTCTTAGCGACTCTGGAGCATGTGGCTCAATGATGCCTTGTTACCTCCACAGAGGTTAGCGAGGCCCCACCACAGAGGTTAGTGAGGCCCACTGGAGGTTCTCTGAACTCTGTTCTTACACCATTAGGCAGTTGATCTAAGATCAGAAAACAGTGGACACACATCCTCCTTGCACATCACACATTACTGAAAAACACTGACCTCCAGGGATTTCTCTGCAGTTGTCCTGGCTTCACACACTAGACCGGGGAGGCGGGGGGGGGGGGGGGGGGGCGCTGTCCACCCACATGATGGTCAGTGTTTCAAGGATGTCTTTCTGGAACAGAGAGTCAGAGGCCAGGAAGCCAGGCTTGTCACTGGGAATGCAAGAGAATGGATCGGATCAGAAGGGCTGGAGAATATGACAAGCAAAAAGGGGCAACCAGATGGACAGTCAGGAAAGGTAAGAACAACAGCACACCACAGTGCTAGGTATCTGGGGCCCAGTTACTCAGGTCTGCATCTGAAAACCAGAAACTTCCAGACACCATATTCTCTGCCCACTGCAGAAAATTGAGGGAGAGGGATAAAAGGGGAAGGAGAAAGAGAAGGGGGTGCGGAGTGAGGGACACAAAGATGACGCAGAGAGGGGCAGAGAATGGGGGTGGTGGGAGACTATTTAAGAAAAGACAACTCGAGTTGGCAAAAATGTAGCCCAAGCGGTTAACGTTTTCTCCAGGAAATGTCCTTCCTTCAGATAACAAAACAAAATCATGACCCAAACCTAAGAAATGATTGAGGTAGTCCTCCTGAAACAGATAAGAGGGCTTCATAAGATCATAATGAACAAGTCCATAATCTTTGGGCTAGATTCTGGAAACTAAAGTTGCATTGTTCATGGTGGCTTCACTAATTTCCCCTTGAACGCCGTGTCAATAGATCTTTTAAATTTGAACTCTGGCAGGGCATCAGTTGGAGAGAGGGGCTGTGTAACCCACATACTTCAGGGACTCTGGCCTTAACAGCGCTAAGTATTCTGGGATAAACAAGGATGAGGCCAGGAAATGAGGAGGCTAGGGCAACCCACACCCCGGGACACTGTCCTGGGTGGGAGGAAACTCACCCCCAAGTGAGGGCTGCGTGTGGACTCCTTCCCCGGGACACCTGGCATCATCCTCAGGACTCAGCTACCTGACCAGCAGCGGCATCTGACCCCCGTGACCACTCCCTCTTCCTGACCACTTCCTAAGCAAATCTTTCCTTGAATCCTGGGACGTTACCCTTCCCCTCATGCTATCTCATCTTCTTTCATTCATGGTTACCCTTTTTGGGCAATTTTTTTTAATTTTTAAAAAATGTATTATTATTTATTTTATTAATTATTTATTATTGATACTATGACTGTGGTTAGTATAATAAATATTATTTATTTTATTGTATTTATTATTATAATATACAATGTTATATTAGTCTCGGGTGACTTTTCATCTCCATAACTTATTTTTTTAATGTTTTATTTATTTTTGACAGAGAGAGAGAGGGAGAGACAGGAGCAGGCTCCAGGCTCTGAGCTGTCAGCGCAGAGCCCGACCTGGAGCTCGAACTCGTGAACCAGGAGATCATGACCTGATCTGAGACCAATGCTCAACCGGCTGAGACACACAGGTGCCCTACTTATTTATTTTTTAACTAGAAGTTTGTATCTCTTCACCTATTTTTTTTTAACTCTTATTATAGAAAACTTTAAACATGTATAAAAGAAAAAAGAGTGCAGTGAAGCCTCATGCCTTCATGATCATGTTCCCAACCACGATCGGCTTGCGGTCTTTCCCATTTTTCCTAGACCCCACCCACTTTCCTTTCCTGCAGATTATTTTGAAGTAAACCCAAGTCATCACATCAAGTGTTTCTGAGTGCATCTTTTGAAAATCATAACCTCAATTCTATCAGACGCACTCTCCCAAAATCAACAATCACTCCTCAATAGCGCCAAATACCTAGTGTTCACATTTACCCAATTGTCCATTAGTCGTTTTTTTTCCCCTACTGTTTGTTTGAATGGACATCCAAATGAGGTTCGAGCATTGCTGTTGCTTGTGTCTGAAGTGTCTTTTAATTTATGGTCTCCCTCCGAGTCTTTCCCTTCTTTTCTTAAAAATTTTCTGTTAAAGAAGCTAGTTTATCCAATAGAATTTTCCACAATCTGGATTTGGCTGATTACATCCCATAGAGTCTTCAACATATTGCTGCCCCTTGTATTTCCTATAAATTGGCAATTAGATGTAGAGGATTAATCAGATTCAAGTTCTACGTGTTGGCAACATTTCATAGGTGGTGTTGGAGGTACATAGTATATGACTGAGTCTTTTGATTTTTTTTTTAATTTATTTTTCTTTAAAGTTTATTTATTTTGAGAGAGAGAGAATGAGCATGCACATGAACAAGCAGGGGAGGAGCAAAGAGAGGGAGAGAGCGAGAATCCCAAGCAGGTTCCACACTGTCAGTGCAGAGCCCAATGTGGGGTTTGATCCCACGAACCATGAGATCATGACCTGAGCCGATATCAAAAGTCAGATGGTGGGGCGCCTGGGTGGCTCAGTCGGTTAAGCGTCCGACTTCGGCTCAGGTCATGATCTCGTGGTTCGTGAGTTCAAGCTCCGCGTCGGGCTCTGTGCTGACAGCTCAGAACCTGGAGCCTGTTTCAGATTCTGTGTCTCCCTCTCTCTCTCTGACCCTCCCCCGTTCATGCTCTGTCTCTGTCTCGAAAATAAATAAACATTAAAAAAAAAAAAGTCAGATGCTTAACCACCTGAGCCACCCAGCCACACCTGATTCTTTTTATGATGTCAGAAACCACTGATTTTCATTGCCTAATGTTGGTTCCATTAATTCAGTAAGGAGCTGCACAGTGGTGGTACCATTTCTCTCTCATTCTTCCTTCCTTTACTAGCTGTAACACTCAGAAGTTTCCCTCAGCAGCAACTTCCCGCATCAGCTATGAGGTGACTCTTAGGCACAGCTCATATAAGAAATTCAGCCCCCTTGGTTCACCCAGCACCACTGCGGCTAGCTGAGTGACCATGGGCCATCTCATCTCTCTGAACTGGTTTTCCACTTACAAAATGAGAATGATCACCTTGACCAACTCATGGAATTGTTGTAAAGGTGAAAGGAATAATACACATAAAGTTCCTGATTGGCAAGCATTTCACGGATGTGACCTGCTGTCCTTATTTTCATTGTTAGGATGCAGATTTCCCAACCAGCACCCAGAGAACACAGCACAAGGAGGCTGAGCAGGTTTGGCTTTTTATCCCAGGTCATTGCCATAGGCTTATCGCAGCCACTAATAGAGTCAGTTGTTCACAAGAAAGACAGCCATCCCTCTGCCTGGCGCTTCTTCCTGAGGCTACGACAGTCACCAGCAATCTGCTCTTTAGACAGGGCTGGCCAGAGACCCCAAGAACCGGTGGCAGAATCAGAGCAAGGCAAGTGCTGGGGTCATCCTCAGTCCTGGGCAGCCCCGCCTCTCCCAGGGAAAAGCCCTAGAAGGCAGAAAGGATTAAATAGTACCCTTTCAGCAAGATCCCCAGGCTTAGATGCCCTTTCTTCGGAAACTCCTATTAGGAACATACTTACTCTTCCTCTAGCTTTGGCAAGTCCGTGAATTAATTTAGCCCTATTGTCAGAACAGTTGGCTGCTCATTTATAACAAGAAGAATTTTATAGGCTTTGTAAAAACCACTCAGGCACATTTAGGACCTAAAGGCATTGGTCTCGAAACTGGCTCTCGGTTTGATTTCTGTATTTCTGCGCATATTAAATCTTTCTGCTGCCACTTACATCCGCTTAATGGTCTCCACTTAGTGGAGGATCCTGGAGTCTTTGGTCGAAGTTATAAAACTAAGAAGCCATTTGTAAGTCAATCTACTTCTTTTGTAAAGGTAAATCTAATTTTAGGGACTTAAGCCAGAAGTTGAATTTCTGGGTTTTTAGAAAGCGTCTGTGCACTCAGGAAAGAGCTGGGGTAGCTGCTGGGGCCTGAAGGGTGATCGCATTCGCGAGGGGCACAGCCCGTGGCTTGGCTCCTTTTGAGGCCTAGGAATAAAATGCTGTTTCCTCAGTATATGCTTGTGTCAAGAGCTTGCACTTGGGGTCCAAGCCAAATGATTAGCTGCTTGGCCCTGAGAAAGCTACTTAACCTCCCTCAGCCTCCATTTCCTTGTCTGTAAAACGAGAGAATCAAAGTGTTGTTGTCATGACAGACTACATGAGATAATGCAGGTGAAGCACTGAGCGCGGTGTCTGGCAGATAATAACTTTGTTTTAATATAATTTATTGTCAAGTTAGCTAACATACAGTGTATACAGTGTGCTCTTGGTTTTGGGCATAGATTCCCGTGGTTCATCACTTACAGACAACACCCAGCGCTCATCCCAACACGTGCCCTCCTCAATGCCCATCTCCCATTTTCCCCTCTCCCCTGTTCCCCCACCATCAACCCTCAGTTTGTCCTCTGTACTTAAGAGTCTCTTATGGTTCGCCTCCCTCTTTGCTTGAAACTATTTTTCCCCCATCCTTCCCCCATGGTCTTCTGTTAAGTTTCTCAAGTTCCACATACGAATGAAAACATGTAATATCTGTCTTTCTCTGATTGACTTATTTCACTTAGCATAACACCCTCCAGTTCCATCCACGTTTTGCAAATGGCAGGATTTCATTCTTTCTCATTGCCAAGTAGTATTCCATTGTATATATAAACCACATCTTCTTTATCCATTCGCCAGCTGATGGGCATTTAGGCTCTTTCCATAATTTGGCTATTGTTGAAAGTGCTGCTATAAACATTAGGGTACATGTCCCCCTGTGAATCAGCACTCCTGTATCCTTTGGATAAATTCCTAGTAGTGCTATTGTTGGGTCATAGAGTAGTTCTGTTTTTATTTTTTAAGGAACCTCCACACTGTTTTCCAGAGAAGCTGCACCAGTTTGCATTCCCACCAACAGTGCAAGAAGGTTCCTGTTTCTCCACATCCTCACCAGCCTCTGTTGTTTCCTGAGTTGTTAATTTTATCCACTCTGACTGGTATGAGGTGGTATCTCAGTGTGGTTTTGATTTGAATTTCCCTGACGATGAGTGACGTTGAGCATCTTTTCATGTGCCTGTTGGCCATCTGGATGTCTTCTTTGTAAAAGTGTCTATTCATGTCTTCTGCCCGTTTCTTCACTGGATTATTTGTTTTTCAGGTGTTGAGTTTGGTAAGTTCTTTATAGATTTTGGATACTATAACACTTTATCTGACATGTCTGGAAAATAATAATTCTCAGCTATTTATCATTATTATAGTTACTACCAGACTCTGGTCCTGGCTGGCCAGGCATTTTGTTTACAATCATGACTTTTGTTTACAACAATAGTTGAAATATTAGTCGACAATAAAAAGGAAAAAACTAATGATACACACAACTTAAATGGATCTCAGTTGGGGGCGTTATGCTGAGTGTGGGAAAAAAAGCCCATCTGAAAGGGCCACATACTGTGGGATTCTGTTTCTGTAATATTCTTGAAATCATAAAATTATATAGAGAGAACAGATTCGGAATTGCCAGGGTAACATTAGAGTGGCAGTAGGCAGGTGCACAGCTATAAAGGAGCAACATGAAGGACAATTTAGGATGACGGTTTTCATTTTTTTCCTATTTTTTTTTAATTTAAATTTTAGTTGGGGGCATCTGGGTGGCTCAGTTGGTTAAGTGGCCAACTTTGGCTCAGGTCATGATTTTATAGTTCACGAGTTCAAGCCCTGCGTTGGGCTCTGTGCTGACACCTCAGAGCCTGGAGCCTGCTTCGGATTCTGTGTCTCCCTCTCTCTCTCTGTCTTCCCCAGTTTGCACTTTGTCTCTCTGTCTCTCTGTCAAAAATAAATAAAAACATTTAAAAATTTTCTAATTTTAGTTGGTTAACATAGTGCAATATTGGTTTCAGGAGCAGAAAGCAGTGATTCATCACTTACATACAACACCCAGTGCTCATCACAACAAATGCCCTCCTTAATACCCATCATCCGTCTAGCACATCTCCCACCTACCTCCCTCCATTTGTTCTCTATTGTTAAGAGTCTCTTGTGGTTTGTTTCCCTCTCTTCTCTCCCCCACTTTTCTCATATGTTCATCTGAATGAAATTCCACGTGAGTGAGTGAAATAATATATTTGTCTTTCTCTGGCTAATTCTGCTTAGTACGATATATTCTAGCTCCATCCACAGTTGCAAAGGGCAAGATTCCATTCTTTTTGATGGCTGAGTAATAGTCTGTTGTGTATATAACCACATCTTCTTTATCCATTCATCAGTCAGTGGACATTTGGGGTCTCTCCGTAGTTTTGTTACCGTTGATAATGCTGCTATAAACACTGGGTTGCATACACCCCTTCAGATCTGTATTTTTGTATCCTTTGGGTAAATACCTAATAGTGCAGTTGCTGGATGGTAGGGTAGTTCTATTTTTAGTTTCTTGAAGAACCTCCATACTCTTTTCCAGAGTAGCTGCACAGTTTTCATTCCCACCAAGAGTTCAAGAGGGTTCCCCTTTCTCTACATCCTCACCAACACCTGTTGTTTCTTGTGTTATTAATTTTAGCCATTCTGACAGGTGTGAGGTGGTACCTCATTGTGGTTTTGATTCGTATTTCCCTAATGAGTGATGTTGAGCATCCTTTCATGTGTCTGTTGGCCCTCTGGACGCTTTCTTTGGAAAAGTGTCTATTCACGTCGTCTGTCCATTTCTTAATTGGGTTATTGTTTTTTGGGTATTGAGTTTTAGGAGCTCTTTACAGATTTTGGATGCTAATCCTTCATCATATATATCCTCCCATTCCATAGGCTGCCTTTTAGTTTTGTTGATTGTTTCCTTCACTGGGTAGAAGCTTTTTATTTTGATGAAGTCCCAGTAGTTCATGTTTGCTTTTGTTTCCCTTGCCTTTGTGAAGTGTCTAGTAAGAAGTTGCTCTGGCTGATGTCAAAGAGGTTGCTGCTGTGTTCTGCTTTAGGATTTTGTTGGTTTCCTGTCTCACAGTTACGTCTCTCACCCATTTTAAATTTATTTTTGCGTGTGGTGTAAGAAAGGGGTCCAGTCATTCTTTTGTGTATCACTGTCCAGTTTTCCCAACACCATTTGTTGAAGAGAGTGTCTTTTTTCCATGGAGACTCTTTCCTGCTTTGTTGAAGATTAGTTAACCATATAGTTGTGGGTCCATTTCTGGGTTTTCTATTCTGTTCCATTGAACCATGTGTCTGTTTTTGTGCCAGGACCATATAGCCTTGATGATTACAGCTTTGTAATATAGCTTGAAATCCAGAATCAGAATGCCTCCAGTTTTGTTTTCTTTTTCAGGATTTTTTTGGATATTTGGGGTCTTTTGTGGTTCCTACAAATTTTAGGATTGTTTGTTCTAGCTCTGTGGGGTGATGGTTTTGTGTACCTGGGCGGCAGTGGTGGTCACATGAGTCTGCACAGGTGATTAAATGGCAAAGAAACACACACACATTATATCAATGTCAGTTTCCTGACTGATACTGTAGCATGGTGGCATAAACATAACCATTGAGTGAAACTGGGTGCAGAAAACTGGGTGAAGGTTACTGGTGGGACCTCTCTGCATGATCTTCGCAACTTCTTGTGCATCTATAATTGTTGTAAAAGAAACATTTTTTGAAAACAGTATGTAGTGTTTATATTATAAAGTCTAAATACAGTTCACAGCTGAGCCACATAGTGTACATGTCCTTTCCTTTTCCGTTTGCATTTCCTTTCTTGTGTGACATTTTTTCCCTCTAGATTTAAATATCGCTTCATATCTCATTTGATTTGTTATTTACTTGGTACCAATGCTTCCCAAACTCTGTCAGGGCTGTGAAATCCCCCTCAAGGCGCTCACATATATCAGGACACCATTAGTTCCATTTTTTTTCTTGGTGAGCTGCCCCCTGGAACTCTCTGCCAGCTCCCACCCAGGTCCAATATGGATTCGATGGGCTCTAGGCTGATTCTGTACCCATTTGCTTAGGAACGTGTCTGGTAGTCTGCACACCAAAATCTTAAATTCTAGATTTTACAGGGTGCTGGGTTTTCAAAATGTGTAATTATTATTATTTGCTTACTTACATTTTCTGATTTTGCTATAATTTGTATTACTTATGTTATACCATCATTATACCCCTTATCATGGAAAGAGGGAGGAGGGCATACAGTCCAGACAAAAGTAATAAAAGGTCTAACTTTTAGCCACATGAGTATAGGCAGAGAATCCTGGGGAATATTTAATCAGCTAGATGCTGGGCAGGTCCCACAGGTCACCCCTCGCTCATAGCGATCCCCCTGACAACACCCCCAATTCCTACCTGCTCTCATTTCTCTCCACCGAATCCCTTATACATATTTAGTCTCTGCCTCCCACCCTGACCCAGGCTCCAGCCCCAGTGATTAGTCACTGCAGCAAATCTTACTCCCGCAGCTGGATGGGGAAGAGGCACGAAAAGGAGCTTCAGATCCTGAAGCTGGAGGAAGGCAGGATAGAAGCCCGTGCAGAGGTCTGGCCTCAGAACGGAGTACTGAAGAGACCAGCAGACTTTTCTCCTGCTAAATTTAACCTCGTTCTGATTCTCTCACACTTTATTAGACCAAAGAGTTTCTTCTCTCCTTTCTACACTTGGATTATTTTACAAAAAGTGACCTTCTCTTAAGGACCACAAAAAGAGGTGGGGTGGGCATTCCATTAAACTGGGGGAAAAGGAAGTAAAAAAAGAAATGTTTGGAGTGGAAGGAAGGAGGCCTCTCATGTATGCGGAGGGGCGAGCTGAGCAGGGCACCCTTTCTCTCAAAATGAAGTGTGGCTCTGCAGGTGCCCTTCTGGGGCCCAGAGGAGCCGGGGGCAGGGTGGGGGGGTTGCTGTGCTCACTGCCACCATGCTCTCATATCGAAGATTCTCGCTCACTCCTTAACAAGCTCACGTGGGGGCGTGTGGAACTGCCGAAGCATGTGTAAGTGCAACACATTGTAAAGAAAAGAGCTTTAAATACTGCGTGTCAGGTGGAAATAAGCCTTATCAACTCAGAAATTCTGAGGCAAAACCCACCAAACATGCCAGGGAGCAACCTCAGTGATTGTCTGCCACAGATTTTCTGTGAGTGGATCTGCTGGCTTCTGGTAAGACAAAAACATGTTTAACAGGCCCCCACATCCCCCGGCTGCATTTGTTTTACGTTCAAGAGCAAAGTCATTAACAATATTTCGGGTAAGTCTCAAATTCTCTCTCTTCTATAATCTCTCAAGGTTCTTGAGTATATTAGAAACACTTCCCAGGAACATTATAAGAAAAACGATCTTCTAAAGTGCAGCTCACCATATAATAGGATTTTTTTTCTACGTCCGTTCCATAGTTCCTTTTAACAAAATGTCATGATTCAAGTACAGAAGGCCTAGGGAATCCCTTGGCACATTAAGGCATTTTGAATTTGCTAATTTGATTTAAGAAAGAGCCTGGCTAACCTACTTAGAAGACCTATCAAACCTTCACTTCATATGTGGTATATTTCCTTAAGTGCATAGAAGACCTTGGAAATCCTTAATGTAATCAAGATTCTTCACCTTGGCAAGGTACCCCTGTGCAGACAGCCAGCAGGGGCACAGAAAAGCAAATCTGTGTATTTGCATAAGGCAAAAAGAGCCATGATTTTTGTGTGTGTGGAGCCCAGTGCGGGGCTTGAACTCACGACCCTGAGATTTTGACTTGAGTCAGATGTTTAACCGACTGAGCCACCCAGGTGCCCCAGGAAGATCTGTGATTTTACTGTGGAGGCAGAATACGGGCAGGGTACAACCCCCAAATCTAATCATTAGAAGGAGAGACACAGAGCAAATCTTTCCCACCATAAATTTAAAATTTGCAAAACATCTCTGTATTAGGATCTTCTCTGTCTACCTCTCTGCTATGGTATTTCACCACTTGTGCAGACAATTTGCTAACAACAAAAGATGGTTCTGCTGAAACATTCAGAGTTTTTATTAAAAATCCCAGGAAGTCAGAGCCTTATGGGCAAACGTAGGAATCACAGGGAAGAGATGAGCTTATTCCTTATTTATTCTTGTGCCACAGGTTGTTTCTTTAATGATGGAACAACCCTGGGATGCCTGGGTGGCTCAGTTAAGTGTCAGACTTCAGCTCAGGTCGTGATCTCGTGATGAGTTTGAGCCCTGCATCTGGCTCTGTGCTGACAACTCAGAGCCTGGAGCCTGCTTTGGATTCTGTGTCTCTCTCTCTCTGCCCTTCCCCACTCGTGCTCTCTCTCAAAAATGAATAAATGTTAAAAAATTTTTTTTTTAGTGATGGAATAACACTGTTAAATTAAGAGACCTTAGGCCCCCATACCTTGGCCAACAACTCTGAAGATAAGACAGATTCATTTCCTCTCTCCTCCCCCCACCACTTCCTTTCCTTCATGCTCTAGAATCTCTTGGAATCTCGGAGGGAAGCCTTAATCTCTGCTCCTTTCCCTGAGTTTTAACAAAACTGAAATCTCCCGATCTTCATCCCGCCTTGTTTTTTTCTGTTTTGCTTTCATTTTATTTTTTAAAACTTTTTCTTCTGTAAGGATATACAAAACAACTATAAATCAGGGTTGTCCCTGTGGAAGTAGGGTGGGCAAGAGGGGACTTTTAACTTTGGTCCCTTCAGCCCTGTTAAAATTTCATTTTACTGTGCTGCTTCTACCATTTTAAAATATTTTTTTCCTGATTATAAGTAGTGTAGTGATTACAAGTAGTTCATTGTAGATAATTTGTAGAATAGTGAAAAAGGGAAAACTCAAAAACTATTCCTGCCTTGGGCTGTGCCTGGTGAGCCTTGTCCGCAGAGCGGATGCCACTTAGCCCCTCCCATCAGGGACCCTCTGGGCTTCCGTGGGACGGGAGGAGAGGAAAGGAACAGACCCATGGCTGGGAAAAGGTTATCTTGATAATTTTTTAATTATCTAGATAATTAAATTAATTAGATGATTATCTAGATATTTAATTAATTAGTTAATAGTTAAATTATCTAGATAAGTTATCTAGATAATTTTTAATTTTTAGATTTATTTTAGAGAGAGAGCACACACGAGCAGGGGAGAAGGACAGAGAGAGAGAGAGAGAGAAAACATCTTAAGCAGGCTCCACACTCAATGCAGAGCCTGACTCGGAGCTCAAACCCATGACCCTGGGATCATGACCTGAGCTGAAATCAAGAGTCGGACACTCAACCTACTGAGCCACCCAGGTGCCCCGAGATCATTTTTATAATCTCTCAACCACTCCACTTTTTTCAGCTTCACCCATACCAAGCTCCACCTTCCCGAGCCTTTCTGGGGTTCTGAGGACCCAATTGGCTTGCTTCTAGCTCCCCTCTGGCTCCTGCCCCCAGGCCCTTAGTGGTCATGTTTTTGGTACGTCCAGTCAGGAATGCTCATCTGTTCGTCTTCAAGCTTCTAAAATTGCATGACATCTCTTATGTGCTGTGATCTCCTCTCCTTTCTCGGCTTTTGCCTTTTTGATCCTTTAATGTAATCTTACAGAGTTTCCCAAGGGAGTAGATGTAAATGTACACATTCAACTTGTATCTTTAACTAGGAGTGCCCATATATACTGTTTGAAATATTATATATATATATATATTTTTTTTAATGTTTATTTATTTTTGAGACAGAGAGAGAGCATGAACGAGGGAGGGTCAGAGAGAGAGGGAGACACAGAATCTGAAGCAGGCTCCAGGCTCTGAGCTATCAGCACAGAGCCCAACGCGGGGTTCGAACTCACGGACTGTGAGATCATGACCTGAGCCAAAGTCGGTCGCTTAACCGACTGAGCCACCCAGGCGCCCCTGAAATATTTTATATTTTTAATGATCACATAATAACTCTTGCATATGGATGTGCTATAATTTGCTTAACCTTATCTTACAGGTACCTTTTGGCCTATGTTATTTATTAAGATAAAATGCAAAATGTGGACCTGTTGGCCCTAAGAATCCCTCATAGTGGATGGTTGTCCTTTAAAAAAAAAAAAAAAAAAAAAAAGTATTTATTTTTGAGAGAGTGCAAGCTGGGGAGGGGCAGAGACGGGGGAAAGAGGATCCGAAGCGGGCTCCACGCTGACAGGCTGAGAGCAGGGAGCCCGATGTGGGGCCCAAACTCACGAACTGCAAGACCATGACCTGAGCCGAAGTCAGACGCTCAACCGACTGAGCCACCCAGGTGCCTGGGACGGTTGTCCATTTTCTATTCCACTAGAACTTTCTGGAGCTGTTCCCTTCTATGCCCCCCAGAGCCTGCCACCTCTCTTGGTGCTCCACTGTCTCCTGCATCGTCTCTCCTTGAAGAGTGGGCCTCAATTCTGTTTGACTTTACTCCTGTTTGGCTGCTAATCCCTCCACACAGCTTCTCTGGGCCTCAGGGAACCGGCTTCTTGCTCTGAGCTCACCTAACCAGGGTCAGGATGTCCTCCTGAGACACTCCACAGGGCGCTCTTCCAATAATGTTTTGCATTTTTCATCTAGCCTGAATTTCCATTTTGGCTCTTCTGTATAAGATGGTTCATCAGAATGCAGATCTTTTGCTTTCCGGTTTCTGTCGTGACATTCTCGCTGCTCTTTTACTTGTTGGTGGGACGGATATCTGGGCCTTGGTGGTAACAGTCCGTATTTTACTATCTCTAAGGCAATCGCATGACTAAATGTGCCTGTGATTTTGTTGGTCTCCTCGCAGGAAAAAGAGAGAGCTTGCTTAAAAATGGGGCGAGTGCTGTGTATAGATAAAACATCTCGTGCTAAAACTTCACAGGGTGATCTGCTCGAGCTTCTCCACTTTTTATTGTCTGTTGACCTGAGCATATTTTGGGTTCGGGGGAGGAGGCCCATGGGTGGAGCACAGTCCCTGTTGGGCTCACCGTCTCCTAATTTCAGACACACACGGAGTCCCCAAGGACATTCTAGCATAATTTAAAGCCCAACAGTAAACAAGCTTGAGAGTCTTCCTCAGGGACAGGGGCTCCTGTGCCCTTAATTCCATTTATCCTTCCCTTAAAAAAAGGCACCACCAATACTGTGCCCATTAATATGTGAAGTCACAGAAACACAGCACTAATTTTAATTTTTAATGATAACATCACCAGAAAGAAAAAGATAGAGATTAGACTCCACGAAATTCGCTCTATGCCTTTTTCTTGCTCTTTTTGTGAGTCTGTCATTTTGTATCTTCTTTCTCTGCCTATTTTTGGATATGTGTCAGCTTGTCCATATCTGCTGCTCACTCTCTATACCTATTTCATTGTCCTTTTCATTTTTCCCCCTCATTAGCTTTTCTACCGTTCTTTCCCTCTTCTCTACCAGGTTATAATATGGAATTCTTCTCCCATTTACAATTTTGTTCTGTATATTGAATGGCGGTCCATTTCTAGTCCTAAATATTCAATAGTTTTCTGTTCCCAATTTTGAAGGAAGATGACTGAATTCTTTTTATGTCTCTCTTTAAAATATAAATTATCTTTGAGTCATTTGGTTTGGGGCTGATTTTTTTTTCCCCCTTTGTGGGTCAGTATCACCTGGTAGTAAGGTTTCTTAATACGACAAAGCATTTCCAAAATGCTGTGAAGGTTCTGGTATTTACTCCATTCATTTTTATATGTCCATATATCCTTCCTCTTGGTGATTTAGAGAGTTTTATTATTAACATAACAAGTGAGATATATTTCAAATACAGATAATAAAAACAACAGCTAACATTTATCAGGTGTTCTTCTGAGACTTGGTGGTAATCTCCAACTTTGAGCTTTACTCATATGTTCCCTTCTCAGTGAGACCCTCTTCAGCTACTGTATCTAAAAATGTCACTGCTGGGGCGCCTGGGTGGCTCAGTCGGTTAAGCGTCCGACTTCAGCTCAGGTCATGATCTCACGGTCCGTGAGTTCAAGCCCTGCGTCGGGCTCTGTGATGACAGCTCAGAGCCTGGAGCCTGTTTCAGATTCTGTGTCTCCCTCTCTCTCTGACCCTCCCCTGTTCATGCTCTGTCTCTCCCTGTTTCAAAAATAAACAAACATTAAAAAAAATAAAATAAAAAAAATAAAAATGTCAATGCTGACCATTACTATCTATTTTGCTTTTTTCTCCTTAGTGTTCATTCCTCACATACTATATTTTTCATTATTTGTTTCTTATTTCTTATTCTCTGGAATATATGGCCCCCGAGGACATAGATTTTCAAGTGCTCTGATCATTAATAGATACTCCAGCACCTAGAACAGTACCTGGCACATAATGGGCTCTCAATAAATACTTGTTGAATGAATGAATGAATGAATGAACTCATTTAATCTTCACTACCACCTCATAAGATATCTGCTATTATTATCCCCATTTTGAAGATGGGAAAACCGAGGCACAGAATAGTTAAGTAACTTGCTAAGGTTACTAACTTGTAAGGGAAAGAGCTGGTATCCTAAGCCCAGCAGACTGGTTCCATAGTCCTCCTTTTTTTTTTTTTTTTAATTATTAAAAAAAATTTTTTTTAACTTTTTTTAACACTTATGTTTGAGAGACAAAGAGAGACTGAGCATGAGTGGAGGAGGGGAAAAGAGAGAGGGAGACACAGAATCCAAAGCAGTCTCCAAGTTCTGAGCTCTGAGCTGTCAGCACAGAGCCTGATACGGGGCTCGAACTCATGAACTGGGAGATCATGACCTGAGCTGAAGTTGGTCACTTAACTGACTGAGCCACCCAGGCACCCTTTTTTTTTTTTTAATGTTTATTTATTTTTGAGAGACAGAGACAGAGAGACAGAGAGTGAGCTAGGGAGGGGCAGAGAGACAGGGAGACACAGAATCCGAAGCAGGCTCCAGGCTCTGAGCTGTCATACAGAGCCCGACGCGGGGCTCGAACTAGGGAACGGTGAGATCATGGCCTGAGCCGAAATCTAACACTTAACCCCACTGAGCCACCCAGGCGCCCCATATGCAATTTTTTAAAGAAAAAAAAATTTAAGGGAAAAAAGTTATAGAAACTGTTGAAGCCTTCCCAGTTCTGACCCACTGTAGCCTTCCTCAGAGGTAAACACAGTCCTGAAGTTGTATATTTTAGGTGTATATCTGACTGTTTGGAACTGCCTTCCCAGTGGCTTCTGAGCCACGAGGAGATCAGGGGTGTGGAGGCAGAGGATTTACATAATTGAAAACTCCCCAAAACCATCTCTCAAGTAAAGTATGGACTGCTTTTGTTCCTTACACTTTCCTATTATTTTTTTTCCCCCTTCTACTTACAGACACTCAATTTTCTAGCTGGAAATAGAAAGCCTTATCAGATTGGAATAACAGTCCTTCTTGCTGTAGTTTTTTCCCCAAAGACGGGATGAATTCGAGCCTCGTCAGAAAGCCATCTGCTATGTACGCACAGACCTATTCAGAGCCAGAAAAAGAAAACGAAGGAGGGGTAAGCCCAGGCTCGCTCGTTTTGCAACAAAGAGCTGTGGCTTGTGAACTCCATGCCTTTGACAGAGGCTGACCACGGGACAGCGTGCACTGACTGGGAACACAGGGTGTAAGGAGTCCTGCATTGTTCACGGCGACCTTGCAGAACTTTGCTACCCGTGAAGAAAAGACGCTTAATGAATAGGAAGAAGGCTCTGTGTCCAGCCCTCTGAGTTCATGCCAGTTCTCCAGGGGAAATGGCCATTGGATTTGTGTTTTGCCCCTACAATCCTTTCCAGCCCCTCTACTGGTTGTAATTAGCTCACTGTTAGTCCTGTGGTATCAGACCTGGCCGGTCTTGGTTCAGGACTACCACAGGAAAATGCCATGAGGTCCTCAGAGGACACGTCATCTGATCCATGGGACCACCCTCGCTGCCTGGGGGAACACTCGTGTGCTGCTCCAGACCAGCAGATCTAAAGCTACGGGGCCGTCCGCTCCTGGTGGCTGCTAACATACTTCCTTCTCTACCTTCCTTGACTCACCACAACAAAAAATAAATTGCAGCATGAAAGCTCAAGTCCAAAATCATTATTTCCACATTCTTGAGCACATTTGAACACTATTCATTTTTCCCCAACTTTTAATGCCTCTATTTTTTATGAGCACAAATATAGGCTGGTTGTAAAATGGTTAAATAATATATAAACGTGTAACTTAGAAAGTGGAGGACCTTTGTTATCCCACTTCATAGATCATTGTTAATTAACAGTGTGCTGTGTATTTTTCCAGACTTTTTTGCCACCCGCACACGTTTCTTTTAAAAAAAATTTGTTTTAATGTTTATTTTTGAGAGACAGAGTGCAAGCAGGGGAGGGGCAAAAAGAGAGGGAGACACAGAATCTGAAGCAGGCTCCAGGCTCCGAGCTGTCAGCACAGAGCCGGACATGGGCCTCGAACTCACAGACCACGAGATCATGACCTGAGCTGAAGTTGGATGTTCAACTGACTGAGCCACCCAGGTGCTCATTACACTTTTCATTTATGTAAAGCTCTATATAGTTTCTAGCACTTTCTTAGTACATTGTGGAATGTACTTTCCATAGTCATTACTCTCCCATTCACCTCTGCTCACTCATTTAACATATCTTTCCTGTTTCACTATAATCTCCAACAGGATGGAGACCCTGCCTATCTCATTTAGTGGTTGCACCCCCTCCCCCCGCCCCCAGGGTCTACCACTGTGCTTGGCACACAATTAGCACTCAGTATAAACTAGTTGAATGAATGGTTCTCTCTCTGGCATGTGAAGTAGGTGGAACAGGTTCTTTTTTAATTTTTTTTTAAATTTTTTGAGAGAAAGAGAGAGCATGTGCACATGCGTGTGCGAGTGGTAGAGGAGCAGAGGGGAGAGAGAGAATCTCCAGCAGGCTCCACACTCAGCATGGAGCCAGATGCGGGGCTCAATCTCACTACTGTGAGATCATGACCTGAGCCAAAATCAAGAGTCAGATGCTTAACCGACTGAGCCACCCAGGCGCCCCAGAACAGGTTCTATAATGCCTTTTCTCTGGTAAAGAAACAGAAATGATTCATGACTTGTCCACCGTCACAGCTATCCAATGGTGGAGCTGAGCCTCAAACCCAGGTCTTCTGAGTCCAAATCACAGAGTTCTTCCCATCAAAGTACAGCTTCCCCTTAATAACTGCCAGAAAATCGTGACCATGTCCCCAGCCAGAGGCTGAACTGTGTCCAACCTATCCCCCAAAGTCTCCATTTCACAGGGTGGGGAAATGCATCCAGTTTTCACAGTTTTGAGCTAGAAGGAGATAAGTTAGAAAGGAAAGATCAGCCTTCATCACTCTGGAAGATAAACCAGTGTTCAGGGAGTGACCTGACACGGGGTTCGGTTCCATTTGGCCACGCTGACAGAACTATGGGCATCTCTTAGCTGAAGTTCCCATACCCCTGGGCTCCCGGCCACACACAATTAGCTCCAGGACTTAGGCAAGCTTGGGTCTCCGTGGTGTCCTGCTGCGGGTGAGGCTCTACACGTGTGCCCTGCGGTGCAGGGAGGCTCCACATGCCAGTTGACTGCAGAATGATTTTTCTGTCCAAACCCTCAAGGCTGGCCAAGGAGTAATTGAAACTGGAATTGGTCCAGAAATTCTCAGGCATGCGGCTCCTGGGAAGAGACTGACCTCCCAAATGACTCTCTCTTGTGGTATAATCCTTTTTTTCCCACCCCCCTGCCACTCTTGCATAGAACTTACCTCCTTTATTTTCAGAGGGGACAATTTTTTTCAGGGAGAAACTGTGCCAATTCTTCCACAATAATGTTGCAACTCAAAGGATATTTGTCTTTCTTCCCTTGTTTTGATTTTACATTAAGCCAGTTTCAGTTGGTAATTCTGGTACATAATCAATAAAGGCAGCCCTTTCAACACTCATGGCTTTAATCACAGAAAAACAAATCTTTTTCCCCCTCTCTGTTCTTTTTCTTCTCTCTTCTCCCTACCTTTTTCTTAACTCCCTTTCCATTCTCCGTCTCCCATCCCTTCCTTCATGCTCTTCCTTTCTATATATAACATTTTAAAAGACATTGTTTTATAAAGTGCCTTGTTCATAGAAGACATTGGTTTTACATATTTTTTCAAAAATAGTACACAAGACTGACTTAACCAGATATTTAAAAGGTCCCAGTCATTAAAGCAATGAGATTAGATGGGTCTGATCATGGACAGATCAAGAGCATAAAAATCATACATGGTTGCAAGTATATATGGAAATAAAGTACATTTCTAATATTCACACTTTTTTGAATCAATAGAGAAAAGATGGATTATTCAATAAATGGTGATCAAAAACACTGGCTAGCCATTTGGAAAAAGTAAGCCCAATTCCAAACCTCATTTTTTAAATCAAAATAAAATCCAGAAATATCATTTTAAAAGTTCACGTAAAAAGTGAAACCGTGAAAATAGTACAAAATAAGTGAGCACTTTGAAATTCGGGAGTGGAAAGAACTTTATGACATTAAAAAATTAAGATTAGAAAGTACTGGTAGATTTTGCAATATAAAAATTAAATCTCCTCACCAAAAAGAAATGTACTCTTAAAAAGTTGAATGATAAGAGGACAAACTAGGAAAATATATGTGACCCGCATAAGGTTAATATCAATATGAAAAATGTTTTTATAAATCAATAAAATTTAGTCATCTATCCTTCCATCACAGTAGTAGGACTTGGGATAATTTTTACTTTCTTCTTTATAGTTCTATAGCTATACTTTTGATTTTTTTTAAGTTAGTATTTTTAATACATCAAATTCATTATCAGTTTGAAAAAAATACTTAAAAACATGCGAATTGGCATCTTTTTAAAAAATACTTGAATCTAAAGACCAAAATAACTTTTCCAGAATTGTCCAATGGTTCTGCTTTATAATATTAGTCATTACACTTAACCTTCAATATTCTCACATAATAAGACCAACTAAAAAAAATAAGATACATGAGAAATAGTAAGAAAAACTCATAAGACAAAAGAATTTTAAAATGAAAGGGCAGACCCCACATTGAAGTTAGGTGTTCTTTCAAAACCTGATTTGAATCTAAATCTTTGGATTAAAATTTGGCCTTTCTTTTTGTAAGGACAAGAGTCCATTGAACAAAAGCTCTTTTACCCCTCAAATAGTTATTTTTAGCGCTAAGATCTTCTCTTCTTAATGCAGGGTGTTTTTTTTCCCCCTTTTTTCCCTCCCGACCATCTAAGTTGTACCATTAAATGAAATGTATGATTTAAATTTCAATTCTACTGAAGCTGCAGGTAGCATTAAAGCGATCATACAGATGAGCGATTTCATTGAATATCACTTCACATAAATTTACATAAAGCTGCAAAAATCTACACCGCCTCTAGAAATTCTTCGGAAGGAGAAAAGAGAGAAAAATGTGTATTTATGGAGCACCTACAGTTTGTCAAGCCCTCTCTTGGACTGCTTTATTCATGTCACCTGATCTAATCCTTAGAGCCAAGAGGTGAAATCAGCATTATCATCCTCATTCTATAGGTTAGACAACAGGCTCTGAGAAATTAAAAGATTTGCTGGAAATCACACCCATGTGACTCAAGCACCCACGCATGACCTTTTCCCTACGCCCCTGAACTTTCTCCAGCATATATGTCTTCTATTATAAAAGAGAACTTATACAATCTAAGTTCCCTATGTGGTCCTGGAGGTGTCTCGAATGTTCTGCAGACTACAGACGCATTCTTCCAGCTGCTCTGAGGATCCACATCCCCTTCCTATGCTCAGCTCACTGTGGGGCGTGTCCAGGCTTGGAGGTGGGGGGGGGGGGGGAGGGTGCATCTTTTGTCTCAGCCGAGGCCACTGGAGCTCTGGCTTCCCTCACCACAGAATCTGACCACCAGCAGCTGCTAACTTCAATGACACTCAGATTTTGTGTTTTGGTTCCTTATGTCATATTTGTCAGTGCTTATGTCTCATGTCCACAGAAGACTGGCAGAGAGGCCCAGTCACCGGGCTGGCTCTACCAGTTACTAGCTGTGTGCCCCTGAGCACTGACATGAGCTCTCTAAGGCTGTTTCCTTACCTGGAAAAGGGAGGTATCACCTGTACATGCCTGATGCTATTGTGGCCTTAATGACAGAACACAAGGAAAGTATTTATCACAGTGCCTGGTGCCACCTACATGCTTCATCAACATGATCTGTTGCAGCCCATCAGCCTGATGTCTAAGGCCCGGCGGTTGGCAGACCTCAAAATCACCCTTTCCTGGGGCACCTGGGCGGCTCAGTCGGTTAAGCGTCCGACTTTGGCTCAGGTCATGATCTCTTGGTTCATGACTCTGAGCCCCGAGTTGGGCTCCATGCTGACAGCTCAGAGCCTGGAGCCTGCTTCGGATTCTGTGTCTCCCTCTCTCTCTCGGCTCCTCCCCTGCTCATGCTCCATCTCTCTCTCTCTCAGAAATAAGCACACATAAAAAACTTAAAAAAAAATCATTCTTTCCTGCTGTTCAGGCCATTGTGCCTGAACCAAACTTGACTTCTGCCTTGAGGACATATCTTGTGCCAGGGAGCTCCATAAGCCCAGGCAGGCCCGCCCTCTCACCCAGGCTGTGGCCATTCCAGGCTCACCTGGCTTCTGGGATGGCCCCAATCCAGGCACAAGCCTAATCTGGGGATAGACTCTGGTCTCCCCTAGAACATAAGATAACTAACACAGGGCTGATGTATCATGGAATCAACAATGAATTAAACCGTTCCCTTCTGACAGTTCCTCCTGACACTTGTTTCAACCAGAGTTAATGATGGCTAGCTGGTGAATGAGCTTCATCTGGGGGAGCAGTCAGCTACCGATGGTGAGCTGCCTCTATCTCTGCACATCAGAGCTCCCAGCATGGCTGTCCCGGAGCAAAACGGAGCTGCTGTGAGATACCCTCCTCCCAGGTCTTTCTTGCCATCCTTAATGCCATTCACTTTTCTGAACTTCCTTAGCAGATAACTGATGAGTGATAGTCGCTAAAGGCTCACTTTCCCATTACCAGTGGACTGACTGAGAGAAGGACAGGTAATTCACTGCGAATGTGGTCCACTATGGGCCAAGACTCTAAGAGGCAGAGAGAGGAGCCAGTCGTAAGTTGTTCAGTGTTTCCCAGCCTCACTTGATTGTTACCTTAACCTATCTGCATTCCTTTGTTTCCAAGTGTTTGCTCATGCCGTTCCCTCTGCATGGAATGCTCTCCTCCTACCTCTGTCCTTGGAAGCCCTCAACATCTCCACAAAGTTTCCAGACACCCACCACCATTATGACCTTCTTGCCCCCCTACATTAGCAATACATTCCTCGATGTGTGCATGAGACCCCATATATTTTGATCTAATTGGTTCCCTTGGTTATTTCATTTTATACACTTGAAAACATCATTCTGAGAAGAGGTCCATACTTTCTCTGATTTCCAAAGACACCAAAAAGTTCAAAAATCCTTGATCTAGGGGTGGGTGCCTAGGGGGGCTCAGTCAGTTAAGCATCCAACTCTTGATTTTGGCTCAGGTCACGATCTCATGAGTTTGTGAGATTGAGCCATGTCAGGCTCCATGCTAACAGTGTGGAGGCTGCTTGGGATTCTCTCTCCCTCTCTCCCCACCCCTTCCCTGCATTTGTGCGTGAGCACACGTGCATGCATTCTCTCTCAAAATAAATAAACTTAAAAAAAAAAAAGAATCCCTGATCTAGATCGTGTTTAATGACTCAGTAGGGTGGAGACTATGTGGTAGTCCTCTTTGCCTTCTGTGTCTAATACTACCCAGCACAAAGTGAGCTCTCAGTGCCTATTTGTTGACTTGAACCGGGTCAATGTCAGCGACAGCACACAACAAACAGTTGTGCCAGTGAGTCCCCAAGCATCATGCACGTGTCTGGTATCAAAGTCCGGGGTCACTCTAATTTTACATGTGCTGCTCGGCCGCTCTGGTGACCAGGCCCCAGACTGGCCTTTGGGGCTCCCGCGCTGCTGACCCAGCTATGACCACATCGGGCAGGGATCCAGCTGTGAGCATGGACGTGGCTTCTCAAGGTCACACAGAAGACTCCATCTTAGGTCTCAGGAGCTCAAGTACTGAATACAGTTTCAGCAGAATTTCCTTTTGGCTAGTTTGTCTTCTTTAGTGTCCAAGGAGGAAAATCAGACTCATTGTTCTGCTCTTAATCAAATTCAATCTGGAGAAGCAGAAGAAAGCTGGGTATCTGCTCCGTCATGCAAGCCTGCTTTTCACTAAAACTGATTGATAGTTACATGAACATACAAAACTGATATAACTTTTATGTCCCTAGAAATTCCTCATTACACATTTTACCCCTCCTTGAGGATTTTCAGTACTGAATGGTTCAGATTCAGAAATGTTCTAGGAAAATCTGACTAATGAAATACAAGAAGTTGGAGCCAAGAGGGAAGGCGGAGGGGACAGCTGTCTTTGAGCATTTATTGCACCCCAGAGCCTGCATTAGGCTTGTTACATTCTCTTAGCCACCCTCTGGGCTCAGTATGATGATCCTCACTTTACAAGTGGGCAAGCTATGGTTCAGAGAGTGCAATAAACGTCTGAGGCCACACAGGAGTGAGGAGCAGGGCCAGGTCTGACTTCACCTTATCCTAAAGCCTGTGCACTTTCCTATCTGCCCAATGGCCTAGGGTGAGCACAGCTTTGAGCTTGACCTACATCCCTGGAGTGACAGGTGTTTGGTTTTGATCTAATTGGTTCCCTTGGTTATCTTATTTCATTTTAGACACTTGAAAACATCATTCTGAGAAGATCATCTTTCATCTGGGTCCATCTAATTGTCCACGGCCCCTGGGGCTGTCTGACCCAGTCCTTTCTGACTGGGTAAAACATCCATGGCTTTACGGATGGTAGACTGACCAACAGGCAAAGTAAATGCCAAAAAGCCCCCAGAGCACGTGGCAGCAGCTCTCAGCCAGCCTCCCCCAGAATCATGGACAGAACATTGGCTTTTCTGAAATCCCCAAATTCCTGGCTATCTTTGCCCTTTGGGACTTCTGTCCCTTCCAGCCCCCATCTTTTCTCTTCTCTCAACATCTTGCCAGTGGCTTGCTCTTTTTTTCTTCTTGTAAAGCTGCCCTAGCTAACAGAAGATAAGGCCTAGAGTGTATCCCTCCTAGAGATAGTCATATTTTCCAGGAGCCAAAAAGCCTTATGCATAAGAAATGAATTTATAACTGTGAAGTCTTTGGAGGCAATGGGTTACAAAACCTGAGAGAAGGGATAGGGACAGGGGAGGGAAGGAACTTCTTTGTGAAGCCCCTGAAATTGTATTTGTTGGGAAGTTGCCAATAGTAAAGTTAGTCCTTTAAAAGGCAGCATCCAAATGGGAATCCTGGGCTCGGTTGCATAACCATTAGACCAGTCTTCCCTGAACCCTTTTCTTGTATCCTTTTAAATTCCCTGTAGGGTTTGCATGGAGCCATTACTTTGCCCTTTGTTCCTGATCTTTGCCTCTGTGCCGTGGCGTCTCTTCTGTACCCGCCCACCTGGCTGGTAAGTGGTCTGCAAACGTATCAGGATCCTAGGACGAAAGGGAACGTCTGAGGAGCTGGTGCAGGCCTGTAACCATTATGTCTCCGGCAGGATCAGCTTCGAGTCAGGCTGGCGACTTCAGGGCAAGACAAGGCCAAAACTCAGTCCCCACCTCAAGGAGCTTTCAGTCTGGCTGGGGCACGCGGGGACTTGAAAACACATCCACATACCTTGGGTTCGTGGAGGTGGTACGCTGCCCCAACAAAAACATGAGAATGGCTTTGGAACCGGGTCCGGTGAGGAAATAAATGCGCACATGGATGGATGGATGAAAACAGGTACAAAAAGAATGTGGCATGTTCTAGGAACTGAAATTATTTTGAATTTACTAGAGCAGGGGGTCTATTTTGATGGGGGACTGCAGGAACTTTCTGCATTCGGAAACTATTTATTGCCAATTTTGTTCCTGATACTAGGGTACTAGCTGAGATGGCAGTGATGAGCAGACGCACATGGCCCGGGAGGCTGGCCACACAAGCTCTCCGTCTTCACAGCCTCCTCTCTTTCCCCTTCTCCTTCGGCTTCACAGACTGTGCGCCTCTGCCCCTCATCTCACTTGGCCTCCTCACTCACTCCCTTGGTTTCCAGACCTTTATTTCTGGCCCGGACGCTGCCTGGGCTTGAGTGCACCTCTGGTCTCTGGATGAACTGAGTGCCGTGGAGAAAAACCTGGAGGACCCCCTGCTGGGTGCGCCATTGGGCTTCTGTCCTGCTCCCTGGGACGCCCAGGCTAAGGGCCAACGATGAGAAGCCCAGTTCATGGGAGAGGTCAGGGTTCTCACAGGGAAAAGGAAAGAGGAGGCAGGAGTGAAGAGACATTTGTTTCCACTCTCTGGTTGGCAATGTCATGATTATTCCCTGATTCCCCTGGAAATCTTTGGCATATCATCTATTTATATAGGATACTTATTATTAATATAATATCTAGTGTATATTAATGTTAGTAACAATATGTTTACTGTTTATCATTAATATATGATAAATTATATATTTATATATTTAATATAAATCGTTAATTTATTAAAATATAAATAATAATTGTTAAAAATATAAATAATTTAACATATAATAAATATATAAATATCTATTGAGTACCTACCATGTGACAGGTGCGGTTTATTAACGTGCAGTGGAGCTGGCTCTGGTCGGAGGTGGGGGTGGGGCCACAGTCAAGGCCTTCCATGGGGCCACCCCACAACTGAGTGATGCACCCATTGCCCAAATAGTCATCAAGCAGTTCGTGTGTGCTAGGCGCTCTTGTAGGTGCCAGGGAGGCACAACTGGACATGGTAGGCAGAAAGTCCTTTGGGAAGAATAAAGCATCCCTTCTCGTGGCATTTCTATCCACTGGCCATCCCCTTGGGGTCCCACCTCAAATGCAATGTGTCCAACATCCAACTCCCATCCTTACCGCCACCAAACTGGCTTCTTTGGTATTTTCCATCTTGGTTTGGGGCACCTGCGTTCCATGTTTCAGCAAAGAATCTTCTTCTACGTGCGGGCGCTTAAAACACGAACATGGAGCCATCCCTCACTTCTCCTATGAACTCCCTAGCCTACTCTGTGCTGCCACAACCCCATTTGTGAGTCAAATGCTAACTGTTGTGTTCTCCTCCATGATCCCTGTATCGTGGCACCTGGCATTTAGAAGCAGCTCAGTAAAGGCTTACCCAATACAGGAAGGAAGGACTTGTAATAAAGTTGGCACAGACCTTGGGAAATGCCCGGTTATGATCCTGCTCCCCTCCTCTCCCTTCTGTCCTCTCCCTCCTGCCGCTCCGAAGGCGCTGGCTCTGGTCAGTTCATGACCAGATTGGTAGCCTCCGATCACTTCACCCTCCGTATTCCCAAATCATCACACCCAGACCTCTCAAAACCCATGCTGAATTCCTGCCAAGGCCCGGGCTCACCCTCGCTCCAGGAGCCCACCCTGCCAAACATACCCTTACTTCTCAAGCAGCCTCTTCCATGACTGCTCCCCTCCCCCACCAGGTGTACAGGACACTCTCACTCCAGGGCTACCTGCTCCCCTCAACTCAGCAGCCTATTCAGATATGTTACCTGCACGCATGCATTCATTCTGCACCTCTCCTTGCTCTGCAAAGGGTTTCTGCAACTTAAGGAGATGGAAGAAAATGGAAAGCCTTAACAGGCCACCACTTTCAGCTGTGCAGGGTGTTCACTGCACAAGAACACCCGCTGAGAGGGAAAATGGGGGCCCAGATACAGGCCTCATCCGTTCACCAAATCATGCAGCCCAGCACAGGTGACACTGGCCCAGAGGGGGCTTCTTTTCCTAGCCTGCCCACCATCTTCCATGGGCCCCCGGGGCGAGAACTAAAAGTAGAACAAAAGAAGAAAGAAATAAGACTGAGGACAAACAGCAGCCAGGTGCTCAAGATGAGAAAACGCCCCAGGGTAGATATGTGTCCAAATCCCTGCCCAAGTGTGTCATGTAGGAAAAAGAGAGCCATAAGTGACTCCCAAGACACATCCATGGGCTTAAGCAAAAAGAAAGGCTAACATTGTCACTCTATAGGAAAAGACAAGCAGGATTTTCAAGAACGCATGCCACACTCCTTTGCATTCTGGCTGCCTTTGGCCCTCTTCCTGCCACAGTGTAACTGGAGAGTCTAAATCAGGTAAAGCAAATCCTTATGGATGCAAAGGCAGTGCCTCTTCCTCCCACGTGTAAAAGTCATCATGGCGAGTTGACTCACATATATTTACACTGGCAAATGCTTGTGCCTGGGCCCTGGCCACACCCTCCAGCATACCTCCCCGGTGAGCTCAAGATTACGGTGTTATCCTGGATATTTCCCTTTGCCCGTTCCTGCTTCTAACTCTGATACGAATTCTGTAGGTGCAGAGAACAGGCAATAGATTCTGTAAGGCTACAAGACTCTCAAAGGTGAAAAATTAGAATCAGTGGCACTCCCTAGCCCTCCCATGCCTGGGCCCTACATACTGGCTTCCCTCTACTTGGCAAAACAATTAAAAAGGGCTTTTGCTTGAGGATCTAAGAGTCGGGACTGCAATAATATCTCACTCTGGCTGACTGACATTTTACTGCTATGCTGATAACTCAGAGCTACTCAGGAATTTAACTCATGGATGGGACTGAGAAAGGAGGGTAACCTCTGTTTACTGGCCCAAGGAGCTCTGATTAAGAATTTTATAAGTATCTTGGTTCGTGTGATATCATGCCTGAGAATAACTACTACAATAGACTGGATGATAGCTTTTTACCTCAGGCCCACATCTCATAAGACACATGGGCACAAAATTATATTAACAAATGCAATCAACAAAAACTACAAAATCTAACATTAACTAAGCAGGTGTTTCAGGAAGGTGATATAGCCCCTCAACTGCCACCCCACTGGGGAGTACATCTGGCTTTGTGGGTGAGCTGCCACTCCAGGGAAAGCTGGGGATCAGGGAGGTTCCCACACAGGCCACCTTCCTGGATCTCTCCCTTCTATGGGTCTGCAGGCCACCCAGCAGCTCCCACCTACCTGCTGGCCACCTGCCAACTCTCAAAAGCCCAGAGCCACCTCTGGCTTCACCAGATCCTTTCTTTTTTAAATTTATTTGAGAGAGAGAGAGAGAGACAGAGCGCCCAGGAGGGGCAGAGAGAGAGAGAGAGGGAGAGAGAGAATCCCAAGCAGGCTCCACACTGCCAGCACAGAGCCCGACACAGGGCTCGAACTCTTAAACCGTGAGATCATGACCTGAGCTGAAACAAAGAGTCAGACATTTAACCAACTGAGCCACCCAGGTGCCCTTTCCCAAGAGCCTTTTACTCTGTTTTAGGTATTCCCTCAGCATCTGAGTCCATTAATTTATAAAATAAGAATAATACTCCCCACCCCATACAATTCTTTTGAGGTTTTTTTGAGATAACATATACCAAGCACTTAAAGTACCTGGCACATTAACAGATCCTCAGTAAATCATAATCTAAGAGAAACAGAAGGGCGGGATGTACAGGTTACTAGTCGAAATCTAGTAACACACTTTCATTGGTGTTCCTCCTCTGGGCTTGCTAGAATCCTAGAAGCTAAAGCAGAAAGGGGGCCTCTTCTTGCTGCATACCAGAGGCTGCATGTGGGTAAAGGCCTGCGTACTGAACACTTGCAATGAAGATTCCTTTGTATTCACAGCATTGTGGGACTGGAGGCTGAACACAGCCTGGAGAAAGGTGCCAGCTCTTGACCTGCAGAAGCAGGTGAGTCTCCTGGAATAGTATATCTTCATCAATAATAAAAGGCTTTTTATACAGATAGGGCAAAAGATACATAACCACGTTTTTTTTTTTTTTTTTTTTTTTATCTGCTCCAAAGAAAGGACAAGAAGCAACCTTTAAGGAAGTGCAATCTGACAATAACACAAACAAAAACATTAAGGAAAGAATAACCGTCAGGCTCTTGTCCAAACCCTCATGATGCATCTCACAGCAGGGAGAGAAACCCAAGCTGTCGGGCTTACATAGCAGAGGGGAAACAATTCAAGTACCTTGTGCAAAAGGAAACAGAGGATCCTGCAGATCAAATGTTCAAGGGTGCCTCTGCTTATTACCTCTGAAAATTGAGTTAGAAAAGCTTCATTAAGGCCTTGGAGTCAGAACCGGCTCTCATTTTGCAAACCTAAATGAAAGTGAAAGTTGGAGGAGAAGCCATTCCCCTCAGTGGATCTCGAGCCCCAGTCACAAACCAAACCCAAATGTAAACTGTTACTGTCACTGGGGGAGATAATCCTGGAAGTGAACCTGGTCTCCATATTCGGCCCCTAGTTAAGTTTTATAAAAATCGGGGCTGCAGCCAAGGGGAAACACGGTGGGCTGAGCATGAGAAAGGCTGATGTCTCCGAGGAGGCTTGGTACAAACCCTGCCCCACCAGTCAGGAGTCTCCCCTTCACAAGTAACAGAAACCCAGCTCTAAAAAGTGTGAGCAGAATAGGAGATACAAACATTGGATACAAACAGTTGTCTTTAAGGTCTGCTTTAGCATTCCATCTCTCAGCTCTGTTTCTCCTTGCACATTGGCTTCATTTACTCCAGAGATACGACTTCCTCCGTGACTCTGTACCCTGGAGGAGAGGACTACACCCAACTCCAAAATTATCCACGCCGTTCGGTAGCCAGAAGGAAGGCGGAGCAACTCTCTCCTGGCTTCTGTATCAATGCCTGAAGCAGACTCTGATTGGCTGTGCTTGAGTCACGAGCCTAACTCTGTACCAATCACCGTGTCAAACACAAGAGGGCTATTCTCATGGGCCAGGCTGAAGGCTGGTACAGGAAGGGGAGGTGAGCGCCACCTGACCACGTGGAATAGGTTCCTCGAAGAGAAAGTGTGGTTATATTTCCGGGAGAAGCGAGAGGTAAGCTGGGCAGGCAAAGACAACAAAAGTTCTCCACTTCAGGTCAATAGGAGGGCTCCGTTTGGAATCCAGGTTTCCAGGAAGAGTACTGAACCCTCTCTCCACCCCCACGCCACTTCCCCCGCACCTTGGAAGCACTAGGACCCGGAGTGCTGTGATTGCACTGTTGGGATGGGTTTCGCTCCCCCCCCACCCCACCCCGCCCGGAGTTGGCTTGCAGGTAGCCTGGGCACACCCACATCCCGAAAGAACCAAAACAGAGTAGCAGGCCCAGACAGCCTGACTTACTGACAACCGCCCTTCTCCATTTTGCTTGCAGTGCCTGAATTCTCAGCTCCTGATGCTGCAGGCTCTGTGCCCTCCCTGTGGGTCAGGCAATGTCTGTGTTTACTAAATAGGACTTGGATTCATTCCACTCCCCAGCACAGGCCCAGGCACCAAGGATGTCCTTGATAGATGTTTGTTGATGCCCTTTCCTAGCAGTTAAAGTAAACACTTTGGGAAGAATTTGGAGGAAAGGTGACTGGGCCTCCCTATTGGTAGTTTATCCTTCAGCTGATGAGAGCTTCTTATAGGATGTGGATGGGGTGTTCCAGAAGACACTCACACGTGTAAACAGATACAAACATCCACACCTGTTTCCCAAGTTAGTAGCTGTTAACTGTTGACAGTTCCTTTGCTGTACAAAAGCATTCCAAGCCAAAAGGAAGACGGGTCATTTATTTGCTAACAAGACTGGAGGCAGAATAGCCTCGGAAGATTCCAGCCCTTCAGCAGCAGGGAATAAGCTCAGAGTTTCTGGCAGGTATCTTGTCTGTATCTTGATGCTATAATGGAAAACAGCAAGGCACCAAATGCTGAGTAAGTCCAGAAAAATATATGTGCTGCTATGGGTTGAATCTACCCAAAATTCATATGGTGAAGTCCTAAACCCAGGACTTCAGAATACGACTATTTGAAGATGGGGTTTAAAATGAGGTCATTAAGATGGGTCCTAATCCAAATAGGACTGCTGTCCCTACAAGAGGAGGAGATTAGGACACAGACAATGGAAAAACCACTTGAAGACACAGAAGGTGGCTGTCTATAAACCAAGAAGGGGTCTCGGAAGAAATCAGTGCTTAATCTGACCCCTTAACCTCAGATTTTCAGCTTCCAGAATTATGAGAAAATAAATTTCTGTTGTTTAAACCACCCAGTCTCTTGTATCTTGTTTTGGCAGCCCTAGTAAAGTAATGCATATGCTTTACAATTTACAAACCTATTTTTCATACCTGAGCTCACTTAATTTTCACAACAATCCGATTGAGCAGAGAGTATTCTCATTTTATTGATGAGGAAACTAAAAAATCCTTTTAGCTTGAAGTGTTAATGAGTGGCAGAGCCTTGGCCTGAACCCAAACTTCCTTTCTCCAGGTCCTATGTTCTTTCCAACAGACTTGCTTCCTATTTGCAAAGCACTCAGTGCCCTTGTTGTCATTCATTTCTCTGCCCATCAGTATTTAGAGGCCAGATACAATGGTTCCCCTTAATCTGAAGAGTGGCTGAGTGATTCCTTCTGCTTTACACAATGGGTTGGTGGCAGAAATGGTATTAAAGTGGCTCCTGAAATTCTGGGTCACTGTTAAGTGATGATTTCTTATCTCTCCTGTTTACTCATCAAATCCAAAGTGTCAAGAGCTTTCCAGCCAGCAGCTCTGTTCCAGTGCGGGACAGTAATGGGCCCCACCTCTCATGCCTGCATCAGATGAGCGTGCTGTGGGTGATCCTGGACTTCAGAAGTTCCTGTGTTTCCAGCTGCATTGCAAAGGGTGGGATTGATTTGGCCCTTGAGGAGCTGCTTTCATCAGTCACCACCCACTGAGAGGAGAATTGAATAGGCAACCCGGTTCATCTGGGGTTTGCTTTCAACCTAAAATAGTCATGTCTTTTCCTGAGAATATTGATTGAAAAGTTGATATCAAAATAAGCAAAGGAGCCAGACTAACAAATTCCAGTGCTTCAGGTTCTTTTTCCTTTTTTGGGGTGGGATGAGAGTATATGATTAGGGCAGTAAGCGAGATTTTTAAACTATTTTTGTATTTGATAGTGCACAAACAGCAGGAATCGTTATCAGAATACATTTTAAAAAGGGGAAATTGTACCCACGATCTTATCAGCCCATTTTTTTTCTCTTTTGGTGTTCCCACCTGCCCTTGCCCAGATGCACAGATAATTTTTACATTACACTCATGGCAAAGACAAGAATTCATATTTTCATTTAACCTTACAACGTAAGGAATTTTCCAAGTCGCCACGTAATTTTCATGATTATATTAAATGGCTCGCTGTTAAAAAAAAAAAAAAAAAAAACAGGGATAAGCACAATCTGCACATTCTTCCCTTAGCCATTTAGGTGGTTTCCAATTTTTTGTTTCAAGCGATATGCTCCCTTATAGACTGCAGAAAAACAGCAGATCTTCACCTAGCTGGGAGTTTTCTGGTATCAAGCAGTGGCTTCATTTACAGGTGGGGACACAGGAGGAGCCCCGCAGCCGCGGTAACCGTTGGAGGGGTCACCCTGGAGCGAAGGCTGAGTGCGAAGGGCACCCTGGGAGCTGCCAGGTGAGAGCAGGGCCATGATCATCCATTTCCTCACCCCCACCTCCAGGCTTTCTGGCCTCGCAGGGACCCCTGGCAGCTACTTCAGCTAGCACTGAGGTAGGAAGCAGCCTGTGAACACAGAGGGTCCCAATTCGGCTCTTGCAAGAAACAGAGCCGTCAACAAGCTTCCTGGGAGTCTCTGTGCCTTTGATTCTTCCCACTCCTCCGAGTGCTGGGTCTTCTGAGACTAAACACACAGGAGCCTTGAGGGACCTAACCGTTAATCCTAGGAGCCCAAGCAGAAGAAAAATGGCATGTTTTGCTCATTTTATCAAGCTGCAGTCTGTCTGACCTGATCCTGGCATATTTTCTGCTCCCCTGCAACTTCTGCCTGAGGGGACAGGAGTCCCAGCCCAAATGCAGCCTGAGCACAGCCCCCCAGTCCTGCTGGAGCCAGCAATTTTTTCTTGGGATTCCTCATCCTGGAGCTTCTTGCCTGACCCCTTTGGGAACCACCCCCCCCCCCCCCCCCCCCCCGCCGTAGATGAGAGAATCGCTGACCGCTCTGGAAGATGAAAATAAGCAGGAAGGCAGAGAACCTTCCCGTTGCATTTAAAGTCAGCTCCATTTGGAGAGGATTCAAAATGCAAACGTACTAATGCAGTCACTGTAGGCCAAATTAATTATTGCCTCCTGGTTACAAAATTGGTCCCGCCCCTTTGGGATGAGTCGCATTTTCGGCAGAATCCTAAAAATCTTCTTCATTATCCTCTTCATGGCCAATCTCAGGGCTTGCCGTGACTAGTAATAATAGGAGACAACACTGACAGAATATTTTTTTAATGTTTATTTATGAGAGACAGAGAGAGAGAGAGAGAGAGAGAGAGAGCGCGCAGGGAAGGGCAGAGAGAGAGCAGGGAAGGGCAGAGAGAGAGAGGGAAACACAGAATCCTAAGTAGGCTCCAGGCTTCGAGCTGTCGGCACAGAGCCTGACGCGGGGCTCGAACTCACGAACCATGAGATCGTGACCTGAGCCGAAGTCAGACACTCAACCAACTGAGCTACCTAGGCACCCCAACACTGACAGAATATTTATTGCTAGGTGCTATGCTAACTACCTTACATAAAATATGTCAATCCTCACAACGACCCTATGAAGAAAGAGTTATTATTACCCCCATCCTATAGATGAGAAGACCAAGGCTCAGAAAAGTGAAGTAACCCCAGGTCACAGAGCAGGTGAACAGTACTGATTACGACTCAGGTTCAGGCAGGCTGACTTGAGTGCACAGGCTCCCTGCTGGGAACAACTCCTCCAGCCAGCCTCGCCATACCAAGTCCTAGCAGTCATAGCTGAACACTTAGTAAATGCCAGGCACTTTGCTAAGGTATTTGCTTGCATTCCCTTAACTCTTGAAGGGGGAAACTGAGAATCAGAGAGGTTAATTCACTTCCCCAAAGTCACACAGTAAGTGAGTATAGCAGAGACTGTTTTTCTCTAAAATCTAGTTTCTCCTTCTTCCAGAATCATAGATTCCCATTACAAGCTGAGCACACGGCCTTCTGGAATTAAGACATTTTCCAGACTCTGTTGAAACGAAGCGTGTCCATGTGACTAACTCGTGGGTAACAGGATCTAAACAAAGGCGACTTCCTGGCCTCGTGAGCCTTCTCCCCTTTCCTCCTTCCTGCTGGTAGAATGTAGTTATGAGAGCCAGAGCTGGAGGGGTACCAGCTTGAGCCATGACATGACAAAGGGTACACAGCAGAGCCACAAGGTAGAAGGAGCCTGGGTCCCCAGAGACTCCGCAGAACTGAGTCAACTCGGCCATCTTGAGGTGACCACCCCAAGACTTTTGACATGAAAGAGAAATAAGAGAAATGAACACCTAACCTGTTTGAGCCACCACTGCTTTGGGTTTTCGGTCCTTTACAGCGAAACCTAATCTTAATTGACATCGTAGTAGAGCTGGAATTTAAACCAGTTTGACTCCAAAGGCCACACACTTCACCACTTGGCATGCTATTTCTACTGTAATACTTTATGCCCACATTGGTTCATCTTATTATTCCCAACATCTTCCATCCCCTTCATCTGGAGAGTCACTCGATAGATAATTGCCAAGTGCCAGGCTCTGTGCTAGTGAATAAGCCAATAATATAAATAAGGATAAGATTTGGTCAGTGCCCTCGAGGAGTTGGCGGTCCATCTCGAAAGACAGATGGCTAGGCAAATAAATAAAACACAGTGCAGTGAGTCCTGTAATAGGGGCATGCGCCAAGAGCCGTGGAGCACACAGAGGTGTAACTCACTGCCTGAGGGTCAAGAAGGCTTCAGCAGAGCGCAGCAGAGGAGCTGGGCATGACAAGTGGCTGCAAGAAAGTATGAAGCGTGCTTGGTTCTCATACACCAGTATCGCTGAAACCACTGGCCTGTGGTGACCACCTTCGGTCTAGAAACGCAGCCCAACCCTCCTTACCTGGAATTTTCCACGAGTTCTTCAGCACCGAACACCCCTCTAGCGCTTTGGGAATCCAGACTGCTTCTGCTCCTGCACCCAAGGTCATGAAGAAAAAAGAATGTGGATCCTTAAGGCCAGCAGCCTCACAACGCGGAAGAAAATGGAAGCGGGAAACCGGAAGGCCCCAGTGGCAGGGCTGGATAAATAAAGACCCTTCAGCAGAGCTGCAGAAGCCAGAATGAGTTCTGTCTGTAATTACCCCGTGCTTGAAAACAGTGTTTCCAACGTGACCTTTCTACCTGCAATTCTAACGGTGGGGCTGCTGTCACTGTTAATAAAGCCCAGGCCTGGCTGTCCCTGATTGGAGCCAATTAGAATTACCTGGAGAGGGCAGTCAGGGCAGCTGATGGCTAATGAGGGCAGCTGAGGTGCTGGCGTTGGTTTATTTGCCCGGCAACGAGGGGATGGAAAGCTTACCCCACCAAATGGTCCTCTTCTCCCTCCCTCCACCCCCCTGCATCCAATAATTCTCAACTATTCCATGAACACCAGCTTTAAATTAAAGCAATGAGGGGCATCTGGGTGGCTCAGTTGGTTAAGCGTCCGACTTCGGCTCAGGTCATGATCTCACGGTTCGTGAGTTCGATCCCCACATCAGGCTCTGTGCTGATGGCTCTGAGCCTGGAGCCTGCTTTGAATTCTGTGTCTCCCTCTCTCTCTGCTCCTCCCCCATTCGCACTCTGTCTCTCTCTCTCTCTCTCAAAAATAAATAAAATATAAAAACAAATTAAAAAAATTAAGGCAATGAGATCTACTGGGGGAGAAGAATATCCCCTGAATAATAAGGCCAAGCAACACTTTTCCCTCATTCAGCATGTATTTAGTAAAGCAACTACTATGTGCCAGGGGTGGTGCGAGGGGGAGCACATAACAGCGAATAAGATACAGACAGAGACAAACTCACCACGAAGTTAAAGATGCTCAGGTTTTAGGGCCTCCCATTGGCACAAGTTCTGAGAGGGGCCCTAGCGGTGTGTTCCCATGGCAACATGTTTTTGTAAACTTTGCAAACGCAAGCTATTGGATTGGAAGAATAAATATTGTTAAAATGTCAATACTACCCAAAGCAATCTACACCTTCAATACAATCCCAATCAAAATTGCACTGGCATTCTTCTTGAAGCTAGAATAAGCAATCCTAAAATTTGTATGGAACCACAAAAGAGCCAAAGTAATATTGAAGAAGAAGACCAAAGCAGGAGGCAGCACAATCCCAGACTTTAGCATCTACTACAAAGCTGTAATCATCAAGACAGCATGGCATTGACACAAAAACAGACACATAGACCAATGGAATAGAATAGAGTCCAGAATTGGACCCACAAAAGTATGGCCAACTAATCTTTGACAAAGCAGGAAAGAATAGCCAATGGAAAAAAGACAGTCTAACAAATGGTGCTGGGAGAGAACTGGACAGCAACATGCAGAAGAATGAAACTAGACCACTTTCTTACACCATTCACAAAAATAAACTCAAAATGGATGAAGGACCTGAATGTGAGACAGGAAACCATCAAAACCCTAGAGGAGAAAGCAGGAAAAAACCTCTCTGACCTTAGCCGCAGCAATTTATTACTCGACACATCTCCAAAGGCAAGGGAATTAAAAGCAAAAATGAACTATTGGAACCTCATGAAGATAAAAAGCTTCTGCACTGCAAAGGAAACAATTAACAAAACTAAAAGGCAACTAACAGAATGGGAAAAGATATTTGCAAATGACATATCAGACAAAGGGCTAGTATCCAAAATCTACAAAGAACTCACCAAACTCCACACCCGAAAAACAAATAATTCAGTGAAGAAATGGGCAGAAAACATGAATAGACACTTCTTTAAAGAAGACATCCAGGTGGCCAACAGGCACATGAAAAGATGCTCAACGTCACTCCTCATCAGGGAAATACAAATCAAAACCACACTGAGATACCACCTCCCACCAGTCAGAATGGCTAATATGAACAAATCAGGAGACTATAGATGCTGGAGAGGATGTAGAGAAACAGAAACCCTCTTGCACTGTTGGTGGGAATGCAAACTGATGCAGCTGCTCTGGAAAACAGTGTGGAGGTTCCTCAAAAAATTAAAAATAGATGTACCCTATGACCCAGCAATAGCGCTGCGAGGAATTTACCCAAGGGACACAGGAGTGTTGATGCATAGGGGCCCTTGTACCCCAATGTTTATAGCAGCACTCTCAACAATAGCCAAATTATGGAAAGAGCCTAAATGTCCATCAACTGATGAATGGATAAAGAAATTGCAGTTTATATATACAATGGAATACTACTTGGCAATGAGAAAGAATGAAATAGGGCCTTTTGTAGCAACGTGGATGGAACTGGAGAGTGTTATGCTAAGTGAAATAAGTCATACAGAGAAAGACAGATACCATATGTTTTCACTCTTATGGGGATCCTGAGAAACTTACCAGAAGACCATGGGGGAGGGGAAGGAAAAAAAAAAAAGGGTTAGAGAGGGAGGGAGCCAAACCATAAGAGA
>NW_026057585.1:9951494-10212517 GCF_023721935.1 Panthera uncia
GGGGGGGTGATGGGCATTGAGGAGGGCACCTGTTGGGATGAGCACTGGGTGTTGTATGCAAACCAATTTGACAATAAATTTCATATTAAAAAAATAAAATTTAAAAAAAAAGCAAGCTATTGTCGCCCACTTGGTTAAGAATGCTGTCTCCTCCCACTCCACTTTTCCCTCTGTCACGTTTCCCTGGTGTAGGGTGGCCCTGAAGTGACCAGGGGCACTTGTGGGATTTGGCACAGGGGAAGTGGGTTTGTGTTTCGCGGGCTGTATTTAGGTGGTGGGCAGTCACTTTTGCGTATAATCATTTATGCTGGCCCTCTCAGGGTGGTAACGGCTGCCAGGAATCTTCCTACTGCTCATGGTGCTGCCTCACTGGGCGCTGTGGCACAAGGAGCAGGGCCAAAGATCGTAGCAGACTGAAGAGTGTCCTATGGAACCTGGCCACCAGGAAGCATGTGGGTAGTGGGGAGAAACACAGTTTGCATTGTATAGCACCAAACGCTAGTCTAGGGGAATTTCTCCCAATCATCAGATGTGCAAGATTTCGTTCTCACAGCTACCTAGTCATATATACTAGGAATATTCAGTAATACAGTGATACAACTCCATGCTATACCTTTTTCTTTCTCCGTGGGAATTATGTCAAATAAGATTTCTCGTTCGTAGAGTACAAACGATCGCAGTCCTACAAAAAGCAAGTATGTCTGGTTGTGAAATCACATGTTTTATGCATCCCAACTATTAATAATAAATACCATTTTTGGCTATTTCAAGGGAAAGACTTCATTTTCTTTCCTATCTCTGTATACAAATCATTACAAAATTGTTGTCATATGAAGAGAACCCAGATAAAAGGGTAGCCAGCGAGGAAGAAAGTCTTACAGCAGTGTGCTAGGCAGTTAATTAATAAAAACATTGTTGGAGTGCCCGGCTGGCTCAGTTGGTGGAGGGTGCCACTCTTGATCTTGGGGTTGTGAGTTCGAGCCCCATGCTGGGTACAGAGAATACCTAAAAACGTAAAATCTTTAAAAATAACAAGAAAAATAAAAGCATTGTGTTATTTTTCTGTATTTTGTGATCTTTTCAGTATTGTCAGCTTTGAAAGCCTTATGATTTAATTGTCCTTTCTTTTCCCCATCCAATAAAGGTCCACTTTCAGGCCTAATTTTTTTCGTATTTTACTTAACTAGTAAAATTTACTTTCCAGTCCTTATTCCTTGTCATGGTCTAATGGGAGAACCTTATTGCTCCTCTCCCCTCACCACATATGTGATCAGTGCCCACTGCCTGCCGGGCTGTAAGCTAGAGATGGGCACACTGTGGTGGATGAAGCAGATCTGGCACCTTCCCACGTGAAGAGGGGGACACAGATATCAGATAAAACAAATCAGACAGGATGCTGTTTGGCAGAATAAGAGGGGAGAACCCCTTGTAGGAAATAACATTTCAGCTGAGACCCAAAGGCTAAGAGTCAGTCAGATGAAGAATTAAAAAATACATCAAGCAGAAAGAACAGCATAAGTGAAGGCCCTGAGGTGGTAAGAGCGTGAGGCATTACAGGTATTCAATAAATATCTGTTGGATTTTAAAAGTAAATATTATGGTTTGGGCAGGGCCAGGGTGTTATGGGAACATATAGGAGAGGCACTGAAGCCTTGCCAAGGGTAACCAGGAATGAAGGAATGAGGAAGAAGAAAAAGGTTAGAATTGACTTCCTGACTTTCAGGAGACGAAACAGCAGGTGCAACGGCCTGGGGGTCAGAGAGAGATCAAAGAGTAGCTCTGTATCACAGTGGGCTGGATTTGGGGAGAAAGGTTTGGCTGGGGGGAGGTTGAAAATAGAAAGGGAGGAGAACTGGGTAGAATTGGCAAGAAATGAGGCCAGACCATGAAAATCTGAATAAGCCATGGTAAGATGCTTGGACTTCATGTTGGCTGCTATGGTGACATAGTCTTAGGAAAGGAAATGACAGGCTCAGATCAGCATGTTGAAAGGATCTGGTTGCAGGATAGAGAACAGACTGGATGAGGGGTCAAGGCAGGAAGACCAGTCAGGAAGCTGTTAAGAGAAATGCAGTCGTGAGAAGGTGGTGGCCAGGGGTAGAGGCAGTGGGGATGGGAAGAAACAGATCCAGAGAAGAAAATTGTGGTACCATTAACCAGGCAAGATGAAAGAATCACTCAGGGGCTGGTACCAGGCTGATTTGTAGTTCCTCTTCCGTCACGAACCCAGCTGGTCTCAAGGGAGGCAGCGTTCTTGTTTACAACGGACGGTTTCTTTCCAGGAATAGGACTGCCTGCGCCTTTAGCCATGGGTCACCGTGTGCTGTTTACCTTCTGGACCCCTTGACCCTGCTCTGTCCTCTCCCTTTTCTTGCTTTTTTTTTGAATTTATAACTTGCATATTTTATATTGCAATAAAAGGAACATTCACAGCAGACATAAATTTTAGTAATAGCATATCATCTTAGAAACAAACTCAGAGTCCCAAACTTCACTATAATGGACACAGATAGGATTAGCTGCCTAGCACCCTTTTTTTTGTTGTTCTCTTCTTAATTTTATTTTATTTTTTAATTTACATCTAAGTTAGCATATAGTGCAACGATGATTTCAGGAGTAAATTCCTTAATGCCCCTTACCCATTTAGCCCATCCCCCCTCCAGTAACCCTCTGTTTGTCCTCCATATTTATGAGTCTCTTCTGTTTTGTCCCCCTCCCTGTTTTTATATAGTTTTTGTTTCCCTTCCCTTATGTTCCTCTGTTTTGTCTCTTAAAGTCCTCATAGGAGTGAAGTCATATGATTTTTTTCTTTCTCTAACTTCACTTAGCATAATACCCTCCAGTTCCATCCACGTAGTTGCAAATGGCAAGATTTCATTCTTTTTGATTGCCGAGTAATACTCCATTGTATCTATATACCACATCTTTTTTATCTATTCATCCATCAATGGACATCTGGGCTCTTTCCATACTTTGGCTATTGTTGATAGCACTGCTATAAACATGGAGGTGCATGTGTCCCTTCGAAACAGCACACCTGTATCCCTTGGGTAAATACCTAGTAGTGCAATTTTTGGGTTGTAACGTAGTTCTATTTTTAGTTTTTTGAGGAACCTCTGTACTGTTTTCCAGAGTGGCTGCACCAGCTTGCATTCCCACCAACAATGCAAAAGAGATCTCTTTCTCCACATCCTCGCCAACATCTGTTGCCTGAGTTGTTAATGGTAGCCATTCTGACAAGTGTGAGGTGGTATCTCATTGTGGTTTTGATTTGTATTTCCCTGATGATGAGTGATGTTGAGCATTTTTTCATGTGTTGGTTGGCCATCTGGATGTCTTCTTTGGAGAAGTGTCTATTCATGTCTTTTGCTCATTTCTGGATTATTTGTTACCTGTCCTCTCCCTTTTCACTGGGTTTGACCAAGGGGGAGCTGACAGAAGACTGGAGAGCAAGGAAGTAAGGTCACAGTATTCTCCATTGCATCCCTGTGAGGATGCCCCAGTATCTCTCAAGACAACCTTCTCACCTCTACCTTTCTCTGTCTGATTCTTCTTCCTGGTTTCCTATCTACCTCCCCACCCTTCACTCTGGCTGACACAGGAGTGGGATCATCCCAACATCCCTGAGGTTCCCCCACGCCTTACCCACGCCTGTGTCAATTCCCCTTCTTCAGTTATTCCAATGAAGATGTCATCTGTTTTCTTTTGGGGCCCTAACCCAGTCACGCATGTCCCCGCCCTTCTCCATAACACCACCTTGTTCTTTTAAACCAGGCCACGCCCCCACATGCCTGGCAGCCAATGAGGCAAAGACCACGCCCATCAGCCCTCTCCTAGTAGCCAACCAGGATTTTCCTGTGCCCCTCCTCTCGGGTCCCGCCCCACTCCACCCCTAGACTGGAGTTTGGCTCCACTTCTCTGGCTCTGACACTTGGGTTTTCCCTAGTGTTTAGCTTCACCCTTGGTCAGCCCCTCGGGGCTTTCCTCCAGCCCTGGTGAGACCTAGGAAGCCAGTCATCAAGTGACCAGTAATCAAGATCCCGCCTGTCCCTCCTCAGAGAGCTGGATAAACCTGCCGAACTGTTCTCAGACTCACGGTCTCTCTAGGCTCCCTCCCTGACCTGTAACCATCTTCTTGATGCCTGTCTGGATACACACATGTGTGACCTATGACTGTAGCATTTTTTCCTGTTTCCTCCTCCCGCCCCTGAGAGCAGGGACACCGCCTTGTTCATGCTGTATCCCAGTGCCCAGCCCAGTGCCTGGAACATAGTAATTAACTATTTGTCAACTAACAGACTGACCAACTGGCTTCCCATCGTCTGTTACAGTCTTCCCCCAAACAAGATAGAGCACCATTAATTAGGCTTTAGGTTTCCTAACTAGTTTTTTCCAGTCTTGCCTCCCTAAGACCAACCTCTTTGGCAATGGCGACTATTTCTAGCAACTGCTCAGTCATACATGTATAGGATTCTTCTGGGACACTCCCAGGGCCCAATTAATGGCTTTATCAGCCCTAATCCCTGATAAGTTCACAGGGACTCCTGTCACATGAAATTCAAAATAAAATTTTATTTTTTTGATCTAACAATAAACATTAATTTGTGTTAAAATTTAAAAAACAACAACTTTCTAGAATTTGCAAAATCATGCCTGCAAAATTGTGAGTAAGCTCAATGCAGCTGAACTGACCCTTCTTTCTGGCTGGGGCCCCATGCCATGTGTTTGAGTCTGTCCATTGGGCCCTGGTTACCATGATACAAGGGTGATTCCATTCACTCTGTGTGGGTTTTACTAGTGTGACTTGGCAAAGTCAAGCCAAGGTGGGGTTGGGGGGAGGAGGATCCCGTTTTTCAATTTCTTGGGAGGATGGAGGTGGCAAGGAGGAGTCAATTATCACATGTGTTTTTCAACCTTGGTGCTACTGTCAGGACGATTCTTTGCATGAGACTAACCTCGTCACTGTAAGATATTTATCATTTCTGATTTCCAGGCACTAAATGCTAATAGCACTCCTCAGTCATTGTGACAGCTCACCAAAAAAACCCTCCACAATCTCCCTAGGGGAGCAAGGTAAAAAAACGTGAAGAAGTGCTGTGACCTATGTGGTTGAATACAGGTGGAAAGAATGTTCTCTGAATGGTCTTGTCTTCCCCTATTCTTGTCTGAAATGAACACCCTTTTCTGCCCCTCCCTACTGAACTTGCTGACCCACGTTCTGCAGGACCTTCCTGAGCAAGAGCGTGCCAGCTTCGCCCCCCCCCCCACCCCCCGCTTCTCCCCCCAGTCCCCTCCCCATTAGCAATGGTATTGGCAATACCACTCATTTACCATTCTGTCGTGTGGTGTGACTCTTGTTATATCAGCACCTTTAATTTTAATTAAGTCTCAGGGTTTGTTACAGAACGTTTCAGGGGCGCCTGGGTGGCTCAGTCGGTTAAGCATCCAACTTCAGCTCAGGTCATGATCTCACGGGTTTGTGAGTTCGAGCCCTGTGTCGGGCTCTGTGCTGACAGCTCGGAGCCTGGAGCCTCCTTCGGATTCTGTGTCTCCCTCTCTCTCTCTGCCCCTGCCCTGCTCACATTCTCCCTCTTTCCCTCTGTCTCTCTCTCCCTCAAAAATGAATAAACTTAAAGAGAATTAAAAAAAAAAAAAAGAATATTTCGGAACCGGCACATGTATCTCTCTGACCAAATTATAAGCTCCCAGAGGGCAGAGCCCACGTTTCATGCCTCTTTCCTTGCGGGAGGAGGGTTTAGGTGGAAGGTGACCCAGGCGGAAGCATCTGGCAAGCTACTTGGACTGCAGGACTGCAGGCTGAGGACAACAGGGAGTTTAGGGTGCCCACAGGGATAACACAATGTGGTAGAAGAAGGCATGTCATTGGCCCAAAGACACCACTTGGAGGAATGACCACCTTCAAGGTATGGGAGGAAAAATAAAGCCCATAAAAGGAAAAGCGTTGTGGGAGGTGACAGGAATGTTGCAAAGTCACAAAAGTCACCAGAGAAGGGACTGGTCATCAGTACCAGAGGAGGCAGGAGGAAAGCTACGAAGTTCACGGTGGCCTTCTGACCCCTCACAGTGCAGTGGGGAGGGTGGGCCACGCTGTAAGGGCCCAGCAAGTGAGGAAACTAAGGCAGAGATGGCAGGTTTCTGGAAATGAAGGGAAGGGAGGGCAACCACACGAAAGGACAACTTGGCACATTCCATAAACGTGTCCATTTATATAAATGTGTAATCGATCTGTGCGTTTATTTTTATAACTGGGTCTGAATATTATAGGAAAGATGGAAACAGTGTTTGTGAGCGGAGTTGGAAGAACCATTTGCAGTGGAGGCTATGCAGATTGAGCCAGCTCTGGGAGGGAGAGCATGGGGTCCAGACAGCATGGGGGCCTCAGCCTTGGGAAGGAAAAGGACATTCCTGGGAAACAGGGATGACGACACACAGGGAAGTTTATTTTAAAAGTGGGTACTTTAGGGGCGCCTGGGTGGCTCAGTCGGTTGAGCTTCCGACTTCAGCTCAGGTCATGATCTCACAGTTTGTGAGTTCAAGCCCCGTGTCAGGTTCTGTGCTGACAGCTCAGAGCCTAGAGCCTGTTTCGGATCCTCTGTCCCCCCCCCCATCTCTCTCTCTGCCCCTCCCCCGATCTCTCTCTCCCCATCTCTCTCTTTCTCAAAAATAAATAAACATTTTTAATGGGTATTTTGAAGTGAATGGGTTGTTTTCCTGGTAATTTTACCAAAAACATGAAGTAACTGACCCTTTCTTATTTATGCAGAGACATTTTGGTGAATCGCAGCAGCCCCTAAGCCTTACAGAATGCAGAATTTCTGTCATTGGATTTAAAATGCTTTTTCTTAGTACATCATAGCTCTAGCTTGGATAGGTCATGTGAGGGCAAGCTCAGAAAAAGGAGGTAACATTACCAAAGTGTCCAGAAAACGAAAATGCTTCCTTCATTCCAAGCAAGGAGGTCAGTAATAAAAAAGCGCTTATCATAGATTAATCCACAGCCTGAATGCAAAGGTTTGTTGGGGGAGCAGGCGGCGGGGGGGGGGGGGGGGGGGGTGGTGCGAGGCAACCCTAAACTATATGACATGCACTCTGCCTTTTTACGACCTTGGCAAAAACAAGCAGGAGACAAATCCCATTTACAAGGACAGCAAAAGCCCAGTCTCCTCTCTGACCCAGGTCCTCTCCATGCATCATAAATATTTCCATAGTCATAAATATCGCTGACGAGGAAGCAGAAGGCTCTTAATTGGCTTCAACTCATTTCATGGTGGAGGAAGCTAGGAAGAATGCACTGAATAAGAATAAGACAGGGTGAGAGATCTCCCAGGAGGAAACTAAAATCGATTCTTCCATCAACATGATGCTCTCTATCTGTGCACTGACTTCAGCCAGGAAAGAACCGGCTGTTGTGAGGAGTGCCTTCTCCTGCCTGCCCAGGGCCTTCCTGTCCCAGAGGTGCCAAACCCCTTCAGGTCGAGTTTTGTGGTGGTTAATGTTGCTGATGACGAGCTGACCGTAAGGAAAGAAGGGAGATAACTAGCATTTATTAAAAATTAATAGGAGGATAATGGATAAACAAATGGGGGTGTATTCATCCAATGGAATCCCATCCAGCAATAAAAAAGATGAACCACTAATCACACAACAGCATGGATGAGCTTACATAGAGTACAGACTATATGATTCCATGTATATGACTTTCTGTAATGGGTGATCAGGGCCGAGAAAAAAAAAAAAAAATCCAAACAATGGTTCCTTCTATCAGTGGGTGAGGGATGAACTGGAAAAGGGTTTGAGGGAACTTTTGTAGGGATGGAAAAGTTCTGTATATGTCGACGGGGGTGGGGGGTGGGGGGGAGCGGGCTGGATTACACAGGTGTTTGCATTTGTAAAAACTCAGTAAGTGTACAATTAAGATTCATGCATTTCATTACAATTAAATTCTACAGCAAATGAAAAACTAAACAAATCTCGAACCCTACTTAATGATATGCATGCTGAAGTATTTAGGGGGAAGTGTCCTGATGTCTGCAATTTCCTGTGAAATGCATCACTAAAATAAAATAGATTCATGGCTGGATAGAGGGATAGAGAGAGGGACTGATATGTGAAGAAGCAGTTTCAGATGTTAATGGTGGGATCTACGTGGTTAGTAGACAGCTGTTCGTTGTACAGTTCTTTCTACTTGGTTGCGTGTTTGAAATTTCTCACAACGAAATGGAAGAAATAAGGATGTTGCGATAAAAGACAAGAAAAGAAAACAAACATCTATGAGTACCTAGGTGTACCAAGTGCCGTAGGTACATTTCCCCAATCCCCATATGGGCTTGATTTTGCAGACCAGCAGGTTGACATTCAGAGAAACACAGCCTCAGGATGGAGGGATGTTTCTTCTTTCACAAGCGCCCTCCAGAGGTGGGATCTGGCATTTGTACTTTGGGTAGCAGACAGTCTCGTCCACGGCTGCTCCCCCTCAGCCTTCCTCTCAACGATGGCTTCTGATTAACTTCACAAGCGAAGAGCCAGCTTCAACCACCAACTAATCAATGACTCCACAGCTATTAATTGAACACCTACTATGTGGAGGGGATTCCAAGAGCTGTAAAACACAGTCTCTGCCTTCAAGAAGCAACCAGAGTATTAAACCCAGCCTGGAGATCTGGCCCGTAGATGTGACTTGGGCATTAATTATCCGCGGGACCATGAGCAAGTTACACCAGCCCTCAAGCTTCCACCTCCTCATCTATGAAATCAGGGCTTGAACTAGACCATCTCTCAGGTTCCTGGCACCCCTCATGTTTCTGTGACTTTTGATCCGTCGGAATTTTGAGGGTCAATGGCTGGTCCAGGGAGTGTGTGCTAAAGGAACACTGAGGAGGAGAAGTCGCCTTGGACAGGGTGTCGCCTCGTAGGAAGTGGGGTCTAAGTGTGCCTGGTGGATGGGGGGAGGAGATAGGGTTCCAGGTGGAAGAAATGCAAACACAGGGCCTGGAGGCAGGGGGACCCATGGGGACAGTAAGGAGAAAGTGACTGGAGAGGGGGGTCCGTGTTCAGGCAGCGGAGATGACACTGAGAAAGACACTTTGACTTTAGCTTCTGAGAGAGAGGCAGTCTCCCGTGAGGAACATTAAGCACGGGAACCGTAGACGAGACGGTGTCTGAGAAAGATTCATCTAGTTATTTGCAGTCATGGAGGAAAACGGCAGTGCAAACGTTCACAAATGACAGATTATTAAAACAGTGTGGCAGACTCTGGAACATCCTCAATCTGTGGTTCCCCAGCTATGATCTTCGGAACGTTAGGGTTCCTGGGAAGGGCCTTAGGGACAGTAAGGGGGGGGGGGGGCAAGGGCAAGCAGAGGGAAGGCCGGGCCCAGCACCCTCTCTCATCCTGGCCTTGACCTCACCAGCACAACTTGTATTGGATTGATACCTGGGAGCTCCAGATCAAATTTATTTTCAAGCAAGAATTCAACAGACCTCAACTGAACCGTATCAACTCATTACAGAAATAAGTAGCCAAACAAATGTGGGGGCTGTTTGAGGAGAATTTGCTGGGCATGAGCCTCGCACTGCTACTTGAGATGATTGCACATTTGCACCAGTGAGATGCCAGCTCTGACAAAGGCGGGGAGTCTCAGGAAGAGGGCAGATTCGGAGGACGGCTGTGCCCTGGCCCCAGGAAGTTACTGAAATGGTCTCGTTCTGGGCGTCACCCAGATGCAATGGGCTTTCAGCTGTGAGGCCCTGCAGGCCTGCCTCTCGGTAGTCCTGACTTAATTCCCTCAGCAGGGTCTCCCCACCCCCACCCCTACTCCGTTCCCCTCCTGGTGGGCCCCACCATTGGGTGGGACAGAATCTCTCCCCGAATCTTTGTTGTTTGTCATCCTAAACAGATATTCAACAGCATCTCACCCCATAAAACTGAACCAGGAGAAAACAAAAGCCGCCAATTTGGAGAAGTTACACAGGTTCTAGATTCTTACAGATATATTTCGGTTGAATCCCCGGGCTCCTGGCTCCTTCACAGGAGACAATAACTGATAAATTCTGCCCTCCACATTTATTCTTAAATAATCTCATTAACGGTCTCTTCTTACCGACCTGCTCCTAGATGCCCGCAGGGCAGAGCATTTGCCCTCCCCTTACCTCAGGTGTCCCTTGCCCTCCGTTCCACATGGCAGGGCCACAGTTGAGCACTTCCTCATGGCTGTGCTCCCACCCGCAGTAGCTACCGCGTGCCTGACCTTCTGCGAGGCGTTCTGGTTATCTGTCACCGCCTAACAGATCACCCAACACTCAATGGCTCAAAAAAACCAGCCTCTATTATCTCGCATGGTTCCTGTTGGTTAGGAATCTGGGAAGGACTCAGCTGGGTAATTCCAGCCCAGGGTCAGTTTGCAGTCATGTGTTAGCAGGGACAGGAGGATCTACTTCCAAGGTGGCTCACTGACAGGACTGGCAAATTGTCGCTGGCTCTTGTTGGGGGACCTGAGATCCTGTCCACGTGGGCCTCGCCACATCGCTGCTTGAGAGTCCCCGTGGCATGGCAGCTGGCTTCTCTTGGAAGCCAAGAGGCCAAGCCAGGTGCTGTGATGACTTTAGGGCCTATCTTGAGGCTCATACATTACGCCTTCTACTTCATTTTACTGGTCACACAGGGCAAGCCCTGACTCGATGTGAAAGGACATGACACAAGAAGGCAAGGGTCTTTGGAGGCTGTCCCACCACACGACAGAAGGGTCAGAAGAAGAGGGATCCCTGTTTGAGCCATTAAGTAGTTTGCAACTTATTTGCGGGGAGAAAACTTACATACTTATACCTATAATACTAAAGGGATTAAAGAAAAGAAGAGTAATAATGACAAGGCAGACAGCACACGTCCTGGAATGCAACCTAGGTATTGAGTGAGCAAGATCGATACAGACTCTGCCCTCTGGACGCTTGGAATCTACTGGGAATGACAGGTTTCACATGCAGAATTGCACTTGGAATAAAATCCTATCTCCTTAACCTTACCTTTCTCCATTCTTTTCTTCTACTACTCATCTCCTTTTTCACTGAGCTCCAACCACTTAACCTGTTCTCCATTCCTCCAACAGATTAAGCTCCTCCCTCCCTCGGGACTTTGCACTTGCTGTCCCCCTCCCCCCCCACCCCCGACCCCACCAACCCCGACTGTCCTCCAGGTCTTTGCACAACCAGCTCTTTCTCACCACCCAGGTCTCTGCGTTTAGTTGCCACCTGATCTTGTCCTCCACCTCCCCCAACTAGAATGCATGAGAACAGAGACTGTGAAACCTCCCTCACTGCTGTGTCTCCAGATACACCTGGCCGGCACTCATTCCATAATAAGTGATGAATATATACTACAGTGAGTGAATAAAGTACCCCCTTTCGGACCATGTTCTAAAACCATATAAAATCCTCTCTTTAGGATATCGAAAGCTTAAGCTCCAGCCCTGTCACTTGGCCATCTCGTAATCCAAACCAAGGTCGGTCAATTGTCTCCGTGGTGGTGAGCAAACAGCATATGCCACACCTGCCTTTTCCCCCACTTTTGGTTTCAGCGGATCCGGCCCAGGCTAACCGTGTTATTTGTACTTCTCCTCCGGGACGGTCCTCAGTCCCTCACTGCCTTTGTTTGGCTTCCCAAAAGCGTCCCTCTCCTCCAGGGGAAGGGCAACTCCAGCCTTGTTTTGCTGCACTGGCACTCGGGGGTTCGGCTTTCCTGGGCAAGAAAAATATTGAAAATGGTTGTTCATTAACATCCCAGCTTTCCCGCTTTTCGGGAGAAACCACACGACAAACGGAGACCCCACACGTATTTATTTTGAAAATACGTTTTTTTAATTTGAAAGCAAATGGACGCTGCTGGTCTGCAGGTCATTTCACCTGCTGTGGCGTGTGATTAGCAAGGCCTTTTCTTGCTGGGTGGTGGTGCTGGCTAATGGACTCACGCTCCCTCTGTATGTTTATCTTCAGTTAATTAAAATTTTGCCAAGTCTTCCTCGCAGCCCCTGTGCACAGCAAGGCTGAATCTTGGCTTGTGGCACCGATCTGGGCTGGCAAGCTGGGAGGGGGGCGGTCATCCTATTAAATATTAATCTGAAAGGGCAATCGGGCCTGTGGGCTTCCACCCCTGAGGTTCTCTCACTGGGAAGGCACAGATCGATGCCAAAACCCAGTGCCTGTGACAACTCTCCCTGCCAGGCCTGAGTCAGCATCAGATGCAATTTTTCAGAACTGTTATTCGACAATAAATCTGAGCAGAATTCTGGGAGATCTCTCTTAAAAACTGGAATGAATTACACGCACATCCACCTTTGAAGGGGATGTTAGCCATCCTGCGAAACTGTGCCTTATAAATGATGAACAGGTCAATTTGCCAGATGAATTTTGAAGTTACAGGTCAGGTTAAGACTAGCACTTCAGATGTTAGTTTTGAAAATCTGCCTTTGCCAGGAAGAGGGGAGGATAGGAAAGACTGAGCTGGCACTCAACCTTCCATTGCCCTATTTTTGAAAATGCAGAAGCTGCTCCCCACAAGTTCACCTTCCCACCCCCATCCCTTCCTTCCATCACTGTTAGCTAGGTACTACCTACTGAATCACTTCAGCAAACACCTTTGCCAGGAAACTTGGAACAGCACCCTGCTGGGGCACCTGGGTAGCTCAGTACGTTAAGAGTCTGACTTCGGCTCGGGTCACGATCTCACGGTTCGTGGGTTTGAGCCCCGCATTGGGCTCTGTGCCGACAGCTCGGAGCCTGGAGCCTGCTTCAGATTCTGTGTCTCCCTCTCTCTACCTTTCCCCCACTCACTCTCTGTCTTTCTCTCTCTCAAAAATAAATAAGCATTAAAAAAAATTAAATAAGGAAGAGCACTCTGTTGTGGGTTCAATTGTGTCTCTCGAAACAGTAAGTTGAAGTCCTAATCCCCAAGACCTGTGAATGTGACCTTTGGGGCTCAGTCAGTCAAGAGTCTGACTTTGGCTCGGGTCATGATCTCAAGTTTCATGAGTTCGAGCCCTGAGTCAGACTCTAAGCTGACAGCGTAGAGCCTGCTTCAGATCCTCTGCCTCCCTCTCTCTCTGCTCCTCTCCCACTCACATGCACGTGTGCACACGCGCTTTCTTTCTCTCTCAAAAATGAATAAACATTAAAAAGAAGAAGAAGAAGAAGAAGAAGAAGAAGAAGAAGAAGAAGAAAGAAAGAAAGAAAATAGAATCTTTGCAGGTGTGATTACTTAAGGTGAGGTCATCCTAGCTTGGTGGGCCTGATCCAATGATCGGTGTCCTTATAAGAAGAGATAACAGAGATACAGAGACACACAGGGAGACCACCATGTGACATTAGAGGCAGAGGTTGAAGCGATGTGTCTACCAGACGAGGGACGCCAAGGATTCCTGGCAACACCGGAAACTAGGAAGAGGCAAGGAAGGATCCTCCCCCAGCACCTTCAGAGAGAGCACGGCCCTGGCAGTGCCTTGGTTTTTTTTACTTCCAGCCTCTAGAAACGCGAAGAGGAACGTGTGTTGCTTTAAGGCACCACATCCGTGGTACTTTGCTGCAGCAGATCTAGGAAACTAATATACACTCTCCTCCGGGTCCTACTGTTGACCATCTTCCCTGGCTTGCCTCTCTGCCAACCCCATGGATAGGCTTGCTCATTCTGATTCCCTTACCTTCCCTTTATCTACAATGAAGTCCCAACTTGCTGGGAGGCTTAGGAAGTGGGACATCAGGCCAAGAAGAAAACCTTATCACGTCCCACATCTTGCAGATGAGTTTTGAAACATCTCAGTCTACGTTCTTGCCTGAGCAGAAGTCAGCGTACATAATAAGATGGCTCTTTGATGATGGAGGATGTCACTCTGCCTCAGGGGTCATCACTCTAAATTCAGGTCTCCCTGGCTGGCATCACAGATACACAGAGAGCAAGACTTTGGCGTGAATTTGTACTGACCCCAGCATATACTCTGAAGACTGTCTTTGTCTCTTCTAAAAATTGAATGTAACAACAGAACTAGGAATCAAGATTCTACAATATTCTGTTGTCTTGAAATACCCATGGGCAGGCATGTTGCACTTGAGGTCAGAAAGCTTGGACCTGAATTCCAGCTCTACCCATCCTCACAATCCATTTGCACAGTAAGTATTATCATCCCCCATTTACGTGTGGCAGGTTGGACAGAGATCACCTCATCCCACCTGTGGAGAGACATAGTCAAGGAGAGGAACTTCTGCTCAGTCTTTGTTTTGCTGAGTGGGGCACACCAGCTGAGGGTAGAGATGAACTGCTCTGGATGACAGAAGGAGTTTAAAGAAGTCATAGAGGTGAAGGGAAGAAAAGAGAAAACCACTGGTAGGGAAGAGGAATTTGGGAAATCTGATGGAGAATTTGACTTAATTTTTATTGTGTGGTATGATCTGTATCTTCTCCCCTGTATCTGCCCAAAAAGATTTCTGGTTAATACATTATGGAATTGGATCCGGTTTGGGAGATGGGCATCAGATAAGAAACAAAGACCACTCACGAGGATCCAATCATCCCAAGGCTGATTAGGAGCTGAAGCTCAGAAACATCGAGTGCCCTGCTCAGGGTTACACAGCCTTAGGTTCTGAAGTCAGATCTGTCTGACTCCACACCTATGTTCCTCCCTCTAACATATGGCTTATTCTCATGGTGGACTTACCAAACTATTTCAGGCCTAGGAGGTAGTCCAGATTGAAAAATTATTTGTATAAATGCCATGGCCAAAAAGCAATAATAACTTACTGATTGTAGTTTTCATATGGCTAGAGCTTTGCAGTCTGGAAAACTGCCTTCTGTTTACTGAGCATTTAATAAATGCCAAGCTCTTTTCATGTGCATGATGTGATCTAATCTTCTGAGTAGGCTGAGAGGCAGACATTTTTATCCTCATTTTACAAATGAGGAAACATTAAAGAGTGGCTAGCCCAGGTCACTGTTGGGAAGCAGCAGACGCATGACCTAAATGCCAACAATCATTTAGTTTATTTACTTTCTGAGTAGGTAATACACACACATACTACGATGTTTAGCAAGGAAAGAGCCAGCAGTGAAAAGTGTCTGTTTCTTCCTCCCCCTCAGTGGCCAGCCTCCCTTCCCTGGCACCCTCAGATCACCATCTATGACCAGTGTCCTTCAAAGATATACTTGGTATTTACAAATATGACCATGTTCCTCTGACACCACAGTTGCCTCCCTCGGGGAAAAAGAACATTTGAAGTTAACCTGAGGAGACAGTGCCTTCCCTCAGCCTTCCTGGTAAGCTTCTGTTTAAACTTTTAGAGCTGAAATACCGAAGGAGTAAATATCCTCTTTTTTTAATGTTTATTTATTTTTGAGAGAGACAGAGAGAGACAGAGTGTGAGAGGCGGAGGGGCAGAGAGAGAAGGAGTCACAGTCCGAAGCAGGCTCCAGGCTCTGAGCTGTCAGCACAGAGCCCGACGCGGGGCTCAAACTCACAGACTGTGAGATCGTGACCTGAGCTGAAGTCGGACGCTTAACCAACTGAGCCACCCAGCGCCCCTGGAGTAAATATCTTTTTACGTTTTTCTGGGAGCTGGCAGGGGTTGGGGGTGTACTGAAAAGAGCATGGGGTCTGGAATCTCATGGCACTAAGTTCAAGTTCATACCCAGAGGTGACTTCACCTCTTGGAACCATTTCTGCATCTGAGAAATGGAGGCAAACCTCCCTACCTACCTGCTGTGAGGACAATCGAAGAGGAGAGAGTAAAACATCTGGCGCCTCTGGCGCCCTCCTTCCTTCTCCTCCTGAAGGAGAGCCTACCATTTCCCTGGGCTTCTTTAAGAACACAGAGACAAGGAAAAAGCAAACTCCCCAAATCTACACACTGTTTAATGATCAGCTTTGACCTAATTCTACTTCAAAGCGTTTCCGTCTCCTTCCTACCTCCCACTACCTCCCACCCAGCTGCCAAGTATAGAGAACACATGAAAACTTAGGCCAAATGGGAACCTGGAATGTTAAAGCCTTTGAGAAAACAGCTGTTTGTTTGTTCATTTATTGCCCTGTTTTTGGCCCTGTCTTGTTTGATTACAAGGGCCTGTGGGGAAGAAGAATCCTTTGCACTTTTGTCTACGCGGTACTCGTACACCCTTCGTTTCACTCCACAACAGTTCTTGTGAGAAAAAGCCAAACTGTGGTTCAGAGGTTAATGCTTCGGTAGGAGGCACAAGGCAGAAACGGGGCTAGAACCCAGGTCTTCCCTCTGATTTCCTCACCTTTCACTGTCTCCATATGTAATTGTTTCTGCCTCAGTTAGGGTGCCTTTGGCTTCCAGCAACAGACCATCCAAGTAACTCTCGCTCATGTACCTGGAAATCAGGCACATGGATAGCTTCAGAATCAGCTTAGGACAGTGGCTTGGCACTCTTTCTCTGCTCCCCTCTTGCTTCCCCCCCCCCCACCCCGTCCTCTGTGTATTGGCTTCATTTTCAGGCTGGCTTCCCTCATGCCAAAATGATTTATTGCTCTCCAGACTCCACATCAACACATCACAATGTCCGGAGAAAAGAGTCTCCTCTTGTGTCCCTTTTATGAATAAAGAGGATCCTTTATAAGAAGTCCCAACAAACAACCCCCTTGTGCCTCATTTTCTCAAACTGGAACAAATCTTGTGGTAGGCATCTGTCATGCTTGCGGTCACCCTGGCTCTTTTGAACACTCATCCTTTGTTACGACAAGTTCAAAATTATAAGTTCCACCTCTCCAAGGTAGAAGCCAGATTTTGTTCTCCCTTTGTTAGGACAAGTTTGAAATTATAAGTCCCACCTCCCCAAAGTAGAAACTAGATGATTCTGCTCTCCCGCTACAGCCTGCCACACACACACACACACACACACACACACACACACACACACAGCAGAGGCATTTGTGGCTGCAGAGTAAAGTCAAGCTCCTGGCACAGAAGCATCTAGAATAGTCTGTAGCGCCTTCATCCAGACAGAGCTTGGTGTTGGTGGCACCTGTCAGCTGTGACCTGTGGAATGGTTTGGGCCAGTTTTCCCAGCAGCCTGGCTTTCCAGCTCTCCCTATGATCTTGTGAGCCACCCACTGTCCTTTCTATAAACTTTCCAAGTGCTGAATCACCCAGATGGGCTTCTGTTATTGCAGCTAAGAACCTGATTGATGCACATACCCGTTCCTGAGCACATGGCTGGGGCCAGCCCTGTGCCCTCTGCTGACCGGCTTACACCTGAGTTCCTGAGCCAATGGGTGGCAAGAGACTTGGGATTTCCCTTACGCCAGTCACGACTGGCTCTGAAGTTCAGGGTGCGGTCAGCTTCCCGGGGAGCACAGGAGGACATATGGGAAACCTAAATAAAAACTGGTGTAATAAACGGGAGAATCGATGCTTTGTGGGCAGCCAACAATGTTACCAAGCCCTGCTGTGTGAGAGGCTCTGCGCCTAACCATGTTCACCCTCAAGCAACTCTATCCCACCTTAAAGATGTGGAAACAGACCCGAGACATTAAGTAACAAGATGATAGAATTAAAAAGCTGGAATTCAAACGAGGCATGTTTGACTCCAAAGTCACTTACACGTTTATACACTGATGTTTCTGCCTCACAGTTCTGTGGATCATCTGTGGCTCTTTCGGGTTGGGCTCCAGGTACAGGTTGGGTTTGGGTTGACTCCATGAACCTCCTCATTTTTCTTGGACTGGTGGCTACTCAGCAGCTACCCAGATTCTCAAGGTGACAATGGAAAGTTCTAAAATTGGATTGCGCTGTTGGTTGCACAACCCTGTGAACTTCCTAAAACCCACTTTTAAAAGGTTGCATTTTATGGTATGTGAGTTCCATCTCAATAAAACTTTTAATAATAACAACAAAAAAAAGAACCCTAAGCAAAGTACCTTCTAGTGTAGGTTGCCCAACGAAGGGAGAGAGCCCTGGCTGCTCAGAGGAACACCCCCTGGAGCTCCGAGGATCTGGTTCAAGTCCCAGGTCTGTTTCTTGACCTCAGTTTCTTCGCTACTAATATAAAGAGGCTTATTAGATCAATGTTCCTCAAATTTTAGTCATTTGTGAACCCCCTTTATGATTTTTCTTCTATCACTGTGCCAGATGAACAAGCATTTACCTATTTTTTAAAATTAACTCACCTTTTGGGGCACCTGGGTGGCTCAGTCGGTTGAGCATCCGATTTTGGTTCAGGTCATGATGTCACGGTTTGTGGGCTCAAGCCCCGCGTCGGGCTCTGTGCTGATGGCTCAGAGCCTGGAGCCTGCTTTGGATTCTGTGTCTCCCTCTCTCCCCGCCTCTCCCCCGCTCATGCTCTCCCTCTCTCTCTCTCAAAAATAAATAAACAGTAGCAAAATTTTTAAAATAAAAATTAAAAACAACAAAATTCTTTTTAAAATCCTAACATCATTCTAAACAAAAATGTTCATACAATCTTGAGTTTGCTATGCTACTTGTATTTTCCCAAAACACATCAAAATCACTGATAGATTGCAAAATCAGAAATGTTCATCCACTCCCCATGTCACCAGTGTTACCCCTACCATATGGGAACCCTGACCTAGGGTCGCTAAGGCTTGTCTACAAACTAGCCCATCAGGGAGAGGACAAGCTTCTGCCTTTGCTTGTCCCTCAACCAACATGGACATTTAATCATTGCTTCTTAGGACACAGCCTTGTCTGTGGCCTAACCTTTCTCTGGCTGTGGGGCTTTCTGGTCTCATAGAAGAGGAGGGCTGTCCCAAGGCTGACTCTGTTTAGTAACTCAACTTCCAGTCCCAAGAGGTACCAGCTGAGTCACTAAACAGAGTCGACCTTGCTGGGGATGGTTATTGTTATTCAAATTTTACAGACGGGGAAGTTTCTCTCAGAGACATTAACATACCGGAAGAGGAAGAGGCAGAATTCAAAACCAGATCTTTTCTAAATTCCCGTAGTTTTGTAACTGTATCCTACTAGGCCCTGGACCTGGAAGTTTTGGGGTGGATGCATTTGTAGTCTCCATGAAATCAGGCCATGCACATTAACTCCCACCTTTGCCTATGGGCGACCTCAGCATTGAGGAATGGGACACAAGTGTGGCTTCTAAGATAAAAATTGTATCCATTGGGGGCGACTGGGTCTCAGTAGATTAAGCGTCTGACTCTTGATTTCACCTCAGGTCATGATCTCACAGCGTGTGAGTTCAAGCCCCACATCATGGTGTGGAGACTGCTTGGGATTCTCTTTCTCTTTCCCTCTCTGCCTCTCTCTCTCTTTCTCAAAAATAAAATAAATAAGCATTTAAAAAAATTGTATCCATTGAATTTCTAGTATTTCTATGTATCAGCAGCAAACAGTGACAATCTCCCCTGTACTTCTTCTTTCATTACACGCATCCCCCTTGTAGTTGCTAGTGCAAAATCTCTACTCCCGCTAGTCAGGGACCATGTCTTTCTCATTAATTGCTGTGTCTGCAACACTCAGCCCAGTATTTGGCACAGAGCAGGTCCCTAATAACTCTGAGTGTAATTCACTAATAGCCCCTGGCCTCCAAGATCCTCTAGCCCAGGGAGGTGGAATGGGGTAGGCGGACTCAAGCCCGCAGACAAGGGGCAGGACTCGGCACTGTGTCCAGCTGCCCGCACAGCAGGCAGGAAGACACTGGTAAGCCGTCAGCCACGTACCCCATACAATCAACATGTATCCCGCATCCTCTGGCCTGGAGCAGGCTGCTGCCACCACCTGAGTCCATCTGTGGAGATGGCTTCGATCTGTCCAGACAGGGGAGCAGAGCGGAGAGCAGTGATGCATTTATTCCATCCAACAAGTAACTATTGACAACCAGCCCCGTGCAAAGCCCCGTGCCAGGCACCACAGAGGAGACAAATGTAACTCAGGCCTGCAGTGAGCCCCACGCAGGGCTTCTGAGTACACAAACCAGCAGCCTCGGCCTGCCAATTCCTTGTGCAGTGTTCTTTCCACAAGAGCACCGCCTTCCAAAAGAGATGCCCTAGCTGCCAGAATTAGGAGCTTTCTTCTAGCAGTGTGCTCTCCTAGCAGGAGGCTGCAAGGGAGATTTCCGTATGCGCACAAAAGAAACAGGACTCCTCCTGCTTCAGGGAGCTTCAGTATCTAGATGAGATGCGGGGGTAAGAGGGATCTGCTCCCGGAGACCTGCCAGGCAGATGTGGGGTTCAGTGCCTGGAATGCTGGGAGAAAGGAAGCCACAGGCAGAGCGCAGGGGCGAAGACCAGGTGTGCAGGGGCACACAGAGCACTCTGTGTGGGGCATCAGTAACCTGGGGTTCTCTGGCCGGCCCTTGTCATGGGATGGGGCGCTGCTCCCCATGTAACAAGCCCAGCAGCTCCTTCTGCAGCCCCTGCCCCTCTTTGGACCCGCAATAACAATGGACATGAAGGCTTTCCGGGTTTCGCTTCCTGCCTTCAGAAATCGTTTCCTGTGAGGTCTGCGCTCTTTGGGCTACGTGAACACCAGCATGCCTCCCCTGGAATGCCTGCACTCCCTGACCTGTCAGCATGTGTTGCTCTGGCTACATTCGCCCACCCTATCCTGAGGCATTTTCAGTTAAACAGCCAGATCAAGGACAGAGAACAAGGCTAAAGCGCTTTGCAGAAGCCCAAGGAGATGATATACACTAATGGTTGCTCTACACAGGGTTTCTCAGCCTCAGCACTATTAACTTTTGCACCAGACCATTCTTTGTTGTGGGGGCTGGCCTGTGCACTGGAGGATGTTTCACAGGGTCCCCGGGCTCTACTCACTACATAATATAAGCCACTCTCCAGTTGTGACAATCAAAAATGTCTCCAGGGGCACCTGAGTGGCTCAGTTGGTTAAGCGTCCCACTTTGGCTCAGGTCATGATCTCGCCATCTGTGAGTTCGAGCCCCGCGTCGGGCTCTGTGCTGACAGCTCAGAGCCTGGAGCCTGCTTCAGCTTCTGTGTCTCCCTCTCTCTCTGCCCTTCCTCCTCTCATGCTCTCTCTCTCTCAAAAATAAATAAACATTAAAAAAAAATTGTTTTTAAATGTCTCCAGACATTTCCTATGTTCCCTGGAGGTAAAAGTTATCCCTTGTTAAGAACCACTGGAGTAGTGGGGCACCTGGCTGGTTCAGTCGGTTAAGTGTCCAACTCTTGATTTCGGTTCAGGTCACGATCTCACAGTTTTGAGTCCAAGTTCTACATCAGGCTCTTTGCAGTGTGGAGCCTGCTTGGGGTTCTCTCTCTCCCTCTCTCTTTGCCCCTCCCACTCTCACTCTCTCTCTCAAAATATATAAATAAACTTAAAAAAAAAAAGGAACACTGGTGTACTGTCTTTGAGTTTGCATCCTGGCTCTACCATTTGTTAGCTATGTGAGCACAGCAAGTTGTTTAATCTGTGCCTCAGTTTTCCTATCTGTAAAGTGGGGATGATAATAATAATCACCTCATAAGATTGTTGTGTTGTTTTCTGCCCTGCTTATTTCTGGTAAACTATTTGAGGCAACTTAAAATATAAGCACATACACTAATGGGAAATTTTTAAAAAAAAATTTACAACACAAAGGTAAATGATTTTAATACTTGAAGAATTCATACACATTAGTGAACCACTAATTTCACCTAGATTAGAAAGACAGGAGATAAACACAAAAGTTTATAGGAGAAAATAGCTTAACATGGAAAAATGCCCAACAAAGACGTAAGAATTTAAATAGCCACCAAAAACAACCTATTAAAAATGTCAGATTAGCAGATAAGAGGGCAATGAAACAGACGCTCTCATATGTTACAGTTAGAAACATGGCAAATTAGGGGCATCTGGGTGACTTGTGTGGCTCACTCGGTTGAATGACTGACTCTTGATATCGGCTCAGGCCATGATCTCACAGTCGTGGGACTGGGCCCATGTCGGGCTGATCATGGAGATTGCTTGGGATTCTCTCTCTCTCCTTCTGCCCTTAGCCCACTTGCATGCATGTGTGCACACTTTCTCTCCATCAAAATAAATAAGTAAAATTGAAAGAAAAAGAAACATGGCAAATTAAAATTAGTTCAGAGGTTAAATAACCATTAAAACTGGAGGAAAAACTATAGGGAGGAAGCTAATTTTGTCACCAACTCAAAATCAGATGGAGCGTTCACTTAAGCAACAAAGAGAATCCTGAACTTCCTAGCAGCCACTGCAAAAATAAGAACACAGCTAAGAGAACTCACCACCGGCACCTCCAGGAGAGAGAAATTGTGTTCACTAGGCCCAAAAGGAAACATGTGAGTTCTAACACAGGGACATGACTCACAGAATTAGACAAGGTCTCAACAGTGATATAACATGTGCCTCAGCTGTAATAAAGCTTATCTAAAGCGCCACACACAACTCCCCTCTGCTCTGGCCAAGAATGTGCCCCTACCCAGCCACTCCCCACCGAAGAATGGATTCCCTGACAAGGGAATGTGGCAGCAAGGGGGGGCCGGCAGGAGAAGCGGCCTCTCTCTCCTACCTGCCTGGCTGAGCTGCAGGCCCCTCCAGGCTCACTGGCCTCAGTAAAGGGAGGTCTATAGTGGAGCTTGGCACCGGGGGAGACGCTGTGGCCAAATCACCCACCTCCCCCGGCTCAGTTCTGAGTGGCTCCCTGGGCTGACGATGAGGGCGGTGTGGAGGGGAAGGAACCAGCTCTAAATGTGTGGAATAAAGGAAGTAGAGGCTCAGAGTGGCCCAAGGAAGGAAAACAATCACCTGAACGTGACATGGTCAAAGTAGCTCCTTGCCCTCTTAGCCTCCCTGTGCCTCGGTTTCCTCTTCTCTAAAATAGGGAAAATATTCACCTCATGGGTTAATGTGAGGATTAAAAGAGTTCGACATGTAAAGTGCTTGGAGCAATGCCTGGCACACAGTAAATGTTAGCTGCTATTATCATTATTATGGTTATTACCCTCAACATGCTTCTGTGTATGTCCTAGACCTAAGCAACATGTCTCCTGGAGGACCGCACAGTGTGGGCGATAGGAGAACCGTGTGAACCTTTTAATCGCTATATAGCTCTCAGCCTAGAGCCAAGCAATGGGACCAAGTACTGGTCCATGATGTGCCAGAGGAGGCCTGAGCCTGGGGACTAGTCCCAGCCCTGCCACTAACTGGTGCCCTTGTGCAAGGGCCTTGGGCAAACCCTGGCTCCAATGTGGGCCTCAGTTCACTCACCTGTCAAATGGAGGGACGGGACTAAATATTTCCTAAATTTGATATCAGAACCACTTCAGGACATCGTAAAATGCAGATTCCCGGGCTCTACCAATTGAATCCAAGTCTCTAGAAATGGTGAATGAGAATCTGAATTTCAATAAGTTCTTTGGAGGATCTTTTTTTAAATTTTTTTTCAAGTTTATTTACTTATTCTGAGAGAGAGAGAGAGGGAGAGAGAATCCCAAGCAGGCTCTGCACCATCAGCTCAGAGCCCCACATGGGTCTCAAACCCACAAACAGATCATGACCTGAGCCGAAACCAAGAGTCAGACGCTCAACTCACTGAGCCCCCGAGGCGCCCCTCTTTGGAGGATCTTGAGGTTCAGTCAGATTTGAAAGCCTCTGACTAGCTGAGCTCTAAGGCCCCTCAGACATTCACGTGCTAATAGTAATTACAGACTCTCCTGGAGCAGGATGGGGCCGGTGAGAGAGCTCCACAAGAGTCAAGCTAGTGCCCTTGGGGCTCTTCCAGGGTTTAACCGGCTCTAGCAGCAAGAAGTTTTACTTTCTGCCTAATCAAACACTCCATGTCAGCATTCTACCTCCCACTCTGTGGGGTTCACTCTCACGATTATAGGAAAGTTCTGGTCGGTGTCTTTGAGCACAACGCCTCATGAACTTGAGGGCTACTTGAAGTCAGCCTGGTCCTGCCAATACCACCGGTGAGATGGCTCTTGACTCTGGCCCTCCCTTTCCATTCCCATCGCTACTGCCCTCGGTCAGCGTGTTAAAACCTCTTGTTTGGACCATGTAACAGTTTCTTAGCTCTCCTTTCTTCAATCTTTTCTTCACAGTATCAGCAGTTATTTCCTAACCCCAACTTTGATTGCATTATGTCTCTAGCACACAACCGTCCACATCTCCAACAAAAACCTAATGCCTCAGACTGTCTCAAGGCCTTTCAGAGCGAAACCAACAGACATTTTTGCTTTCATAGCTTATTACATTTCTCTTCTATAACCTCCTCTGGCCAAGAGCCACCTTGGGCTACAGTTAACTCCTTAAAATTTTCTTGATAGGGGTTCCCCAAACTTGTATACCGTGGAACTCTCTCTCTGTACCCCTGCTTATTTTTCAAGGCAAAAGACCCATAACAGCTCATGGACAGTAAGTGATTCATGGTCCTCCATTTGAGAAACACTCTCTATGCTTTTCCATCTGCTTGTCAATGACTTGACTCTCTAGTCTAGAATCTGCTCAGGTCTTGAACTCCAACTCAGAACAACCATCTAATGTTGTCATGCCAGTTATCTCTCCACCTGACCGTTTTTGAATACTGTCAGGTTCTACAGAGGCAGGGAAACCAGAACACTAGTCTGTCCCCACCCTTATTCCTTCTTTGCCTTCCTTCCTGAGATGGTACCACATTTCCCCCCAAAAGTTGAATTGCTCGACGTCTGTCTTGATTTACTTAAATGAGCATATTTGACCATTCAACCATCTTTGTTTTCCCAACTTCCAAATAAACAGCCTCCGCTTCTCATTAGCAACCCAAGCAGGTAAATATCTACCTCTCCTGGGGCCACTCCCTTTCCTGCATCTCTGACAGACATTGTTGATTGATCACAGCACTTGGTCCTAAGCCCCAGGTGTGATGGTGTAGATTCAGAATCCCTCTCCAACGCAATTCCCCAGGCAGATATCATCCATCAATCAGAGTTGGCATGCCAGTTGAGACAGTCCTACTTACCATCAATGACCTAGCTGATTAAATAGTGAGGGTGTTTACTAGAAAAGCTCTGTTGAGTTTCAATTTCAAGTCCCTCACGGAACCTCAAACTAGAGTAGTCTCTAGTTACACTCCATCTACTCTAAGCCTTTCAGGCTAGAGGATCTGTGTTGTGGGTGAGGATCTATTAGGAGTCTAATTTGGCCTAAGACTTGGAATAAGATTGCCAAGGTCAGAAAGCCTTCCACTGAAGAATTGTCCTGAAGCATTGTCCACCTCCCATTTCTTTCTCTTGCCAAACCCCACAGAGGTGTCTGGTGAGCTGGCTGGTCTCTAGACATAAAGAAGGGCACCAGAGAGGCTAGGCTACAAGACAAAGGACAAACTACCCCTAGAAAAACAACTCTCTGGGGCAGACAGCAATTGGAGATGCCCTCCATGTCCCAGAGCGGCAGAAAGGGTTTCATCTTGGCCTCAGCTGATGCAACCATCAGCAATGGAACCATGTACAGTGGAAAGACTGGTATCTTCGGTCAGATAACAGGCCGCTCCAGTTTCTCCTCTCTCGTCCCCCGCCCTCCTTCTCTGCCAAGCTGATCACATTTCTTTGGTGATTTTCATGCTTAGTCAGTAGGTCTTAGGGGACAAGTGTGAATTCCATAGGGACCTTGTCTGTATAAAGCACTCTGTGCGAATATTATTCTCTGTATCTTCCTTCCTTCCTTCCTGCCATAAGCATTTATGAAACACCTACTATGTGCTATGTGGTGAGCACTGCTACAGAAAAGAAAGCACTTGAACTCTGACTGGAGCCACCAGGAGAGTCTGTACATTAAACAAAGATAATGCCACTGCTCCAATCAGCAGAAAAATGCATTTCAAGTTGTTTCCTCTCTTCTTTAGACCTCCAAAGAGCTGTAACTGTGTGGGAGAAAATTGAGAGCCTGGAAGCTAAAAAGCAGGAATTCCAAGGAATGCTACAAAATCATGAAGAGCTCCCAGAGGGTGAACACAAGCCAGTTCTCAAACCCAGGATGCTATAGAGAGATCAGTGGAACACTTCCTAGAGCCTTTAATTATTGCCAGGTACTGTTTTAATTGTTATAATACATATCAATTCCCTAAATCCCTAAAGTAGCTGTATGAATCAAATACTCTTAGGGGCGCCTGAGTGGCTGAGTCGGTTTAATGCCTGACTTAAGCTCAGGTCATGATCTTGTAGTTCGTGGGTTTGAGCCCCGCATCGGGCTCTGTGCTGATAGCTCAGAGCCTGGATCCTGCTTCAGATTCTGTGTCTCCCTCTCTCTCTGCCCCTTACCTGCTCTCTCTCTCTCTCTCTCAAAAATAAATAAACATCTTTTAAAAGGTTAAAAAAAATACTCTTACTATCATCACTTAAAAGATGAGAAATGGAGGGACAAAGAGGTTACTGTCTTGCCCAAGGCCAACAGCTAAAAAGTGGGGGATCTAGGATTTAAATCTATGTAGTCTCCTTGCAGAGTCCTAAGCTACCTGAAATATGTACATTTAAATAAACAACCGAGTGCTAATTCATGGGTTGGAGTCAGGTAGAGTGGACATCTGGATGAGCTTTTTACCCCCCAGACTGTCTAGCAGTTAAAGACAGCAAGGTTTTGATAGCTGGGAGCACGGGGTACCTACATCCCTCCCCCATACTTTTGAGGAAGGCTTCTTAAAGGCTGGCCCCACCCCCAGACCCGCTCACATCCCAAGTCCATCTGACGGACAGCAAACTGGAGCCCTGGCGCCTGACCCAGTGTACAGCTCTCATGTTCTTGAGTGCCAGACATGAAGACAGGTCTGCATGGGTCCCTTTATGTACTAGCAAACTCTACGGCTGACTGAAAAACCACACAATGTCATTAGCACCGAGTACAACCGTATCTCTGGTCCCAGAAGCCTGAAGCTCTGACTTCTACACTGGACTCTACCACGTACTGTCCCTGGATTAGGTTTTTTTCATCCGCAAATATTTATTCATTCAGGGGCGCCTGAGTGGCTCAGTTGGTTAAGCGTCTGACTTTGTGTGGGTTCAAGCCCCGCATCGGGCTCTGTGCTGACAGCTTGGAGTCCGGAGCCTGCTTCAGATTCTGTCTCCCTCTCTCTCTGCCCCTCCCCTGCTCACACTCTGTCTCTCTCTCAGAAATAAACAAACATTAAAAAAATTAAAAATATATATTTATTCATTCAGTAAACAATTTTGAACACCTCCAGCGTGCCAAGAACCTAGCACTAAGCCCTGAAACCACCACATTGAATTCAGTAGTTGCCCCCAGGGAACTTGAGATTTGCTGGGAGAGACAGACCAGGAAGGGGATCTTCATGATGCACTGTGTCCTCTCAGGGCTCCTGAGAGCAAGGGAGGGCCCCACCCTGTCCCTCCTCCCGGGGAATTTGTGAGCAGCAAATGAGATCACACAAGAAAAAGTGCTTTGTAAATAGGAGAGGGCGAGAATGAGGTGTGTGGGGGAGCAGAGGGAGAGGATTTAAACCCAGGTGCTATCTACCATGTCTGCAGATCTTGGGCAGGCTGCCGGCCAATCCAAGCGCCTCGTCTGGGGCTGTGAGCCTGGGCAAGGCCTCCTGGATGTAAGAAGACGCAGCCTGAAGCTCTGGGCTCGTTGTCCCAGCAGGCCAAGCCCAAACCTTGCTGCCCTGGCCAAGCTGCTCCGGGATCCGTCCCGGCCAGAGCCTAAACCTATGTATGTTCCTTTGCTTGGAGCCAGGAGCTTTTGCAGCCCCCTGCGCCCCCTGACCTCTTCAGGGTCCTAGCTTGAACAGTGACAAAGGCCAGATCTTCCCTGTATCGTGCAGCTAGAGAAGCCTGATTTCCGTGAATCCCCCTTATATAAGGATATCGCCGGAGGTGCTGCCAGCAGCCGTACTGCCGTTCGCTGTACTGAAGCGCCCCCTGGAGGCCAGTTCTGGTTCAAACGAATGTGTAGGTGTTTCACAATCTGCCTCAGCAGGATAAAGGGAAAAAAAGATGCTCAAAGGATTAAAAGGCAAGAAATGGCAGCGGACCCTGGAGAGGACCCCATCAGTCCCTTTACCAGCCTCCCATGGTTTACTGATGAGACAGTCAAGGGCTGAGATGTCTTGGCTTGTCACTAGGAGGGGATTTCCTCTGTGGCCAGGGACCCGTGTGACGCCGCTGTTCCTGACATATTCTCAAATCTGGATCTCAAGAGCAAACATGCAAGAAACCCCTCCAGTTTTCCCTGCAGCCCAGCCCCCAACCCATTTGATCCTCTTCTCCTATCCCAAACCTCAGACTCTCTGGCTAGCTTGGGAAAGGGGATTTTCGGTGGATAAAGCTTCCTTCTGGGGAGAGTTTGCTGATTCTCCTTACATTTCTGAAATGAGCTGCCCTACACCAAGCAAGGACACACATTTCATTGTGAGCCATTTATTCAGTCATAGCTGGGGTGCCTGGGTGACTCAGCCAGTTAAGCCTCTGACTTTGGCTCAGGTCATGAACCATGATCTCATGGTTCATGGGTTTGAGCCCTATGTCGGGATCTCTGCTATCAGCACAGAGCCCACTTCAGATCCTCTGTCCTCCTCTCCCTCTGCGCCACACCCCCCCCCTCCCCGCCTTGGCTAATGCTCTCTCTCTCTCAAAAATAAACATTAAAAAAAATACTTATTCAGTAGTAGCTGGATGAGTCTATAAAGACATCAATAATAAACCAATGGTTCAAAATCAGCATGGAGTTATTTTTGCCTGAAGAAAATCCAAGCCAGATGGTAGCAGAGTATCAGGAAAAGTAAGCCAAGCTCCCAAACTGAGCAAGGAGTTTTTTGTTTTTTTTTTTTTTAAATCCTCTTACTTTAGGTTTTTCTGCTCAATCCTTTGCCAGACCAGTAACTTAGCTTCCTACCAACTGGGTTTGTTGAATTCTTGAGTATCACTGGAAAACAAGATACATAAAGTTTTCAAGCTCTCATTGTCGACAAAGCCACAGTTCATGCTACTGGGGGCAGCAGCTGCGTGCAGTATCCAGGGAGGGCCCTCAGAGGACAACAAGTCTTTGCCTACAAGCTGTTGCTGGGCCCTCTTCAGACCAAAGACCATTCAAACAAGGGGCACCCTTTAGAGTCAACCTTGAGGAGCCTTCGGTAAACTAGAATGGTGTTTGAATCTATTAAAAAAGCTACATCTGTCCCTCATGGAACAAGTGCAGTCCACTGTGGCCAAAGGGCTCAGAAGAAGCCATACTCCAAAATAAGTCAGACTGACTGAAACTGAAGTGTTTGCTTCTCCACAGTAGAAACGATTCCACTTGGTGCTCACAACAGTCTTGATGTGAGATCTTGAGGTGAGTATTATTATCACTGCTGTCTTGCAGAGAAGGAAGCGGAGACCTAAAGAAATTGAGTGATTTTCCTGTAAGCAAAGTAGCCAAGATTTGAACCAAGGGTTCTGCTTCTAGTTTTCCCAATGGCATCATCTACCTTGGCATGAGGCCAACATATTAAGTAGCGAAGAGAATATTCTGAAAAGCAATTCAGTTTGCCACAGATTGTTGGGAGAGAATTCTTACATAATCATTAGAATTACGTTACAGGGTGGAATCTGTGACCCGAGGAAGACTCTGATTGAGGAATAATGTTCATTGGAGATCAGTTCACACAATAGACTTTCTGGGAGGCTCAAAACTTCTCGATTAAACAAAAAGATTTCTCATTTGTTTCCCACTTCCTTCATTTAAACCACACGGGCACTTTGTCCCCTATAAAGTCCCATGCAAGTGTTTGTGATTATTATTCTTCAGATAAAGTAAGTTCCCTCTTGGAAGAGTTAAGAAGAACCACTAACAATTGGAAGAAACAAATACACAATGGGGACAGTGGTGAGGGTGGGTTTATGCACCTGGAAAAACTACAGTAAAACTCAAGAGCTGGAAGGGGCCTCTTCACTTGATCTTAGCCAAAAGGCCGGGGCCTCTTGAGAGCACCTGGTAACAGTCCAAATTCTGTTTTGGTGGATGACATTAAGACCCAGCAGTCAAGTGACTTCCCAAGATCATGTGATCAGCGAGTGGCAGAGCCAGTCAGAATCCCGGTCCAATGGACTCCTGGCTCAGGGCACTTTTCACTTGATCATCGTTTGAGGAGACTGTGTCTGGTTTCTAAATAAAATCCAGCTAGCAATCCACATCTCCAGGGCTACCCCTGACATGACTCTTTGAGGAAACTGTTGTGCTGTTCTGGATAGGGAAAGGAAGGAAGGGAAAATGGAGCTCTCCATCCCAAGTCCCCATAACAATAGCTAACAGCCGCCAAAACTTACTGAGTGCAGTGCTGGGCACTGTGCTTAGTACTTTATATGTATTAACTCATCTAATCCTCTCAACAATGGTATCAGGTAGGCGTGATTATTTCTACTTTACAGATAAGGAGAAACTGGTTTCACAAACAACCTAAGGAACTCACTTAAGCTCCCACAAGTGGTCAGAGTGGTAGGGATTGGAGGATTGTAGTCCAACTCTGTTCTACATCAAAGCCAGTGCTCCTAACCACTGACTTCTAAAACCATATGGTAAATGCAGGAGCGCCCAGGGAAACTCAAACTAAATTTTGGCTGACCACAGGGAATCCTCATGCCCTGGCCAGCTGTCCCAGCAGAAAACTGCAGCCCCTGCCTAGCTAAAAGAGGGGATTTCCCCCACAGTGGCAGCTTCCAGACTTCAGTTTCTAGCTTCTTCTGCCCAGACTCTCTCACTGGGAGTGGGGGAAGGGTAAGACCAGAAATAAGGGAGGAAGCATTCAGAACTGGAGGTTTTAGTAGAGACAGAAAGAAAACAGACAGGTTTGTTTTCTAAAGCAAAGGTATCCTAAAGCCACACCCTGCCTTCAAGGGCTACACAAGAAATTCTACGCCATTCGTAAATTCGCCATTCGTAAATTCTCCCGCCACCCTCAGGAACCATTTCAATAGGTCTTGGCATCCACTAAAACTTAGAGGACACAAAAAAGGACTTCAGGGCAAAATGAATCAGTCCTCTTTCAATTGGAATTTCCCTTTATAAAAAATCCCTTCCCCGGAGGGAAGAAAGTAATGTGCCCAGCCAGCTCCTAGGGTCTTCTCTAAATTAAGGCTGCCCAAAGGAAGAAACACTGAGACTTTCCACAAGGGAAGATCAAGAGGTGCTTTTCAAACTTCTTACCTCGCTGGGTATTAGTCTTTCAAGCTCAAGGGACCTTTAGGAAATAGCACACATTTGGCAGGTGAGACAGGCAACTAAGGTCTAGACAAGCTGTGAGAAAAAACTGGTGCTTAGGAGGAGTGGGGTCCAGGAGGCAAAAGTCCTGCCAGCACGATGCATTGCTTTTTCTCCGGGTCTGCTGTTTATTGTTATTTTGCGCTTCTCCAAAATTCTCAGCACTGCACACTTGAATCTTAACCTTGAAGTTCCTTTCCAGTGAAAGCATACATGCATGGTCCCTGAGCCACCCTCAGGTTCCATGTATAAAGAACAGGGTCCCAGAAGCAACAGTAATTCACTGTTTGACAATTGTACTGCCTCTCTACACGGTTTCTGGCATAGAACATACACTCGTGCACTTGTCTCTGGAGCTTGCCCAAAAGAATAAATAATTCGCGCTAGCCTCAATCACTGCTAACCTTAACCGCAAGCCTATTGTTTCTGAGACGGAGGAATTCGCACTGGTTTTGATGGAGCATTTAAAAGGGACATGGAATTAAACTACTTGAGCTGGCAAAGAACTCAAGAGCAGCTGGTCATCCCACACACGGGATTCTACTTATTGATTTAAAAACCTGGTTTCTTGTGAGAGAAGAATAAAATAGGAGCTTAAAGGCACTTACTCTTGAATGCTTCAAATACCTGCCTCTTTGTTCCCAGATGCACTCTACTTGCACTTACGCTGTAAACACACGTCCGTTTCCAGCATTCTGGCAAGCACTGTTCGGAGCTGCAGTCGCCTTTTGTTTGAATTTCGGTGAGGCTAGTGATGTGTGCACGTTGCATTGCGTCAGAACTACAAGCACGCCAACCAGTGTTCCTCGGTTTCATTTCCAGTTTCTCTACAGGGCTTTTCAGTATATAAAGCACCAACTGGGGTCAGAGGACAATGTGGTCCAGTATAAAGAACATGGGCTCTTGGGAAGCCTGGGTGGCTCACTTGGTTAAGTGTCCAACTTTGGTTCAGGTCATGATGTCACAGTTCATAGATTTGAGCCCTGCGTCGGGTTCTGTGCTGACAGCTCAGAGCCTGGAGCCTACTTCAGATTCTGTGTCTCCCTCTCTCTCTGCCCCTCTCCTGCTCTCTCTCTCTCTCTCAAAAATAAACATTAAAAAAACAAAAAATCTGGGCTCTGGAGTACGTGACCACAGGCAAATCACATAGCCTGAGTTACAACAAAATTCTGCTGACCTGCTTGGGTTACTGAAGACTATTAGTTTGCTCGGGCTGGCATAACAGGGTACCCCACACTTGGTGGTTGAAACAACAGTTGATTTTTTTCACAGTTCTAGGGGCTAGAAGTTCAAGATCAGTGTGTCAGCAGCTTTGATTTCTTCTGAGTTCTCTTGTTGGCCTGTGGATGGCTGCCTTCTTGCTACGTCCTCACATGGTCTTTCCTCGGTGAACATGCATGTCTGGTGATTACATTTTTTCCCTCTTATTTTCCTTTAATGTTTACTTATTTTTGATGGGGGGATGCAGAGAGAGAGGGAGAGAATCCCAAGCAGGCTCCATGCTGTCAGCACAAACCATGAGATCATGATCTCAGCCAAAATCAATAGCCGGACACTTAACCAACTCAGGCGCCCCTACATTTCTTCTTAGAAGGACACCAGTCGTACTGGATTAGCACCGACCCTAAAGGTCTCATCTTAACCTCATTACCTCTTTAAGAGATTGTCCAGTCATATTCTGAGGTACTAGAGATGAGGGCTGCAACATATGAATTTGGGGGACACACAGTTTAGCCTCTAACAAAGACTAAATGACAAAGGTGATAAAAGCTCACATTTTCCCTGTCTTTGGCATAAGGAAAAAATGTGTGCTTTGGAATCATGTAGTGTTAATTTCAGCTCCTGGTTCTGTTGCTTGCTAATTAGATAAATTTGGACAAGTTGCTTGTTGGACAAGTTGTAAAATGGGAGTCAGAATATCTCCCTCAAAGGGACAGTTGTGAAGATCAAGGGCCAAAGCACTTAACAGTATCTGGAAAGGGTAGCAGAATGCATTTGCTATTATTGCATTATTTCCTGCTGGCAATAATTGTGATCAATGCTTCCTATTTGCCTCTTTTTGTCGAAGAGCAACTAGTCTTGGTGATGGTCGGTGAACTAAATAAAGTGAGAACCTTCTGTCCTGGGGATTTCAAGAAATATTTCTTGGTTGGCTGAACACCTCCAATAGCAGCTGAAACTTCCCCAGTGGAGCCTTACCGAAGGCAATCACAGCAGCGATTACCCAAGTCCACATCAGATCCCCTGTGTCGGACCATGTCCCTCCCAGCATGATGTACTTCCTCTTCCCTTAGCCTTATGATGACCCATGCACTTCCTTTTCCCCTTAACCTATCTTGTGACAGTTTCCCTTATAACAAAAGTCACAAGCAGCCCAGCCGGAGTGCATTGGCCAGAAAGACAGCAGGACTGGAAAACAAGCAGGATGCTACCAAAAACTCCACCATGCAGGGTGCCTGGGTGGCTCAGTTGGTTAAGCATCCTGACTTTGGCTCAGGTCATGATCTCACTGTTCGTTGAGTTCGAGCCCCACGTCGGGCTTTGTGCTGACAGCTCAGAGCCTGGAGCCTGCTTCAGATTCCATGGTCTCCCTCTCTCTCTCTGCCCCTCCCCTGCTTGCGCTGCCTCTCAAAAATAAACATTAAAAAAAAAAAATTAAAAAGCAAAACAAACAAAACACTCCATCATGCAAGCAAGCAGCTTTAGGGCAGGGGTTGCTGGCTGAGCTGAAAAGGTGTTTTAAATCGCTGCTTCCAGTCAGGAAGGCCTCAAGGGACAGAAGCCCAGTCCTCAGTTTCAAACTAGTAAGAATAAAAGGAATCTCCAGAAATGAGGGAGACCAATCCCCATCATGACTCATAACCATGTCATTACGTGGTTACAGCACTGTTCCTGTAAAAGTGGTCTGCAGATCAGTGCCTATCCATAAACTATTTGCTACTGGTCCATGACAAAGCACAGAAATCAAGAGTAACATTTAGAAACTTTAACAGCAGTTTGACAGAGTGATTTTATGTCCATTAAATCTGTAATTTAATAAAATTATTAATAACATTAATAAAATAATATAATAAAAATTTTATGGTTGTCTTTTGTCTTGTTTCATTTTTCTAGAAATTCATTCTTACTGTACTTTACACAAGTGTTGGTCCATGGCCACTAGCCCAGCAGCACAGGCAGCTTAAGCACTGGGTTAGAAGCTTCTAAACAGCCGAGTGTGAACAAGTCTCTTGCATAACTCAGCAGGATGCGGCTACTTGGGCTCCAGTACATCCCCTTCCAAAACAAAAAATACTGAAGAAACTATAGCATTTTCCTTCATTCCACCTTGTCAGAGAAGAAATTGAGTGTTTTCTTAATCAGGAATATTGTAAAAATCAGCTTCCAGTATACATCCCAGTCCAAACTTCACCATATTGGAAATTATCGATGTCCAGAGGGCTTTGTATTCAAATAGTTCTGAAGACTACAGACACAACAGTATCTGTCCCGAGCTAGAAGGTATCAGTGGGGCAAATGCTGAATGTGTATCAGAAAATCTGGATTCAAGTCCTGGCTTTACTGCCCAAAAGCGTTTTGACGTGTGTAAGTGATCATCTCAAGCCAATTTCCTTAACTACAAAAAAATGGCAATTAAAATGATCTATCCAACCTACATTTTAGAGAAGCTTTGTGAGATTTGAACAGATGATGTCGGTGGAGCATGCCCCATAAAGTGCAGCAGAAGTGCACGATGGGTCCAGCCCTCAAGGAATAAATGAGGGGCTTCTGACAGTCTCAAAAGAAATAGCCCCTAACACAGTACAGTGAGGAAGCTGACCAGAAAACAGAGCTTCTTCAAGTATTTTGCTAATTTTGAATTCGAAAATGCTGCCTTCAAATCCTTCCTTGTGTAGGAACCATTCTTATTTTTTAATGAACTATGAAGTGTGTTTCCATTCTGCCAGGCATCGCTAGATGCCAGGGTGTACAACAGGAGGGAGGCAGAGAGCCCCGGCCCTTGGGCAGCTCATGGGTGCAGAGTGTTCCAGAGGCAGGCTCAAGAAAGTCTGTGACTCAAACACAGCAGAAATTAGAGAGGGGCAATAACTTGCACATCTATTTGGAGACCCTCTCAAAGGACCACAAACTGAAAAATGCACCATTTCCCTCCTATACTTCAGGCAAGAGAAGACCAGAAAATGATAATGTATTTTAGCTTTATTGAAGACATGTTACAGTAGACAAACAGGTAGACAAACAAACACATGCTTTATAAAATATACATTCTCATGTGTGAGAAAATATAAATAGATACTAGGAAAGGATCACACTGAACACCAACTTGGTTTTTAACTCTCTTTAGGTACATCTAGTACCAGGGCTACTTGGACCAATGTCCTTCGGTGGGATAAAGGGGGAAAAGGAGAGGGTAGAAATAGTCTTTCTATGGATCAAGAGGCCACTTTAAGCAGCCAAGAGATACTCCAAGAGCACTTGACCACCTGATGATCAATTTCTCTTTCAAGACAGTTACAGTTGATAAAAGATCACTTTACTCTTTGTATCTAAAAACAGGCTCAAATCAAGATGATTTTTCACCTTCACCCCACTCATTGGTGGAGATTATTAGGATTGCTAAGACACACTCAACACACAACCTTGAGGGAGCAGGTCCAAAGATTACTACACACACACACACACACACACACACACACACACACACACACACACACACTGACCTCTTATCACTCACAGAATCTCCAGATGATTCATGGGCTCAAGGGTGTTGTTTTGTAAAGAGCAGCTTATAATACATCTCTTAATTCAGAACCTGTTATTTTTGTCAACAAACCAGGCAGTTGTCCAAAAAAGAAAAAAAAAAAATTAAGGCTAACTGATGGTGGTTTAGACTGCACTCTAAACAAAAAAGTTCTAAGTTAGAAGCAGGAGGGAAAAACATCTGCCAGACTGGAAAGAGGCCATGTCACAGAAGAATGAGACATTCCTTACAGGTTGCCAAAAATCTCAGCACAACCTCGTAAGGCCCAACTGCTTCACAATTACCCCTGTAATCTGCACTGAGGAGCAAACTCAGAAATGGAGCACGTGGCATGAAATGGCAGTAAATTTACCTCTGTGGCTCCATTACCTTCTAGCATTTCTGTGGATATTAAAATTATTTTGGAAAAGGCCATAACACACTTGGGTAAAATACTGGGTGTGAACACCACAATTCCAACCCCATTCCAATCGGAGTCCTGCTGGTAAGAAGAAACAGGAATAAAATTAAAGAGTAAAAAGGACGGTTATAATATTATATAGACTTTTAAAGTTTTTATTATGGTAATGCCATTTGTGTTAGTAACTAGTTATAGATTTCTGCAGAAGAATAAGCCCAGAGTTTCATGATTTCAGCCATTAGCACAGAACAGGCTCCTTATGTCAACCCAAAACCAAAACTCTTTAGTTGAAAAAAATGTCTTTAGTGCTCTATACTTACTGTATATAAAAGACTTTGAAGGAAAAAGTTTTAAGACTGTCAGATTGCTTCTGGAAATTTCCAATGATAAAATTGAGAGAGATCTAACAGTCATCTCGCCCATATTCCCATTCTCAATGTAGAAATTTCTTCAATGCTACGAACTGATGATCATTTGGCTTCTGAGTGTACTTTTCCCACAAAACGCTGATTATTCCAATTACTGGATGAATTTGTTAGAGAATTAGTTAATATAGAATTACTGGCAAGTGTATACTGTACTTCCCTGTAACTTCTGCCCCACAGAATGGCGGCAGATACGACCCCAGTCCTCAGGAATAAAAATAGTGAATTTAATCCTATTTCATGGCAAAACTTTAAGTAATTAAAGACTTATCGCATCTCCCATCTCTTAGGAAAATGGGTAAGAGTCTAAGTTGCTTAATATCTTAATGTTCCTTTTACAACCCACCAACAGGCAGTGTGAAGGCAACTCTTTTTAAATATTAAAGTTACCTTTCAGAAAAATACACATAAAACACTCTGAGATGGCACATTAGAGGGTTTCTGATACTTTGTATCCCATAGAGTAACTTGCACACTAGGGAAAGCACTTTAGAAGCTGCTGAATGACAGAAAGCCAATGGCTTAGGTGTAGACCATGTGCCAGGAAGGCATGGAGTTAAAGATGCTATTTCTTCTTCCAGATAGACTTAAAGAATCAGTCTAAGAGGGGCACAAATTAAGAGGACTTAGGCATCCCTACTGATACAGGGTGATAACTGGGTGAGGGGCAAGAGAGTATTTCTCTCCGCATTTTGACTTGCTTGGCTTTGCAACATCCCTGATTCAAGAGGCATTAGGCAGACCTTACATGCTGGGAGGAAACACTGATGAGCCACTAACCCTGTCTACGGGTAAGGGTTAAATCATTTCTTGGTCAAAAGCATATGTAGTAATGAAAAATTTCAGGAATTTCTTTTCCTAAGATTAGAATTTATTAAATTTATTATTATTTTTTAAGACCATGGGTAAGGCTCTTGATATTTAAACAAATTCTTGACTCATTTTTTTTTTTTTTGGTTATTTAGGCAAGCTAGGAGTATCTAGGAGGACATCTCAGCTGTTTGAGGTGATGTAAGGGTGAACCTGGCCGTTCAGGAGACCAGACCAGTCCTAGAAGTAGTAGGACCACTGCCAGGGCAGAGGCAGCGCTCTTGTCTTCGAAGTTTTCTAGAACACTGGTTTGCAGCCTGTTTGTTGGCCCTATCACCCTTAACAGTCTTGCTATAACTACACCTTTACACTCAAGAAAGTCTGCCAGATTCTGAGTGGGAGTTCAGGGTAGTGACAGGGTAACCTTGAATACACTGGAAAGGTGAGGGAGTCACGAACTAGCCACAAATCAGCCACAGTGCGGCCTCAACGGACTCTGATGCTGTGGTGTGCTGGGGCACTAGCCTTCAGAGCTGCTGCTCGAGAGGGCAGTTGGTGGCTTCCATCGAGTCAAGACTCTTTGTTTGCTGAGACTGGTTCAAAGCAGAGTGATTCCTCTAGTTGTGAGTATTTCTTACGCTGTCACCCCTGCTATGGAGGAAGGGAGTCTGGCTCAAGTCAGAGGAAGCAGCACCACCCGTTACTCTAACAAACGTCCCATGAAAGCAGCTTTTTATTGGAGTAGCCTAATCCTCCTTGGCTCCTGGAGGGATCACAGATTCACAGGACGTTACAGCTGGAAAGGGCTTTGGACTAGCTAGCAGAATGCCCTCATTTCATAAGCAAGAAAATCAGGCTGGAAGTGAAGAGACTCGCCTCCGACTGCACAGCCAGTAAGGAGCAGAGCTGGGAACAAAATCCAGGTCCTGACTCTAAGTCAGTCCCGTACAGACCACAGTGCACGCTGGTAAGGAAGAAGAGGAGTCACAAACTGGAAGGAGAGAAAAATGGTGATATTTAAGAAGTTCAAAGTAAAAATGAACAGAGGTTGACAGTTTAAAAAGGAAAGAGAGAAAGGCTTGGCAGGAGAAACAGCTAAAGAGGTGCTGCTGTCTATGGGAGAAAAAAACTGAGGATTGAAAACCAGTGTGCAATTCAACTTTCTGGCAAAAAGCGAAGATATTATGTGAGTTTAGAACCCTTGAAATGCGCAGTAACTTAGAAACAGAGATTTGCATTTCAGTGATGGAAGTTATCCAGGATGTAACTAGTGCTCACTAGGTTTAGAGGACAGGATCTGACAGCCTAGGTAAGAAAATCTGAAAGCACAGACAAAAAAAGAACTTTGGTCCATTACATTCCATTAGAGTGTGAAGACCTTTGTTCACAGAAAGTTTTTTGCTATCACAGAAATTCAAGAGAACTTTTTGGCTTAAATAATCACTTGTACAAAACAAGGACCACTCTAAAGCTTTATAGTATAAGAATCTGTGCACATTCAATGACTCCCAAAAGCACTCTTCCCTTCTTAAGATATACTGTGCATTGGTAGAAGAGATATTATTTAAAAAAAACAAACAAATAGAAAAGAAGCAATCTTTGGTTTCCTCGTCAACAACGTACTTTGCTGAAAGAAGATATTCCCAAAAGAAAATTTCCTTTGTCTATGTGCACACAGCTATAACAAGACTGCTAGTCTTTTGAGTCTTTTTATGCTTAGAAAGGTAGTATTACCCGGCACTCGTAAATAGATGGCAAATGACTAGACGTATGAACTTTTAGGTATGAAGAAAGTGGTTAATTACACCAAGATTGTGTTTGTGTGTATGCAATCACTAGGTACCCTGCCTCTGTACATATACTTCTTAACAAATACAGTTTTAAAACTTTAAGCAAAGTCTTTAGGTTCACTAAACCGAGTTATACAAAATCTGTGGTCTGAGAAGCTGCTGTCAATATTATAACTGGATATTATATATAATTTTGGCATATCAAAAATATTTACAATACAGCCAACACATATGGTCAATGAATACAAAAATTATTTATAAATGCACATGTATTTACAATAAGATCCCTGGGCGATAGGGACAAAAAAAAAAAAAAAAAAAAGATTCACAAGAATACAACACCCACTGACATGGTAACAGTTGGTCATGCCTGGGATTCTTATCAAAGACCTTGAATATCAAAGCCCAATCTCAACTATATGCTTAAAACCACTGAAGAATCCCAGACACACTTCCCAGAGGGCTCCAAAGTTATTTGTATTCCTTGGAAGACAAAACAGAACAGTGATGTTTTCTTAGAATCATTCCGCAGGTTGAGACAATCCAGCATGTTAAGCAGCAATGAGACTCTTCCTAATAGGCAATGCACAGCTGGGCACATCCCTGTGGAACCATCAGGAGGCACATCTGTCCTGTATTTTCCTCTGCCCGTGCTGCATGTGTTTTATTAGATGTACCCATTTCTGTCAGCCATTACCCCTTCTTCATCAGGTATAAGCCCAAACAAATGCCCGGCCCACCTTGGTGTGGTCAGATGTAACTGCAGATAGGGAAAGCAAATGCTGACTTCGGGGTTTCTTCTGAACTCTGAGGTAGTAAATACAAAATTAATTACCTTGAGTCTTTGCCCAGATTTCATCCTGGAGTGGGTTTCATGTGCCCTCACAACCGTCTTGAATGTTCCGAGTCCTACTAAAGTCAAAAGCGTGGTCGTGCAACCTGTGACAGGGCATGGAGGATGTGGAACAATCTGGACCACTCTCCGCCAGACCCTCGCTCTGATGGAGTTGCGGTGACTCAATTACCAGCTGCTGGGAAAAGGGAGGATGAGGCAGGCCTCGTTCTTTGCTTGCGCTCCACAGAGGCCGCTGCAATGTTTCTGACAATGAAAGACAATAATCAGTGGCAAATGGAAGTTCAAAACGAATGGTCTAAAACTTAATTTTCTTCTATCCAAATCCTCCAAAAAAAGATGCTCAATATTCCTGAATAAGGACACTGAGAGCAAATGTATACTTGCCGTCTTCTTGGCAACAATTAATAAAAGAAAACAAAATAGAAACGGGAACCATGGTCTTTCAAGCCCTTCTACCCAACAAACTTCACCAATTATTTACTGAAACCAGGAGCTATGTCCTCTCCTTTCATCTATTATTAGTGGTTCTGCTGCTACAAAAATTTAAAAATAAAATGCTTTAGACACATGGAAACAGACTAAAATAGCATCCATATTGTCGTGAAAGTTGCATGACACACAGACAAAAATCGCTCATTCAATGCAGCCATTACATCTTTAAATAACAAATGTCCATGTTAAAAAAAATTCTTTTAAAAATAAACAACCACTTCCCTCCAGCTTCTAGCATGCCAATAATTCTAACAACAAAATAATAACCCAAAGCAGCAATTTTAAATCAGATTATCTGTACTTTGTGGTTTCAAAAATACGCATTTCTCATTCACCTTATCTACTGCAGTGGTGAACTCTTTCCCCAAATATCAGTTGCTGAAAGTTATATTAACTTCATGGGGATGCATTTTGGAAAAAGTTAGCCAAACATTCTGTAAACAAACACTCAGAAATAAAAACAAACCCCAACGGAAAAGTAGACCAGCACAGGGGTTTTTAAGCTTTAATATGCATACAAATAACCTGGGGATCTTGTTAAAATAAAGACTCTGGTTCACTGGGTCTGGGGTGGGAACCTCGGTCTGCATTTCTAAAAGCTCCTAGGTGATGCCGAAGCTGACACCACACTTTGAGTGGGAAGGAGCTAGAACACCCCACTTAGGAATGAGCAGGGCACCAGAGCATTCATTTGCACACTTCCTCACTTACAGACCAGCTTAACAATAAGATGTCCCCAAAGTTAGGAAAAAGATGCACTGCATTTTTGCTTTTACTAAAATTTTTTCGTATGTGTGTACCTCTTTCAAGACACAGGAACATGGATTTACTGTTGGCACACTTCTAACATGGGCACTGAACTTCAGTGACAATATACTTTTCTCTGACTTGTATTCTCTTTAGAAATCTTTGGAGAGGGTTTCTTAATTAATTATTATATATTTATTCAAAATTCAGGGGCTCCTGGGTGGCTCAGTCGGTTAAGCGTCCTACTCTTGACTTTGGCTCAGGTCATGATCTCCTGGTTTGTGAGATCGAGACTTGCTTCAGGCTCTGTGCTGACAATGCAGAGCCTGCTTGAGATTCTTTCTCTCCCTCTCTCTGCCACGCCCTTCCCTCTCAAAATAAATAAACAAACTTAAGAAAAAATGTACTGCTAAAAATAAGAACTTAAATAAAAAAAAAAAAAAAGAACAGAGCATGTATCTTAGAAGTCCCATGTCAGATCATTTACTCCCACCAGACCCACCACCCCAGGATGCACCTATAGTCCTCCCCCTCCCCAATTTCCTGTGCCCTTCCATTTCAGGTTGACAAGAGGGTGACAGCTGATGAAAAGCCTGGAGGGACAGGAAGACATGCTAAGGAGTGCCCTTCATGGTCTAGAAAGAGTTGTCAGCAAATGCCTCATCTGCACAATGTAACATATACTTCTTTTCCCAGGCCATGTGGGCCAGCAGACACTATCCCAAAACTGCCTCCTCACTTATGGCCCTGGATCGTAACACCCCACAGCACCAGCTAAGTGATCCTGGCATTCGATGTTTACCTGAGAGAACAGTGACCAAAACATTTTTAAATCTTCTCCATAAAAACCTCCACCGAACTATGCCCAGATTATATCCTTAGCATTTCCAATCTCCATTATTTACATAAGGATGGAAGAAACAATTAACACCCATATGACACCTTTTAGAAGCTTTCTCTGTACGGCTTCTGAAGCTTTAGGAGTGTGACCTTGATACTCCCACAAAAGCTGTTTCCACCCTACAGATACAGACTTCTTTGTAACCCTTATCTCTAAAAATCTCTGGCTCCAGTTTACACCAGCTAATAGTAGCTCATTACTACATTATACCAATTGGCTTGCTTCCTGTCAAATCAGAAGGAAAAATCAAGTAGGGGAGGGTAAAAACAAAGCAAAATAAACAAAAAACGCTGTGCCCTTTACCACTGTTCGTCTGTGTGGAGGGAAGTTTCTTCTCATTTATCCTCTCATGGTTGGCGGGAAAGGCGGCCAACTCTCTGTCTGCTGATGACACCAGGCTCTCCAAGATAGGGGCATCTTGGGGAGCATGTGCCAAATATGTTTCTTTGGGCATCTGGACCATGAGGCCGGACAGCGTGTGATCCAGAACATCCTCCTCGGCAATATAGGTGTACGGACAGTATTCTCGGGTCCTGGAGTAGATGTTGGCATTGTCGTAACAATCAGAGCAAATAACCCGGGTGCCAGTGCCACCTGATGACAACAAAGGAAAGAATCCTTCAGTTAAGGAATCAGCTTTGCCAATTACCAGTTTCCTTCACCAGCCGCCATCATTATCATCATAGTTGGCACTGATTCAGCACTTATTCAATAAACCGTTTCACGGTCTTTCTGTGAATTAACTAATTTAATCCTCACAACCTCCCTATGAGGTAGGTACTATGGTTATCCCCATTTAACAGATGGGGTAACTGTAACACAGAGAAATGAGGTAACTTGCTCATAGATGCCTCCACCTTGTTATGGTAAGGAGGTGAAATCTGAACTCAGGCACTCTGGCTCCAGAGCCCATGCTCTTGAATGCTAGGTTAAACCATCTCTGTCCAGCCTGTACAGGTCAGGCCCAAATCAAGGGCCAAGATAAGGCAGCACTGTGCTATAAGTCACATGTTTGAGTTAAGCAAACTAAAGCAGAGAACAAGGAGTTATGATAACTTCACAAAAACCCGCATCCCTTTTGTGCCATCAGGGAGTTAAGCAACACTCATTACTAAAAGTACCCCTCGAGAAGGCCTCTGATGGTCAAGAGTCCTGCCTGATACACACGTGTTTGGCAGAAGTAAAGTTTAATAATGAGCTCCCTGGCCAGTTATGTGTTTTGAAAACTGATGAAAGACAGGAAAGAGAGAGAGAAATAAAGAACAAGTAATTGTTCTTGACCAGGCAACAGTGTTAGAACTGGAAGAGACCTAGAAGTAATTTAGTTTAGCCCAGAAAGCAGTGTTATTGCCCACCAATTTCAAAGAGTAGAGACATTTAAAGATGCTTTTAAGTGCTAGCAGTAGCCCCCTTTCCATGGAAAGCCAAAATAAAATCCAATTTATCGATTAAACCGAGAAATTCTGTTAACCCTTGGCCTAAACAATCTCTGTACAAATAGAATAGGCCTTTCATTTGAACAATACTTGAAGAACTACACAGATTTGTTGAAAGGATCTATGAAAATCTTGAGAGAAGTGCTTTATAAGACATTGCTCATTTATTTTAAAAATGAGAAAGTTACAAAGCTCAGATTTAAGTAACTTGTTTGTGGTCCCAGAGCTGGAAAGAGAAACTAGGAATCAAACCCAATTCCTCTATCCCTTAATTCATCTCCCTGAGCTCTGTCACTCCCTGCAGGAAGGGTGGAGCGAGGGAGAGTAGTAGTATTGAGAAGTGGGATTCATTTAACTAGGGAACATGTTGTATCTCTCTGCTGTTCTCCAACATATGCTGATAATCATCACTGCCCTTCAAACTTTAGTATCAACCTGCCAGCAGGAGACCCAAACCTCCCTGGATATGGTCTGAAGAGTGCTCATGCCTTAAAGGATCAGACACCCGAGAAAAGTTTCTAGAGCATCTCCTACTTTGGTTTGGGAGCCTTTGCTGTGTGCACCAATCCCTTGATTTGGGATGTGTTTCTCCTTTCTGTCAGATGGTTTTCTTCTCTGTTAAGATTTCCATCCAATCAATTTCCAGTCAATTTCCATCCTATTTTGCATGCAGCCAAATGTTTTCCGTGAGTATCTTACTTTTAAAATGTTGCCTCAGGTTAATGGGGAAAACGGTACACTGAAAACTAAACTCAACAGAATAAGCTGAAATTGTAAGCATATACAACAAAGTGTCATTACCATCAGTGCCTTTGTGTAAATATCCATTGGTGGGAGGCATAAGTTGCTGATGACTGCCTGCCTCAGAGTTACTGTAGCCTTCCTGTGGCTCCGACAGTGTTCCTTGGGAAGACAAGTAGCTGGGAATGTCTGCAGGCAGATTAAGCTCCTCTGTAAAAGAGACATCTATAACTCTCAAATAAAGTTAGGTGACTAAAGCCAACACTCAGAAGACATTGTGCAAATGTGTTCTACTTTGATACTCTTGGCCAAGAAAATGCTATGTACCTAGGAACTCGACAGCTCTTAGAATTTTCCCCTAAACTATTTCTCACTAAAATTCTTTTCAAAGCTTCATTTTAAGGGGTGCCTTGGTGGCTCAGTCAATTAAGCATCCTACTCCTGATTTCAGCTCAAGTCATGAGATCACAGTTCGTGGGATTGAGCCCTACGTTGGGCTATGCACTGAGAGTGCAGAGCCTGCATGGGATTCTCTCTCTCTGCCCCTTCCCCGCTCATGTGTGCATGCGTTCTCTCTCTCAAAATAAATAAACATTAAAAAAAAAAAAGTATTACTAAAAGAAGCAGAACCTGAAGTCTGAAATCTTATCCATAGGCAAACTCTCACCATCTATCTGACTGACCTGTTCTCTTTCAGGATTTCCGGGGGAGGGCTATGAAAGGCTGATCCCAGTCATAAGAGCTCCACTCTTTCCCAAAGGGAAGCTATGATGGAAATGAGCCCTTGGCATTAAAGAAAGAAGGTGTACCTGTAATGTGTTTATGAGAGCAAAGTCTTGGGGGAGTATCTACAAATTCTTAAAATTATTAATCAGAAAGGTTCTATTATATGGAGGAAGTAGGACACTTTAAGAAAGAAACTCTTCCTTCTACCACATGTAAAGTATCAAAGCTCCATAGCTTTTTATATTTTACGACAAATCCTACATTATGTTCCTGACTCAAGTACAAGCCATTGGTGTTAACTGGTACCACTCACCTGTGTTTGTGATACTATAGTCTTCATTCTTCCTTCTCATGTGGTAAATAACAATGACCCAGATCAAAGAGGTGCCCACAACACAGCAGACCACAACAATGATGACAATGCCAACTGTGGTCCAGCCATCATCTTCATGCCCAATGCTACTCTGGGAAGAGTCGCAATTGGGGGATGAAATGACATTGAGGTAAATGTGACCACGTTCTGTTCCAAGGGTGTTAGACATGATGCAGGTATATTTTCCAGCATCTTCCAGGCCAGCATCTACAATGATGAGAAGCTGGTTGGCTGCAGCAAAGAAGTGCCGTTCTGTCACCAGCAGTGGCCCATCATCTTTGGTCCAGTTGAGGCGAGGAGCAGGACTTCCTCCCGCTATGCACTGTAATACCGCAGTTTCACCTCGGGTTACTGTCTTGTCCTCCAGGGGTCTGATAAATGAGGGTGTCTCTTACAGAAAGATGTACAAAAGAATCATGTTAAACAATTTTATTTATTGATTTCTACTGAATTAGACAAATGAGGTGTTAATGAAGTAAGTAAGCACTTTCATATGCCCGTAGGAGGATTGAAGTTTGTGTTCCAGAAAAGCAAAAGCCTCAAAAATCACTAATTCTACCTTGGGCAAGCTATCCTAAGCAAGGAAGTCAAAGATTTATACACAAAGATGTTTATTATGAAATTGGTGCAATTTTTAAACATAAAAGAAAGAGATCTTTTTAAAAAAAAAAATTTTTTTTTAATGTTTATTTTTGAGAGAGAGAGAGAGACAGAGTGTGAGCTGGGGAGGGGCAGAGAGACAGGGAGACACAGAATCTGAAGCAGGCTCCATGCAGGCTCTGAGCTGTCAGCACAGAGCCTGATGTGGGGCTTGAACTCACAAACTGTGAGATCATGATCCGAGCCAAGGTCGGACGCTCAACCGACTGAGCCACCCAGGTGCCCCAAAAGAAAAAGATCTTTAAATCTAGCGGGAAAATGAGTGAGTATAGTACAGCCACATGGTATTTTTTCAAGACTTAATGACAGAGTAACCCTTCTGACACAATATTTAAGAGGAAAGAAGTAGGTATACATAACTACGTGAAAATGTATTTAAAAAAAAAAAAAAAAAAAAAGGTCCAGAACACGCCAAAATCTTTAACAGTGTTTTGGTGACTTTCCCTTTTTCTAATCTTCTGTATATTCTAAATTTTTAAAACAACAAACTTATTTTTCTGATTATGCAAGTAAATAACACAAAGCAACAAACTTAAAAAAAAACTAACATCTAGGGGAATAGAGAACTAGAAAGCAGACTCTGCCTTTGATTTGAGTCCCATGAAGAAAAGTATTCTCATGAGGAAAAAAAAAAACAGGCTTGTCAAGGGAACTCTTTAGGGAAAAGACACTTTACCAGAACACAGGAAGAAGAGGGACACAATGGAAGGAAAACAGGACATCTAACCAAAAGACAGGTCATTTTTGGTGCATTTAATTAAAAAAAAAAAAAAATGAACTAAGGGATGCATTGTATGTTAGCTAACTTGACATTATATTAAAAAATAATAAAATATGGGAAAAACAATTACATTGCCCTGAGTTCACTATGAAGCAGTATAAAACAACTGCCAACTCACTGCTGAACAGGTAAAAAAACATATACATGAAGTAGAAACCTTCCAGAGGGACAGGATAAAGGGATCTGAATTTTCAATTCATGTGATGAAGATCTCTAATTCTGCCCTCATTACTTTCGCAGATTTCAGTTATCTGATCCACAGATATCCTAGGCTGACATAACCCCATGTGTATTGGCAAAATACAGTGACAGAGATACAAGGATCACAATTAAAATCTGAAACTTAGACTTTTTTTCACCATTAAGATCAGAGCAGGCCCCCTATAAAAAGGTTCCAAGCAAAGCAGGGAACCACAGGGCAGCACACATACCCAATACTGTGAGTGAGGCATTTGCTGAGAGGCCTCCTGCTCTGTTTTGTGCCATGCAGCTATAGATTCCCATGTCTTCTATTTTCACGTTGGCAATGAAGAAGACGTCATCTTCGGGCATGACATGCATGCGCCTTTCTCGAGCCGCAGGAAAATCAGTACCACCATCTTTCTGCCAGGAAATCTGAGGTGCAGGGTGCCCCTCTGCAGCACACTCTAATCTGGCCATGGCACCAGTGCGAATGGTTAGATCCATTGGAGTTTTTAGGAAAGATGGCATCTCTGTTCCAAGAAAAGATTACCGAAAAAAGTGGGTGGGTGGGGAAATACACATACACATATTTACATACACACATAAATGAGACAATCTGTTAGGCACAATATCAACTGTTGTAAATACTCTATTTCTTTGAGAAGACATGCTCTCTGGATGAACAGTAAATACAAGTTCAGAGGGTATCTCTTCTCCCAAAACCTCAGAATACTTGGAGTACAGTGATGACTAAATTCTTCCAGAATGCATGCCACATCCACCTGATGTCTCTGATGGGGACAAGGAAGGCAGAAGGCCACAAACCTTTCTGGGCTCCATATTTTAGAACTCACTATTTGCTACGCTTACTTAAGATACTAAATGGTGCTTTCCAAACTAACATCTACAAAGCTGGCATGGCAAATGCATGATAAAAAAAAATTTATGCTTTCAAAAATCTCATAAAACAACACAGAAGTAACACACAAATACATCCTGGGGCACCTCAGGTGGTTAAGTGTTCAACTTTGGCTCAGGTCACGATCTCACAGTTTGTGAGTTCGAGCCTCACGTCAAGCTCTGTGCTAACAGCTCAGAGCCTGGAACCTGCTTCAGATGGATTCTGTGTCTCCCTCTCTCTCTGCCCCTCCCCGGCTCGCATTCTGTCTCTCTCTCTCAAAATCAAACTTTAAAAAAAAATTTTTTTTAAATCTTTAGGAAAAAAAAAAAAGAGAAAGACACAAATACATCTTTTGGTTGTACAAAACCCAAAATATTTTAATTATTCAATCTGATAGGGGATAGATTAAACTATTTTGGAGAGGTTTTATTTTCTTTAATTAATTAATTAATTTATTTATTTTTAAAACCACAGTGAAAAAGAGCATTAATTTAAAAAATGATTCTGTGTGACTATACTCAGACAATGATAATGATACTGTACCTAGAAATGCCCTAAATACTCCCAATTATTAGAAAGCCCTGTGAACAGTGTCAGGAATAAATTTCATAATTTTCAGAGCCAAATTATGGTTCTAGAAAGAATAGAGAATTTCCAAAGAATTTTTTCAAAAGCGTAAATAACAATAAATGTAGCCTATTTCCTGGGGCCATGGAATTGCCCCTTATCCTCAACCAAAGAGCAGTTAGGGACAGTAAGTAGGCAAAATGGTAATCCAGTTTATATATTATCACAACCCTAAAGACAAAACAGTAAAATACCCCCCTTAAGTGTCAGGTTTAGCCTCATTTTCTTGGTTAGGTGGTTCAAAAACTGAACATGAAAAACCCTTCTAACTATAAAACTATCAGGGAGCAGAATTCCTTACCATTCACAGTCAGCTTGGCTTTAAGAGAATAATTAGAACCAAAGTGGTTAGTAACAATGCACTGATATTTTCCTTCATCTGTGAAATTCACGTTGAAAAGATGTAGGACACTCGTATACTCCAGAGCTTCTCCAGCTTGCTGCTGATAACGAACAAAATTCTCAACATCGACATCATACAAGATTTCACTGTCTTTGCGCCACACAGTAGACGTGGGCGAATCGCTGCTGCTCACTGCAGTGCATGTCAGAGTCGCATTCGTGCCTCTTAGAGCAACTGTAGTTTCAGGATGCATTCTTATTTGTGGCTTGAGAAAATCATCTAAGAGAAAAAAAATGGGGCAGGAGCCAAGTCACTTATTTATTTTTGCTTCCACAGCTTTTGAAACAAATAATGTAAAATTGTGCGTTCTGTTTACAAAATGGCATATTAAGACAGAGACTACAGAGCTAGCATCCAATTCTTTGGTTTAAGGATGAGGAAAATGAGGCCCAGAGGGTCAAACAACTTATTCAGAGACATGTGCTGAACCGGAACCCAGGTTTTCAGACTTTAGGGTTTAGCACCACTTTCTACTATCCCTTACAGTCACGTATGCTTAGAATGTCCTTCCTTAAGTATTACCAGTTACAGGGAAAAAAGAAAAACCCAGATTCAAATTTCAAGACAAGTTCTAATCCTATTAGCTCTTGTGTGTACACAGAGCTTACATATAAAAATATGTATATAACAACACTCATTCTTTTCCGTGCCAATACAGAAAATAGGGATTATGATTCTATTATATTTTATGGGGAGTAACAACCATAATATACTTTGTATGTGGGTAACTCTCACCTAAAATAGTGAGAAATATCAAACATGTTAAATGTCCAACTGAAGACTGGCTTAGGACTGGCTAATATACTACGATTCATAAATAATATGTCATTAATATGTAAAAAAAAAATAAGCATTTTGTGGGCCTGAACTTCCAAGTGTCCTCAGTATCTTTAAGGAGATTATAAAAACAGATCTGGCCATACATGGGTATCTAAATGATCAGATACTAGAGACATGCAACACAAACACACTGATCTAAAAGTTCTGCTGCCAAGGCTAAGAATCAGTTATTCCACTTTAAACGAAATGTAAGTGTAAAGGAAAAATGTCCAAGCTTGAGAAAAGAACAATATAGATATATACTTGAAATTATGAGTGTCAGAATCATGACAACTTTTCCATGACTGTCCGCCTTTCCCCTCCAAAAAATGCCAACACCTTAGTCTTAAGAAACTACATGAAAAACAGGAACAACATGAACCTGGTATATTCATACATTGCTGGTGACAACCTAAACAAGTGCTATCTTTCTGTAAAATACCTGGTAGCACTTTTTAAGATCTACTTTAAAAAAAATCATTACTTTTTTGTTTCAGGAATCTTACTACTGGAAATTTATTTTAAGGTTAACAACTCCCTAAAAGTGAAGGCCTACATTCATAAAGATGCTATTATACTGACATTAAAAATGATCACTGAAGAACACAAGAAAGGAAAAAAACTACTTATGATATACTAAGTCAAAGAACACAAAATTTAACCTACGATTAACAACAATATAAAAATTTTAGAGAAGAACACAGAGAAATGGAAATGGATATGCTAGTGAGAAAGCATTCTGGTTTAATTTCTTTTTTTTTACTTTTGTTATTAAGATAGTGTGTACTATGCATCTTTTCTGACCACAACGCTATGAAATTAGAAATCAACCACAAGAAAAAATCTGGAAAGAGCACAATACATGGGGGTTAAATAACATGCCATTAAAACAACGAATGGGGGGCACCTGGGTGGCTCAGTCGGTTGAGCATCCAACTCCAGATTTCAGCTCAGGTCATGATCCCAGGGTCATGGGATTGAGCCCCGTGCCAGGCTCCACGCTGAGCATGGAGCCTGCTTAGGAATCAATCTCTCTCTCTCTCCCCCCTTCTCTCTGTCCCTCTCCCCCTGTCTCCCACTTGTGCTTTCTCTAAAATTAAAAGAAACAAAGACAAAACAAAACAAAAACAATGAATGTGTCAGGCCACATGGCTGGCTCAGTTGTAGAGCATGCAACTCTTGGTCTCAGGGTCGTTAAGTTTTAGCCCCACCCTGCATGTAGAGATTACTTAAAAATAAAATCTTTCAACAAATAAATGAATGAATGAATGAATGAATGAGTTAACGAAGAAATAAAAAATTACATGAAAACAAATGAAAATGAAAACACAAGCGTCCAAAATCTTTGGGATGCAGCAAAAGTGGTTCTAAGAGGGAAGTTTATAGCAATACAAGCCTACCTCAAGAAGCAAGAAAAATTTCAAACAAACAACCTAACCTTACATCTAAAGGAACTAGAAAAAGAAGAAAACCAAAACCTAGCAAAAGGAAGGAAACAGTGCCGATTAGAGCAGAAATAAATGACATACAAACTAAAAAAACAATAGAACAGATCAATGAAACCAGGAGCTGGTTCTTTGAAAACCAATAAATTGATAAACCTCTAGGCAAGACTCATTAAAAAAAAGAAGACCCAAATAAACAAAATTACTAATTAAATAGGAGAAATAACAATCAACACCACAGAAATACAAATAACTGTAAAAGAGTATTATGAAAACCCGTATACCAACAAATTAGATAACTTAGAAGAAATAGATAAATTTCCAGAAATATACAATCTACCAAAACCAAAGCAGGAAGAAATACAAAATTTGTACAGACTAATTATCAGCAATGAAATTGAATCAATAATCAAAAACCTCCCCAAAAACAAAAGTGCAGGACTAGACAGCCTCACAGATGAATTGTAGCAAGCATTTAAAGAGGGGTTAATACCTATCTTTCTCAAACTATTCCAAAAAATACAAGAGGAAGGAAAACTTCCAAATTCATTCTACAAGGCCAGTATCACCCTGATACCAAGTAAAGACACTATAAAAAAAGAGAACTACAGACCACTATCTCTCATGAATATAGATGTAGAAATCCTCAACAGAATATTAGCAAACCAAATCCAAGAATATATTTTAAAAAATCATATACCACAACCAAGAGGGATTTATTCCTGGGATGCAAGGATGGTTTAATATTCACAAAACAATCAATGTGATGCATGACATCAATAAGAGAAAGGAAAGCAATCATATGATCATTTTAATAGATGCAGAAAAACCATTTGACAAAGTACAACATCCATTCATGAAAAAAACCCTCTGTAAAGTAGGTTTAGAGGGAATATATCTCAACATAATAAAAACCTTATATGAAAAACCCCACTCAGCATCATACTCAATGGTGAAAAAGTAGAAGCTTTTCCCCCAAGGTCAGGAACAAGACACGGACGTCCACTCTCACCACTTTTATTCAACAGACTACTGGAAGTCCTAGCCACGGTAATCAGACAATATAGAGAAGTAAAAGGCATCCAAATTGGTAAGGAAGAAGTAAAACTTTCACTATTTGTGGATGACATGATACTACACATAGAAAACCCTAAGGACTCAACCAAAAAACTACTAGAACTGAAAAATGAATTCAGTAAGTTTGCAGGATACAAAACCAATGTACAGATATCTGTTCCATTCCTATACACTAATAATGAAGCAGCAGAAAGTGAAATTAAGAAAACAATCTCATTTACTATTGTACCAAAAATAATACAACATCTAGGAATAAACTTAACCAAAGAGGTGAAAGACCCGTACTTTGAAAAGTGTAAAACACTGGTGAAAGATATTCAAAGAAATGGAAAGACATTCCATGCTCATGTGTTAGAAAAATATTGTTAAAATATCTATACTACCCAAAGCAATCTACACATTTAATGCAATTCCTATGAAAATACCAAGAGCACCTTTCACAGAACTAGAACAAACAATCCTGAAATTCGAATGGGACTGCAAAAGACCTCAAGTAGCCAAAGCAATCTTAAAGAGAAACAAAACTGGAGTATCACACTGCAGAGTTCAAGTTATATTACACAGTGGTAGCAATTAATATGGTACTGACATAAAAACAGACATATAAATCAATGGAATAGAACAGAAAACCTAGAAACAACCCCACAAATATATGGTCAATTAATCTTTGACAAAGGAGGAATGAATATACCATGGGAAACAGTCTATTCAACCAATGGTGTTGGAAAAACTGGACAGCTACATACAAAAGAATGAAATTGAAAATCGAATCACTTTCTGATACCATACACAAACATAAACTCAAAATGGATTAAAGACCTAAAATGTGAGACCTGAAACCATAAAAATCCTTGAATAGAGCACAGGCAGTAACCTCTTTGACACTGGCCACAGCAATATTTTTTCTAGATATGTCTCCTGAGGCAAGGGAAACAAAAGCAAAAATAAACTATTGGGACTACATCAAAATAAAAAATTTTTGCAGAGCAAAGGAAACCATCAACAAAACTAAAAGGCAACCTACTGAATGGGAGAAGATATTTGCAAATGACATATCTGACAAAGGGTTAATATCCAAAATATATAAAGAATTGATACAAGGGCATACTCCCAAAACAAATAATCCAATTAAAAAATGGGCAGAAGACATGAAAAGACATTTCTCCAAAGACACACAGATGGCCAACAGACACATGAAAAGATGCTCAACAGCAGTCATCATCAGGTAAATGCAAACCAAAACCACAATGAGATATCACCCCTACACATGTCAGAATGGCCAAAATCAAAAATACAAGAAATAACAAATGTTGGCAAGGATGTGGGAATTGCACTGTTACACTGTTGAGGAAGTGCAAACTGGTGCAGCCATTGTGGAAGAAGACAGCATGGAGCTTCCTCAAAATATTAAAAACAGAACTACTCTACGATCCAGAAATCACACTACTAGGTATCTACCCAAAGAATACAAAAACACTAACTGAAAGGGATACATGCACCCCTATGTTTACTGCAGCATTATTTACCACAGCCAAATTATGGAAGTAGCACAAGTGTCCATTTATAATGAATGAATAAAGAAGATGTGATACATATACACAATGGGGTATTATTCAACCATGAAAAACAATGAAATCTTGCCATCTGCAATGACATGGATGGAGCTAGAGAGTATAATGCTAAGTGAAATAAGTCAGTCAGAGAAAGACGATTACCATATGATTTCACTCATATGTGGAATTTAAGAAACACAACAAGCGAGCAAAGTTTAAAAAATAAAAGAGAGAGAGAGAGAAACCAAGAAACAGATTCTTAGCTATAGAGAACAAACTGATGGTTACCAGAGGTGGGGGGAGAGGTAGGGGAGATAGGGGAAATAGGGGATGGGGATTAAAGAGTATACCTATCATGATGAAAATATAACAATAATAAAATAAAAAAATAAAAAAGACAGTAGATGTACAGTATACAAAATTTTAAAACAAAAATACAAACCGCAGACAAAATCTTTCAGATCCACATTCAGGATGCTCTGCCCTGCTAGCCATTCAGGGTGTGCACAGCTTACATTCACAGAATGTTGGAAGTTATTATCAACCAGCCACTGAAGCAACCACTTCAAATGACAGTCACAGAGTAAGCTGCTTGTGTTCAGAATCCTGCAGAAACAAAGAGGAAAACAAGTACTCTTTACTTTTCATTCTCAGTTTCTTGACTACTGAGAGCTTACTGCGCACCTATGCATTTTTCTCACCAAAAAATGTTTAACCTGAATTGAACCACAAGAAAAACTCAAACTGTCGGCCTTGATTCCTCAAATACGTCAGTGTCATGAAAGACATTAAGAAAAGGTAAAACAAGGGTAAAGGACCTATGTTAGATTAAAGGAGACTAACAAGTCATTACAACCAAATATGGTACATGATTCTTGATTGGAAAAAATATCTATAAGAACACTTTTTGACATTGGGTAAATCTGAGTATGGACTGCAGGTCAATTAATATTACTTTATCAATGTTAATTTCACTAACAGTGCTGTGGCTATATATAGGAAAACACCCTTGTTCTTGGGAAATACATACTGAGATATTTAGGGGTAAATTACGATATCTGCAACTTACTATCAAATGGCTAAGTAAAACAACAGTGTGTGTGAAGAGGAGAGAGAGACAAAGATAGAAAGAGATGGAGAGGGAGAGAGGGAAGGGAGCAGGGAAAGAGAGAAACAGATCACAAATTTAGCAAAAAGTTAACAAGTGGTAAAAAGGGAATATGGCTGTTAACTGTACCTTCTTTTCAATTTTTGAGGTTTAAACTTTTTCCCAGAAAAGTTTGGAGAAAAGTTTACCATACACACTGGAGCACAGACCATGTCTGTTGTGGAGAGGACAGAACTCTTTTCAAATTATTTCATCAAGACTGAAAACACTTCACCCTGTGACAATGTGTACTGCAACTCAAACTAAGAGGCAGTGAAATTTTGTTTGTTGTCTGTATATAATAGGCCTATAAAACACATCTGAAAAATCAGATAGCTTTTCTCTTACTGACCCATGAATGTCCCATCCACTTGGCAGCAGTGAGAGCAAATGATTTTGAGAACACTGTAACTTGCTTTGTGTGCATCACCAAGATCCTCATCTAGTTTTAAAGTATCTAAGATTTGATTCCAAAGAAGTTTCAAACAGTCTTCAATGGTATCTCAAAAGCCTTATTTAACTAAGGGTAATTTTACTTAATCAGGCCAAAAGTTACCTTTCAAATGTAATAGGATTCTTAGGTTATATTCATTCACTGACACAGAAATACTTGAGTCTACTATATGTGAGGCACTGTTCTGCGCTGTGGGGATATACGCCTCACAGAACTTACATTATTCATTAGCGCCAAGCAATAAACAAATAAAGGCAAAGTACAGTGTCAGAAAGTAAGTGCCAGCAAGAAAAACAAAGCTAAGGCAAAGATACAGACACAGTAGCTAGTGGTTTAGATAAGGTTGTCAGGGTAAGATTCTTTGAAGAGAGGGCATTTGGGCAAAGACCTGAAAGGAGCGAGACAGCAAATCACACGAAGACCTGAGGTTAAGAGTGTCGCAGATACAGGAAATTGTGTGCAAAGGCTTTGGGGCAGACATGCCTAGGGTGCTCAAGGCAAAGCAAGGAGGACACTGAGCCTAGAGCACAGTGAGGGAGGGGACAGCGACAGGAACAAGGTCAGAGAGCAGGGCAAGGAGGACCAAGCCATGCAAGTGCTTTGCAAACTGAGAAAAGAAAAGAACTTAAGGTGTTTTCTCCCTATATGTGATGGGAAGCCAATGGAAGGTTAAGAATAGAGAAGTCACATGGTCTGATCTATGCTTTCTTAGGTATAAGCTGGGCTCATGAGACCTGGACTCAATCCTAATTCTGCTACTTACCTTAGGCAAAATACTTAATGTCTCCAAAATCTCAGTTTCTATTTCTGGAAAATGGGTTTGAGAATGCCTACCTCAAAAAAAAATTTAAATATAGCATTTACCATAGTGCCTGGACACAGATACCACTGAATTCACATTACTTCCCTTTACTTCTGTTTCTTTTGCATCTTTCCCCCCTCACACACTAACCAACCTGCCCCCAAGCACCTAACAGAGTACCCTGTTAAAACCTCTCAAAAAGATACACACCAAAATATTAATAGTGGTTGTCTTTAAGTAGTGGGCATCTGGGGACTTGGCTCTCCTTGGTTTAACTGTACTTTCTAATGTTTCTACCATGACTACAGAAGTTTAATGCAAAATATTTTTAATTTACATACAACTCTCCCATCTCCACCTAATATTTATGCAAAGCACTGAAGGATACCAAGAAGCATACAGATATATTTTAATAAATGTTGATGTAACAGTATTGTAAATATGACTTAGATTTAAATCAACCAAAAGCAAACAAAATGTCTCAGTAAAAAAGGTACATTAGAGTCTCCTCCACTAGCATTTTGTTCAAACCAATTCTCAAACTACCAAATGACTAAAGAATGAAACTACACTATTTGCTCTCGCCTACTGTCTAAATTACATTTTACACTGAGTTCTCATGACAAGAGTTAAAACTTCATTGGTGGCCCTCAGATTCTCAAGGGCAAAAAAAAAGGTAATTCTAATATATGCACTAGGTTGTACCCTTAAAAATTAAGCCTAGGAGAAAGATCTCAAATATCTCAACAGACCCCACCCCCTCAAAAAAAAGAGCCACCTGAAAGTCTGGCAGAAAATAACTAATGATTATTTCCATAACATTTTTATTTTTATTATTAATATTATTCAACTTTTACTGTGTGCCAGGCTCTGTACTGAGCATCTTCTCAAAACCCTCCAAAGTTTCCTGAGACATTTAGAGGAAAAAAAATCCAAACTTCTCATAACTCATTGAGCCCTACTTGGTCTGGTTCCTGCTTAACTCTCTGACCTCATCTCCTAAGCACTCTTCCTCTCGCTCTCTTCCAACCACACTAGCGTCTCTGCTGTTCTTCAAGCATAAGAAACAAGATTCTACCTCAGGACCTTTGCACTTGCTGTTCTCTGTGCAGAATGCTCTTCAACTAGTATTCAATGCTTTGCCACTCACTAACTCAAATTCTGTTATCTTCAAAATGGCCTTCCATCACTACTTTATCTAAATAACAATCCCAGGGGCACCTGGGTGGCTCAGTTGGTTGAGCGTCTGACCTCGGCTCAGGTCATAATCTTGTGGTTCATGAATTTGAGCCCCACATTGGGCTTGCTGCTGTCAGCACAGAGAGCATTTTGGATTCTGTCTCCGGCTCTCTCTGCCCATCCCCCGCTTGTACTCTCTCTCAAAAATAAACAAACATTTAAAAAAAATAAAAACTAAAATAGCAATCCCCATCACTCTCCATAACTCTGACCCGCCTTTATTTTCCTTCAGAACTCTTATTACTTGATGAGAGATATTATGTATCTACTGATTTATTCTTTGACTTCCTTACCAGAATTTATCGTACTATGCTATGAGAACAGAGACTTTGTCTTGTTCACCACTGTGTTTTTACCACCTAAAACAGTACCTTACATAGCAGATGACAATACATATTTCTTGAATGAACAAATTACCTCATTTTATCCTCAAATAACTCTAAGAGAGGTACAAGGCCCATTCTCAAAAGGGAAATTGAGTTTTAGGTTAAATGTTCCCAATGTCCCATAGCTGTAAAGAATGGGGCAGAATTTGAAATCTAGGCAGTTTGAACTCACACACTTCCAGTGCATCTCAAACTACCTGTGATGAAGAACCACTTTTTAAAATTTCCCATCTGTTGTAGATTAATACTTCTATAAAATTCAACAAAAGTATCACAGTAATGTCAAACTGCTCTAAAAGCTTCTGAATGCTTCCTATGAACTTCTAGCCTTATCTCATCATGTACCAGTTTGGGACCACAGTCCTTCCTCTGAGTAGCTTTCAGGCAAGGCAAGATAAATTGCTTTAGTCTACTGATTCTTAACATTGGCTGAATATTCAAATCACCAAAGGTTAAAATGAATATCAATGCCCAACTAACCGCCCCTCCCCCTGGGAAAACCCTAAACATAATTTTTTTAAAAACCATGAATGAAAAAGGGTATAAAGTGTGTTTTTCCACTACAACTATTTAACAGTGTTTGACCATTTTAGTAGCTTGAACACCCATATCAGAAACATCCCCTCTGACCATTATACTGAAAGTGCTAGATTATATGCAACAAATTACCTAATACCTGAACTGTGATCCACCCTAAGGGGACTGGGAACACATTTTTCCAATAATCCAAAAATAAATGGGAGGTCAGGGCGGATAAGGAACAGGAAGATATACAACAAGCACAAGGAGCAGTGCTAAGGTCTCTTTAACTATAAGCATTAGCAGCACAGGCAAAACAGAAGGTCTTGGTGCCACAAACTCTGGGCTTTTCAATATTGGGTTATTTAAAAATTATATCCAGCCACTACAGTAACTGAATATTAACACTTTCTCTTTTTTTTTTTTTTCCTGCCTGAATCGTGTGCTTTTGGAAACATATAGGTCACATTCATCATGTTTAGAAACAAGCATGGATAATGATCTAATGATTGGTGACAAAAAGACTGAAGTTACGTACAGTTCTTTCAAGCGAGTCTGAGAGAAAGCATTTTCTTGGATAGACATTATAGCATTGTTGTTCAAATCTCTGAAATGAAGAGAAATGAAACATTACCGGTCACATTTCTACAATTAAGTTATATAAACACTTTAAATGGTCATGAGAACCTCTGCTAATAGCAAAGATTATTTATATACGGAGCAAAATGGATGCAAAATACTTACAGATGCTCAAGGGATTCAAGACCAATGAATGCTTTCTTTGTAATTGACTTAATTTGATTTCCTTGTAAGATTCTGAAATACAAACAGACCTTTCTAATAAAGCCTCCACGAAGCAAAATTTAATTCATTAAAGCAAACATTTACCTATAAAAAGTGAAAATAAGTTTAACATACATTTTTAAGAAAATTGTAAACCTTTATTACCAACCAATGCAAAACACAGAATGAAGGCTTCTATTAATAGGTTGGAACTCAACGAGGTGCCTGTGAACAGCCATCTGGACCACTGATGGGCTGCTAGTTTTCCTATAATAAACTGGATTATAGTCCCAGTTTCTCCCTTCTTAGCAAAAGATCAGGTCAAAGAAATTCAGACAAGTGTAAAGCCTTGGAGAAATTCTCAGGAGAGAAGATCTAAAATCCTGAATTCTCTTGAGAGAATTCCTCTCTCGCTAGATAAATTACCCATAAATCTCTTACGATTAAGAATATAGGGGTGCCTGGGTGGCTCAGTCGGTTAAGCATCCGACTTGTGCTCAGGTCATGATCTTACGGTTCATGAGTTCAAGCCCCACATCAGGCTCACGGCTGTCAGTGCAGAGCCTACTTCAGATCCTCTGTCTCCCCCCTCTCTGCCTCTTCCTTCTGTCTCTCTCCCTCTCTCAAAAATAAATATTTAAAAAAAATAAAAGAAGAAGAAGAATACTGGTTCAACTCTGGAAGAACAATTCTAGTTCCATGAATAACTTCTCTTTGAGTGCCCATAAGAAAGCTCTTTCAGTAGAAAGTGTCCCACCAAGGAGCACCTGGGTGGCTCAATCAGTTGAGTGTCCGACTCTTGATTTTGGCCCAGGTCAAGATCTCACAGTTCATGGGTTTGAGCTCTGCACTGGGCTCTGGGCTGACAGTGTGGGAGCCTGCCTGGGATCCTCTCTCCCTCTCTCTCTCTGCCCCCTCCTCCAGCTCATGCATGCACATGCATGCTCTCGCTAAAATAAATAAACTTAAAAAAAAAAGTGTCTTGCCACTAAATAAATAAAATTTAAAACCACTGATAAACAAAAAACTTGATAAACAACAGTTTCTTCCTTTAGTGGATGAGTCAAAAGGCTGACTTTCCAGACACAGCAAAAAGACAATCCAATCACATATACAACTGCTTCTTAAAAACACACCTTTGTAAACATACATAAATAGTATAAATACATACAATTTAGTGAGACTTGTGAGTCCTGCAAATGCTTCACTAGCATCTTCTATGGCCCATGAAATTTCATTGTTTCTTAAGTTTCTACAAAAATGTTAGGGAAAGACAGATTAGGTTAGTTAACATGACCATTATAGCACCGGGCATCATCCTGGCATGGCGATGCTAATTTTCATCCTTATTTTAACAGTTATTTACGACAAAGATTTGACTACAGTTTTTAAAGAATGTCTGCAATAAGCAAGCAAGAACTGATTCTCATAAGCAAAGAATTAAGCTGGCCTTGATAAATAAATTAAGCAACCTGGTAAGAGTATTAATCTTCCCAGCTAACAGCCCCTGATTGTGTTAGCATATGTAAAATTATAGTCCGGGTCCTGCAAAAAGCAGGAGGATTTCAAGATGCAGGGGATATGCCTTACAAATGTGATTTTAGACTAATGGGATTTCTGGGTGACCCAATCCTTCCCGCAGGCCCTTAAACCTAAAATGGCTGACAAAGAATTATGTCAGTAGAGAGCTTCATAGCTTGACAGCAATTAAACATGCCCTCTGGGAAGCGACACTGATACACCCATGCGCTAGAGTGATCACTGTTATTTTTAAAAGGAAAAGTATGGATCTTTTAAAATCCACTGTTGCGTCCTCAGAAGAAATGCAATTGTACTACACGATGCCCCGCTGGAAGAAGTACCAGTTATAGATAATCGCTTTTGCTTCCTTAAGTCATCTCATAATAAACACAAAGCTCTTTTCTTAATGAGACATTTAAAGTTGTGTGAGTAACAGGAGATAGGAGATCACGCTTCCTATTTAGCTATATCTTTACTTAAAGTGAAAGCTAACGGGTTCATTTTATTTTACTAAGCGATAAACACTGAAACAACTGACGACTCAACTCTTCAAGACTTTCCTCCATAGCACAGCATAAATACAACTCACTGGCCAAAATCAGTAAGTACTCCAGCAGGAGTATTGATCTAAAGCCAAAATTTCTCAGATCTTATTCTAATTCTGCCTTAACCGTCTCTGTGGCATTAGACAATCATTTACTTCTGCAATTATTTTCCTAAACTTTAATATTAAAAGTAATAATCTGTGGTACTGAAAGAACCTGACTGCCAGTCTTTGAAATGCCAAAAGGCTGCAGCTGCATCTAAGTTCCTGGGTTTAAGCTGGTCTAGGTTCACCTCTAATAATGTAGAAAAAAGAACAACAACAAAAAATCACTTTTAACTTTCCAGGGCCAAATCTGAAGGAAAAAATACCTCATTAAGCTAAAAAAAAAAAAAAAAATTCCAATAAACTTGTGCAGGTATATACACACCTTCACAAAACTATCATGCTAACTTTCTCGCTGATGGCTAGGTCTCCAATTTGGGAGCCTGCCTCTTTTCTGAGACCATTTATCAACCCTGAATATGATGACCAAAAAGTCCCCTATTCAGGAACTTTACAATCTACAAATTCTACTAATTAGCCTTTTTCTCTTATTCTGCTCTGTTTGAAATCACTGTATTTCGTTAAAATACCTCTTCTTTCAATTACATTTCATGACAGAGTAAAACATCCAACTTACAGAAACCCAGAATTTTAGAGTGGAAATTGCCTATAGCAACCACTTACTCCTATGCCCCTCCTCCACTGGAGGAAGACAAAAAGAAAATGACACTCACAGAAGGTTAAGTGATTTTGTTTTTCAGGCAGTATGGTAAAAAGCCAGTGTCAAACAGACCTGGCTCATTGACAAGCTGTGTGACTTTCCCCTGAACGCACCTGATTCTGTCTGGTGTCTGAAACTAAGCAGGGTCAGGCCTGCTTAGTACTTGGATGAAAGACCACTTGGGAACACAAGTTGTATAACTTTAAGCAAATCATTTTAACCTCTCTGAACCTCAGCCTCCTAATATGGAAAAGAGCAATAATATCCTGTTATTCTGAAAGCACCTAGCACACATGAGCTCATTGATAAATTTAAGGTTTTTTGTCCAAAGTCATACAGGAAATTAGCAGCACTGAACAGGGTTCCTGCCATAGCTGTTCCCACTACACAGCCTGCATCCTTCTGAACGAGTAGCAGTTTTGAAAGTAGTTCAAGGTCGGAGGAACAAGAAAATGTGCATTCTTGACTAGCAACCGTGTTTTATTCCGTGGTAACTGAAACAAGAGATGCTCCGTTGTTCAGTTGATTAAATTCGAAATTAAAGTACAAACTGAACTGGCTAGAGACAAGTAAGATTTATGTGTGAGGACAGAGACAAATAAGACTGTCTTGCTCCTAAGTCTAAGATAGAAGAACTGCAAAATGTTAACATAAACATAAATGTGCAGCTTATGATTAGTTATTTTAATTTGCTTTACTGTTTTATAAAAACTGGAAAAAAAGAAAAGACAGATGTACTTACAGTGTCTGAAGATTGGAAAGAAACCTAAATACACCATCAGCAATGTGAGTGACTCTGTTGTCCCCTAAATTCAGTTTCTCCAGTAAGCTCAGACCCACAAAGGCAGATTCATCCAGGCGGGTCAACTGGTTATAGGACAAATCACTAAAAACCAGAAACATGGAAGGTAAGGAATTCATTGTATTTTAATTCAATTTTCCTATTCTCATTCTATTTACATGATAAATTTAGAGCTTTCAACAAACTTCTAATAAAGCAGGATGTTCCATCTCATTATTGGCCATGGGAGTGACTTATCCCAACCTACTCTAGTCTCACAGCCTCCAGCCAAATGCCATCCAGCACTCACAGTTCAGACAGTCTTTGGCAGAACTCCCATGCGTCAGGGCTGATTCTCTCAACAGCATTCTGGCTCACATAGAGCTGTTGTAACATTCGCAAGCCATACAACCACCCCTTGTTCACTTCTGTAAGGTTATTATGCTCTAGTTCTCTGCAGAATTAGAGAAAGAAAGGAGAAAATATGGTTCAGAACAAGACACTGCAATGAGAAGATTCCAAAACTCTTCAAGAGGTCCTGCTCCGTGAGGCCTCTATTTTTGCTAAACCCAAGTAAGCCAACCAATTCTACTTGGTAAATATTTAGATTTTACTTAAGATTTATCGCTAGGAGGTAGTAAGACTGTCTAAAATACCAAATCTATAAAATCAACCCACTAAGGGGTTTGATATACCTGTTTGAGGTAAATTCTGGTAATTTTCATTGGCCCCAACATTAAGAAAATAAAAACTTGTTAGACAAAATGCTTGTAAGAATGACGAAAAAAATACCAGTTCTATATAACAAAGCTTAAAGGGGGCGCCCGAGTGGCTCAGTCAGTTAAGCATCTGACTTTGGCTCAGGTCATGATCCCACCCTTCGTGGGTTCGAGCCCTGCACCGGGCTCTGTGCTGACAGCTCGGAGCCTGGAGCCTGCTTCAGATTCTGTGTCTCCCTCTCTCTCTGTCCCTCCCCTGCTTGGACTCTCTCTGTCTCCCAAAAATAAATACTAAAAACAACAACAACGAAGCTTAAAGAGCTCTGTGTATACTTACTTCACATCAGAGAAGCGAGAAAGAACTAATGTACCTGGGTGTAATTAAAGCAACGATCTTAGTCATTGGGCACTGACAAGTCCCAGTCAGACTCCTTTCCTAACAAGATTCTATTCCAGTTCACAGTACTTACAATTCTTCCATGTTATCCAAGCCAAAAAAAGCTCCATCCTTAAGTTTGCTAATACCATTCCGCTGCATCTTCAAAGACCTTAAGGAGTCAAGCCCTTGGAATGTCAGACCTTCTATCACCTTAATCTTGTTTCTTTTAAGTTCCCTTTAATAAAAATTGTGTAACAGTCAGACCTTTGGTTTGCTGATTTGCTCTAATAATAATTAAAATAATTTAAAAGAAAAGACAACCTTCTTAAAACCCATCTGTTTAGTTACTCACAAGAACTGGAGGTGAGGTAGCTTGAAGATCTTGGGTGGAATCATACTGATTCTGTTCCTGTTTAACTTTACCACTAGTAAGGAACTAGATAAATTATCAAAGCAACCAGCCTCCAAGATGGTTATCCTATTATTACTCAAATTCCTAAAATAAACAAAAGAACAAAAAAATTTAGTGCAATGGAACATTCTACCACCTGACAGCTACCTGAAGTCTATGACGACACCCAGCTCTACCACTTAGCAACTATACACAACTTTACAAATCATTTAACTGCTTTGTTTATGCAAGTGCAAAATAAGAATACCAACTTCATTTAGGTTCAAATGGTATGTATGAACACGCTTTGTAAAGTGTAAAACACTATCGCACACGTTAATTATCATTGTATAGGATAAACCACTATTTAACAAACCACTGCTATTTACCTTTTATAAAACTGTTTAGTAAAACACAATCCAGAATTAAATCTCAAAAATTAACCTGCATACTTAATATTTCCTGATAAGAGAAATAACAACAACCTCAAAAAACTGCCCCTAGGTTTGTTTCACATAAGCATATCAAAATCACAACAAATAACAGACATCTCTGGGAAGATAACTATCAATACATAAACATGCACTTTAAAATAAATCTACTTACAGGTATTTAAGCTGCATTCGAGGAAATGAAGATGTCTTGATTTCTGATATTATATTTGAACTGAGATCTAAATTCTCGAGAGCAGGGTAAAACTGAAACGCCTCTGCATTTATTTCTGGGATTAAATTATGGATTCTATTAAAAAAAAAAAAAGAAAAAAAAAAAAAGACAAAAAAAAAAAAGACTGTAATGAAGCAACTGACAGAGACCTACCCCAGACCACAAGGATGTTAAATAATCAGGATCGACAAAAAAGCTACCTAAAACAAACATTCTAAAACTGTACTATTCATAATTTAAAAGATCTGAAATCTTACTTACAATGAGAGTTGAGTAATATTAGAGGTTGGTTCTCCAAAATATGGGATTTCTGTTAGCTCATTATAATTCATTTTCCTAGGCAAGGGGGAAAAACAGATTTAAAAGTTTAGAGAGGGAAATGTTGCCTGTTGAGTTCTGGTTTCTGGCTAATAATTATTCTTCAGGATAGGTGCCAAATTTAAAAAGGCCTATGACTCAGAATGAGATAGATTAAATGCATTATGCTGAGAAACTAAAGATTTTAATAAGAAATGCTTTTTCATGGTGTAGATCTATGATTGATACCAATATTTTGCACATGAAGTATTTTTAATCCCAGCAACATCCTTGAATTACATTTCTGACAGCTAATTTCAGTCTTCCTTAAAGAAGAAATAACTAAACCATCCATATCTTTTTATACATCTATTTATAAGATAAAAGCTTTAATTAAGTAAATTTTTAAAATACACACACACGTTTCTTGATATTACTCACAGTTAGAGAGGGTTGCTTGGGACCATGGATGAATCTGCCCACTGAGATATGGACCCTATCATTCATTAATTTTACAGATGACGTGACATGTCACGATCTGATCCTAGCAGCTCTTTAAACATATGGTCTCCCATGTTTTAGTACACATCTAATATAATCACGTTACATTAATCTGGTTTTCAGTCACTGAACAACCTCAATAATCTAGAATACAAAGAAACCAGAAGTAAAAGGCCTCCAAGAAACAAGGTGAAGTTACAAAGTCCATGTAATAAAGCTCATGCATTTCCCATTGACGCGTTTTCAGGACTTTCTTCAGGGCCTATTCTTTCAGCTCATAAGCTTGTCAACTGTTTATTCCGTGCACAGCAGATCAGAACCAGTGAACGGGGCGGGGAAGCAGAGAATGCAAGGACAATGACAGCATGAACAAGTTATCCCAGTCAGAAACAAATTAAACTGGTAATATCATTTTAGAAAATTCCCTCCAAAAAATACATAATAATACATTTCAATATTAAAGGAAAAACTTCAGTGAAGTAGAAAATGAAACTATCATTAAGAGACTCTTGGATACTGAGGAACAAACTGAGGGTGGATGTGGGTGGGAGAGAGGGGAAAGTGGGTGATGGGCATTGAGGAGGGCACCTGTTGGGATGAGCAATGGATGTTGTATGGAAACCAATCTGTCAATAAATTATATTTTAAAAAAAGAAAATGAAACTATATTAACCACCACATTACAGACAACAAAAAAAAATACTGTATTTCACGTAAATCTACTTTAGACATGATGCCTCCATCTTGGACAAGTCAAGACATAAAAAAGTTTACACAATAGAGCGTTTCACTAGCTCAAATTGGCAAAAAAACAAGCAAAACATATTTACTCTGAAGAGGGGAAAAAAATCTTATTTTTGGTCCCAAGAAAGTAGATAGAATAATATTTCTACACAGTTTGCAACTAATCACCAACCTCTGGCACGATGTCCAGAGTCAGAAATAGTAGCAAAGCCAAAGACAACAGTTTAGGTTTTTAAACAACGTCTTTTAAATTTTTTCCCTCAATTTTTTGATAGCATTTCTGGATTGAACATCCTCAAATGCATAATTCACCATCAAATTTAAGAGTTTAATAAATATTTAAACAAATAAAAATAACTTACACTTCTTGTAATGTTTGAGACTCCAAGCTGATGTTCCAGTTAGACAACCGATTATGACTCAAATCCCTAATGGAGGACAAAAGATCATTCTTAGTTTAGTGTTGGAAAACAGACTTCAAGGGGCGGGGACTAAAACAATCTAAAAGCCCTATCAAATGTGAATTTTAATACGCAAAAAAAGAAAAAATGGTTCTAAGGGATGAATAAATATCTAGATTTCAAAACAGCTATTTTACATTTCACTTTTATGAGCTTTTTATTTATTTTATTTTTTAAAGTTTATTTAGAGAGACAGAGTATGAATGGGAGAGGGGCAGAAAGAGACACACACACACACACACACACACACACACACACACAGAATCTGAAGCAGGCTCCAGCCTCTGAGCTGTCAGCACAGAGCCTGACATGGGGCTCGAACTCATGAACCGTGAGATCATGACCTGAGCCAAAGCTGGATGCCCAACTGTCATTTTTATGAGTTTTTTAATAAGTAACTAGGGAATACATTCACATGGTTCAATAATCAAAAAGTATAAAAGGAAATACAGTAAGTCTCCCACCCTGTCATCGGCCATACAATTTTCCTCCCCAACAGCAACAAATGAAAATATACCATTTCTTGTGCAGCCTGTCAAATATTCTATGCACGTACTAGCAAAATTTTATAAAACTGGTGGAATAATTTACACAGTAATGTGCCCTTACTTTTTTCACATAACAATGTATCTTGTAGACAGATCATTCCACAGCAGTATTATAGAGTCCCTTCATCCCTTTTAGTGATTATCTTCTACTTTCTTATAATGGACTATACTTTATATATTTTTGAAAGAAAAAATATACTTTCTGTAAAGTAACATAATATGAATATATAATTTGCATAATAAATATTATAATATGTAATAATATACTACATTATACTTTAGGTGTAAATAAAAGAAGACTGACTTTACAAACAAGATAGTGAGCTTCTATATGAGAACTGAGGTTGGTCATATCCTTGACAGAGATACGGTCTTCCTAAAAAAAGCAATCTAACTTCAGGGAATAAAAATTCATCTCTAAATTATGTTGATGACGATGACTGTTAGTGGTGGCAGTGGCTAACATTTATTAAGTGGTAGGCACTCTCCTATGTATTTTATACATATTAACTGCCTAAAAATCCACACAACAACCTTATGAGGCAAATCCTTTTACAATTCTCACTTGCCCTAGACAGAAACAGGCAGATAAATAATTTGTCAATCCAAGGTCATACAACTAATCAGTGAGGAAGCCATAAACTTGAGATTCCATCTCACTTCTAGCACGTGGTTTGTTAGATATAGCGGAGATTTCGCTGAAATTAGGAGTCTAAATATTTAAATAGGCTTTAAAAATTCACCTTGATGCTTCCTGGCATCTTTACAGGGCTGAAGTGGAATCCAGCCCACTCAAGCTGTCTGCCCAAGAGATGTATTATACATTACAATATGGCTAGCAATAGGGACACACTAGAGAAACATTACAGATCACTTTATCTCACTGTGCCACCACAGGGAGTTGACAGATGCATGCAGGTTTGAATGATGTCTCTATCACAGCAGAACAATTGGTTCACAGCTAGATCCGTGTCTGTCCATATGTAAAGTTTCAGCCACTTTCACTTAGGAGCTTAATTCACACATAACATAACTAAGCCTAGATGAAGCCATCACTTTTCCACAACAGTTCTAAAACCTTTATTCCAAGGTAACTGGCTGGCATCAGGTATCAGCTCAAGGACACTCATGACTAGAGGTGTGTGCTGGGAAACGTGAGAGAAAAATAGGAATTTGCTCCACATAAAAACCTTGTATTTGGATACTTTCATCCAATTCACACTTGCGACTGAACAACAAACACTGAATTTTACACAAAAGATATTTACTGTGGCATTTCAACTAAAGAAGAAATTCAGCTCTTCTAATTTAAGTTAGATAGTCCACTTTCTGCTTCAACATGGTTGGTCTGGCAAGTAGAGAGCGAGTACCATCTGTGTAGCAGGCTAGCACAGTGTGATTTAGTTCCACATCTCATGCTTGCTGAAATTTAATTTTTTCCCTTTCATAGATTAAGAGCTTTCATTTTATTTTTTTTTTAATGTTTATTCATTTTTGACAGAGAGAGAGGCAGAGAATGAGCAGGGGAGAGGCAGAGAGAGAGGGAGACACAGAATCCGAAGCAGGCTCCAGGCTCCAAAATGTCAGCACAGAGCCTGACACGGGGCTTTAACTCACAGACCGCGAGATCACGACCTGAGCTGAGGTCGGACGCTCAACCGACTGAGCCACCCAAGTGCCCCAAGAGCTTTCATTTTAACCATACCCGTGCTTCCAAGGCCTTCCCAAACCCTAATCTCTCTGGCAATGTAACTCTTGACTGTATTCATCTCCTGCAGTTCTCTCATGGAAGTCAATGACAACCAGATAATCGCTTTTAAAGGAAACCATAATTTAAAAAATCTAAAGCAATCGAGTTAACCCAACTTACAGATGGCATAAACTATTTTGTATTAAGTATCAGTGAAAACTGTCCAGTGTCTCTAATGGGGGAAAGATTAATTTTCTCTATCCTTTTGAAGAACTTCTAAAGGCTTTTAAATTTTTTTTTTAATGTTTTATTTGTTTTTGAGAGAGAGAGAGAGCGAGCACGAGACAGGGAGGGGCAGAGAGAAAGGGAGACACAGAATTCAAAGCAGTCTTTAGGCTCCGAGCTGCCAGCACAGAGCCTGATGCGGGGCTCAAACCCACCAACCGTGAGATCATGATCTGAGCCAAAGTCGATCAGTCAACCGACTGGGCCACCCAGGTGCCCCAACCTCTAAAGGCTTTTTGAAAGAATCCAAAGGATACCTGAAATACTCTGGAGCCTCCCTAGAGGACAATGCTATCTTAAGAATATACACCTCAGATGCCACAAGTGCACTGGCATGGCGCTCGCTAGGGGTGTTGCCTTGCAGAACAGATTGCCTGGGCCCGCAAAAGGATTAATATGCCTTTCTTTGGCTAGAGATTTACAACACTGGCCCTCAATGGAGGAAAAGAAAAAAGAAACAGCTAATTCAAAACCCAAACTCCTATTTTATGGATGTCTGAGCCATGTTCAGACCGTGGTTCTTTGTGTAGGCTGTTCAACTGTGTTGTGCCAGCCAACAGGAGGAAAGGCCAGACTCACAGAAGGGTGTTCATTTAGAAGAAAGCAACACTAATGATCCACAAAACCTCCGGAACTTGTGTTATATCGCCAAAAGCCTAATCAGTTCAGTATTTCCAGTTAATCTACCAAAATAGTGTTTTAATTCTGTGAGATATACACTAGTGATATCCTATTTTGGTGTCAGTTTTTCAATAAAGTTTTGATTATGGATAAAAAAAAAGAATATATGCCTCAGAGGTCAGAACCCCATAATGAGGCTCTGTGGACCCCTTCTGTGACAAATCCACATTAGGTGGAAGTTTAAAAACACTAACAGTGAACTACAATACACTCCTAAAATAGTGCTAGCATTGAAAACAACTACAGTAGTTCCCCCAACCCCCTTATCCACGGTGTGGCTTTCTGTGACTTCAGGTGTTCACAGTCACCCAGGATCTGGAAGCAGATGATCCTAACACTATGCTGCAAATGCCTGCATCGTTCACCTCACTTCATTTCATCATGCAGGCATTTTATCATCCCATAGCATCATAAGAAGGGTGAGTACAGCACAGTGTTTTGAGAGAGACTGCATTCATTTAACTCTTATTATAGTATATTGTTATAACTGTTTTGTTATTATTGCTGTTAATGCCTTACTGTGCCTAATTTATAAATTTTACCATAGGTGTGTATGTGTAAGAAAAAACATGGTAATATATATAGGGTTCAGTGCTATCCATAGTTTCAGGCAACCACTGGGGGTCTTGGAATGTATCTCCCATGAATAAGGGGGGAGGGGGACTACTATAGTGTGAATCAGTATAACTTTAAGTTATCAAAATACCAGCTGTCTGACTAGAATTATATGGATTGATCTGCTCATCAGGTACCATGTGCCAGGCACTGTGCTAAATGCTAGGGTTACAAGCTGTCAACTTTAGCAACCTTTTTGTCTTTTTTGAAAGCAACATTGATAGTACTCAGGTGCAGTCACTGGAGAACTAAAGATAGATTCAACATCAACTTAACCCTTCCCCCTCTTCCCTGGAAATGGGCAAATTCTTTTATACCTAAATTTCACTCTGGAATTTAATCATGACATGTGAATATGGGAATGCATAGACACATGCTTTCCATAACCATGCCTTTCCTATTTCTTTTTGTAAAGTACTCCAGGGGCGCTTGGGTGGTTCAGGTGGTTATGTGTCCAACTTCAGCTCAGGTCATGATCTCACGGTTCATGGGTTCGAGCCCCAGGTCGGGCTCTGTGCTGACAGCTCAGAGCCTGGACCCTGCTTCGGATTCTGTGTCTCCCTCTCTCTCTCTGCCCTCCCCCACTCAAGCTCTGTCTCTGTCTCAAAAATAAATGCTTTTTAAAAATTAAAAAAAATAATAAAGTACTCCAAAACAGCTGAAGACTAAAATTGAAAGACTTCTATTATCAGATATAAAACTCCTAGATTATGAATTTGAATGATTTTTTAAAGTTTCTCATCATCATTCCCAGTGGCCAATCATTAATTCCATTTAGTCTGGATAATAAGCTAATGCTAGTGTTAGGCTTTTTTTTTTTAAGTGGTAGTCCTGAAATGAAGAAGTATCTTTCAAAAATTTTCACTTTGAATATCCCTAAGATGAACCTGAAGTAATCTAATGCTTGATAAATATAACCTAAAGAGTCTAGCTTTGTAATAGCCAATTATCTTTCCTTTATTTTTAAACACCACTAATATCTGAATATTTATGGATACGATGTTTGGAGAGTAAAGGTCTCACAGAAGGCCTTATCTCAATGTTGTCAACTCAGCTCCCACTCATGCCAATTTACAGGGATGTAGCTGTAATAAGTGATGAATTATTAAAGTTCTTGATATCATGTGGAGCCAGAGGTGCCATTAATGTAGTCGTTTAGTACCATCAGGGTGTAAATAATTTATAGAATGTACAGAGCAATCACAATGCTCTGAGGAGGAAATTAAGGTCTGCAAGGCAATTGCAAAAAAATCCTGCAGCATCAGAGATGCACAGGTTCTCTTCTGCCCAGTCACATGTGTACACTTCTGAGTCATCATCAATCTTTTTTGTTTTTGAGAATCTGCAGCACTAATAGGCTATGCTGTGAACTTCAGCAACAACAATGCTTTAAAAGTGAAAAGGGCCCTTCACTGAAATTAAAAGGATACATCATATCCACTAGTTTGGGTATGACAATGCTACACGGATTTTATCCAGCAAAATTTGCCCTTTTGTGAATGGAAATCACTGTCTTGTTAATTAAAGTATATCTAGCATAATTTATTTTTAAAAATAATACTCAGGATTGACATTACAATCAATCACCATACTGGTTTTAAACAAGTTGATGGCCTTGAGTACTCCTGGAGTATACGAAAGACAAGGATTCCAAAACAACTCTTAAAATTCTGTCTGCTTGTAGGTTTTTCTTCTACTACTACCAGCGTTACACCAAAAGCTATTCCTTCTTGGAACTGTCGGCTTTCTTGTCTGTAACGGTGCTACCTGTGGTTTTTCTAATTCATTGCTTCTAATCAACTGTCATAGGTAGGAAACCCCAATGCATGTTAGAACTATCTGAAATGGGAGTAAATGAGATCCGAGTGAGAGTCTGAGCAGCTCCGTTTATGAAGAAATGCTTCCTGGAAGCATTTTGGTTTTTTGGTTGAACCAGAGATGGCTAGAGATGTTGGGTAAATTATCTTTAGCATAAATGAGATTTTATTATAGCATGAAGCATAATGCAATTCCAAATTAAATAGTCTATCCTTCACTTACATCACTTATTCGTAATATAATGTATATGAATCCAAAAAGTTGGAGGTGGTAAGAAGATGGCAGCATTCATTTCAAGAATCAGAGGCATGTTTTGTTTTCTTCCATTATCTTTTGCTGGATTCTTAATGACTGAAAATGTCGCTTCACTGGAAGGAATACAATTTTAGTATATGTGCTACCGAAGCAAGCACCCATTGGAAGGAATACAACAAAAAACCAGGAAATATGAATTCTACAGTTACACTTAGGAATAGAGTTTCCATGTGCCCAGTTCTGGGCCCCTGGGCAAGGCAGAAAAATTCAACCTGTCTAATCTTCAGTCTCTTCTACATTTAACTGTACCAAACTCACCCAACTGCTCAGATTTTAAAAAAAAATTATATATATAAAATGCTTAGAAGACAAATGAGCATGTATATAGTAAGCTACTACTGGATGGTCCAGCATTATCACTTTTTCTGAGTATTTATGTATTTTATACACAGATATAATCCACTTACCAAGCCAATTAATTAATTGGAACTACTCCCCTACATTAACTTAAAAGTAGTAAACTAAATATTGCTTATGAGCTCCAATTTTAAACTTTTTTTTAAATGTTTATTTTTGAGAGAGAGAGAGAGCATGAGCAGGGGGGGGCAGAGAGAGAGGGAGACACAGATTCCAAAGCAGGTTCCAGGATCTGAGCTGTCAGCATAGAGCCTGATGTGGGGTTTGAACTCAGGAACCGTGAGATCATGACCTGAGCCAAAGTCGGACACTGAACCACCCAGGCACCTAACTCAAATTTTATGAGAAAGATTCCAATAACAAGGCAGTCCACCAAAGGTTTGGTCAAATTATTGAAATACATACCTATATCACAAGATTTGATGTTTTAGAATAACCCAGTGATCTTTGGATCTATTCTATATATAGACACATAATTATGAAGAGATATCTACCAGGAACTTATTAGAAAAGCAAAATCATAAAATAAAAAGAAACCTAAATATTTATCAAAATGGGATCACTAAAATAACTTATGAAAGTTCCATACAACAGATATTTCTGCAGCAATAACACATTTATTTATGCATGGTACACTATATGGCTTCCTTCATGTGTGTGCATACATATGTGCACACATTTAAAAAAAAAAAGAAAAAAGATATATATATGCGTAGAACTTTGAGAAGTATACCCAAGAAACAGTTGACAGTGGGTTTTCCTTAGGTGGGACAAAGGAACTGTTATTTTTCCACTTTATATGCTTTAACAGTTTACTGTGGGAAAATATTGTCTAAAATTAAACTCACAAAATCTATCTTCAACCGCGGTGCCTGGGTGGCTCAGTCAGTTAAGTGTACGACTTCGGCTCAGGTCATGATCTCACAGTTGAGTTTGAGCCCCAAGTCAAGCTCTGTGCTAACAATGTGGAGCCTTAAACCCGCTTATTCTGTGTCTCCCTCTCTCTCTGCCCCTCTCCCACGTGCTCTCTCTCTCTCTCAAAAATAAAATAAAAACATTAATAATTTTTTTTAAAAAAAATCTATCTTCAACCAAGAATGTAACTAGGAAAGATTTTAATTGTTACTCTTCTAAGAAATTAGAATTCTTCCTACAGAATGTTTTTCAGAATAACACCCTAAATTGACCAAATTAGGCTAATTACAAACTGGACAAAAGGAAAAAAAAAAACAAAAACTAGATGTTTTCTTGTATTCCTAATCAGTAATATACCTCAGAAAGATAGTGGAAAATGCAAACACACTAGACTTAGTTTTTGGACTGATTTATGAAACACTAAACTCCACTGCAGAACCCAGTGAGCAGGTAAAATTTAAGCAAGCAGCACAAAACCATTGCATACTAATAAAATAATAATTCAGCAATTGAAGAACAAATGCTGTTGCTTAGACATGAAAATATATAGAAAGCTATGCATTTTCCATCATCATTAGTAAGCATTTTCTGGGTATCAACTGGGTTCACATCTTTATATCAGATTATTTATGCATTATTGGTGTTATAAAGATTTTTAGGAGTGAATGGATATTAAAACAAGTTATCTTATCATTTACATCATTGATAGAAAAGGAAGGTCTAACCAAAGCCAAGCATTGGCTGGGTTTTTCATTATTAATGTAATCCATCGTTCCTTAACATCCACCTAGCTTAACCTGGCACAAAGTCTAGTATCTCCTCAAATAAGCATATCGATGCTCTGGGTTGGTTATGCTTTTCTTGCAGCAACCTGACAAGATTTTGATTATATAAGCAAGACATAATAGTGATTTTGCAAACAGATGTGTGAAAAATAAAAATGTAAGAGAAACCCAAAGCTAAGAAGTATTGTTACACATTTATTTATGCCACACTTCACTGATGTTGCACTATTTATGATTTAACTTTAAAACTGCTAATCACCATTAGTTATTCTGATAGTTATTTCTACAGTTGTTTGTTAAAATGACATAAGTTCTTTCTGGGGGAAAAACTGGGGAAGGACAAGGAAAGGAGAAAGGTAAAAAAAAAAAAAAAAAATGCACGCACTTTAAAAAAATAAAAAAAAGGCTTATAGCAAGGTAAAACTTGTATTAACTATTCTGCTCCTCTGGTTTTTGTCCCAAACATAAAATTAAAAATTTAGATGGGATCTAGTTACTTAAATTGATTTTTTATTTGCATGAGCTGAACATCTTAACATTTTTGATGACTGGAATATTACAGAATAAACCAGGTAAGTCACTTACTTTGGCAAGGAAAAGAAAATAGTGCATAAGAATGCTGCATAAGATTCCAGATTTTTTAAAAAATATTTTTGTTACACTTTTAATAGGATGTGTTTTCTCTGCTAAATGCCAGTTTTCCATTAGTATTTAAGGACCTTTAAAACCTAAAATGTACCATATAAAATGTCATGGACCAAAGATGAGGGAAATGTATTTTCTAGCATCAGGATTCTTTGAATATCCATGTGCAGACTATATATGTTGTGTATTAAGAAAAGCAAAATATTTTTAATATATTAAAACATAAGCAGGACAATATTCCCTATTAAAATGTAAGTGTCCTCCAAAGCATAAAGGACTTCTAAAGAATTAAGCACAGATCTCAATTAACATTCAATAAGCAACAACTGCCCATGGTTCAGTACTTCTCTACCACTGCTGCAGCATCATCAAAGACCCTAACATACTGATGCTAGGGTCTCACCCCAGACCAATCAAATCAGAATCACTGGGGTGTGGGGCTCAAGTAACAGTATTTTGTAAAAGCTCTCCAAGTGACAGTCAGCCCTGAGAATGATTGCACTCATCCAGAAATCTAATACACCAAAATCTGTGGCCAGAGGATGCTCTGTTGAGATTCTTTCAATTCTTTCCCTTTTCTTGAGCCTATAATAAACCTGTCAACAAAGATTTGACACCCACCATTTGCCAGGCAACACGCTAAGCAAACATGAACAAAACAGACATTTTGGGAGTTTATATGATCCCTCTTGGAGTTTACAGGATCACCTTGAAGTCTCACTGACACCCAGATACCACTAAATTGTATTTACTATCAAGATGAAATTCCTATAAAATAAATTCCTATTTGTAACACAGGAAGGAAGGATAAAAGGGGTAAAGGAAGTTATGGATGCTTTTATTTCTATTTAATACATTTGTTTTGCTTTTTTTTTTTAAATTGAAATCCAAGTTAGTTAACATATAGTGTAATAACAATTTCAGGAATAGAACTTAGTGATTCATGACTTAACACATCACCCAGAGCTAATCCCAACAAGCGTACTCCTTAATGCCCCTAGCCCATTTAACCCATCCCCCCCACCCAACACGCCACCAGCAACCCTCAGGTTGTTCTCCATATTTAAGAGTCTCTCATGGTTTGTCTCCCTCTTGTTTTTATCTTATTTTTGCTTCCCTTCCCTATGTTCATCTATTTTGTTTCTTAAATTCCACATATGAGTGAAGTCATATTAGTCTTTCTCTGACTTATTTTGCTTGGCATAACACCCTCTAGTTCCAACCACATTGTTGCAAATCGCAAGTATTCATTCTTTTTGATTGCCAAGTAATATTCCAATGTGTGTGTGTAGACACGCGTGTGTGCGCGCGCGCACACACACACACACACATCACATCTTCTTCATCCAGTCATCAGTCGATGGACATTTGGGCTCTTTTTATACTTTGGCTATTGTCGACAGCACTGCTATAAACAATGGGGTGCATATGTCCCTTCAAATCAGCATTTTTGTATCCTTTGGACAAATACCCAGTAGTGCAATTTCTGGGTTGTAGGGTAGTTCTATTTTTAACTTTTTGAGGAACCTCCATACTGTTTTCCAAAGTGGCTGCAGTGTTTTCCAGTTTACATCCCCATCAGCAGTGCCAAAGAGATCCTCTTTCTCTGCATCCTTACCATTATCTGTTGTTGCCTGAGTTGTTAATGTTAGCCATTCTGACAAGTGTGAGGTGGTATCTCATTGTGGTTTTGATTTGTATTTCCCTGATGATGAGTGATGTGGAGCTTCTTTTCATGTGTGTGTTAGCCATCTGGATGTCTTCTTTGGAAAAGTGTCTATTCATGTCTTTCACCCATTTCCTCACTGGATTATTTGTTTTTTGAGTGTTTAGTTTGATAAGGTCTTTACAGATTTTGGATACTAGCCCTTTTCTTGATATGTCACTTGCAAATAACTTCTCCTATCCCATTGGTTGCGTTTTAGTTTTGCTGACTGTTTCCCTCTCTGTGCAGAAGATTTTACCTCAATCCCAATAGTTCATTTTTGCTTTTGTTTCTCTTGCCTCCAGAGACATGTCAAGTAAGAAATTGCTGCAGCTGAGGTCAAAGAGGTTGTTGCCTGCTTTCTCCTTAAGGATTTTGATGGCTTCCTGTCTTACGTTTAGGTCTTTCATCCATTGAGTTTACTTTTGTGTATGGTGTAAGAGAGTGGTCCAGGTTCATTCTTCTGCATGTCGCTGTCCAGTTTTCTCAGCACCATTTGCTGAAGAGACTCTTTTTTCCTGGATATTCTTTCCTGCTTTGTCAAAGATTAGTTGGCTATACATTTGTGGGTCTATTTCTGAGTTCTCTATTCTGTTCCATTGACATAAGTGTCTGTTTTTGTGCCAGTACCACACTGTTTTGATGATTACGGCTTTGTAATACAGCCTGAAGTCTGGAATTGTAATGCCTCCAGGTTTTCTTTTTCAGGATTGCTTTGGCTATTTTGGGTCTTTTCTGGTCCCATACAAATTTTATAATTGTTTGTTCTAGCTCTGTGAAGAATGCTGGTGTTATTTTCATAGGGACTGCACATTTGTTTTGCTTTTTAAAAAATGAGTATATATGCCCTTTTATAATTTATGTATGCTTTTAAAAAATTTTTTATTTTGAGAGAGCGAGAAAGAAAGCGAGAACGTGCGTGAACAGGGGAGAAGGGCCAGGGGGAGGGGGCAGAGGAAGAGAGGCTCCATGCTCAGCACTGAGCCTGATGCGGGGCTCAATCCCATGATCCTGAACTGAGATCATGGCCTGAGCCGAAATCAAGAGTCAGACACTCAACTGAATGAGCGACCCAGAAGCCCCTATGTAAGCTTTTTAAAATAAGATTTTTTTTTTTCAAGATTTTACTTTTAGGTAATCTCTACACCCAACATGGGGCTCAAACTTACAACCCTAAGATCAAGAGTCACAAGCTCCACCAACTGAGCCAGCCAGGTACCCCAAATAAGATTTTAAATTTATTCACTTATTTGGAGAGAGCACACACGCATGAGCACAAGCAGGAGAGATAGAGAGAGAGAGAGAGAATCCCAAGCAGGTTTTGCACCATCAGGGCAGAGCCCGAACTCAATGCTGGGCTCAAACTCATGAATCGTGAGATGATGTCCTGAGCCAAAACCAAGAGCCAGATGTTCAACAGACTAAGCCATCCAGGTGCCCCACCCCCACCCAAACCAGGATTTTCAAAATCAATTTGTAGTTACATGCAGCAAGAAATATTAGTTAATTCTTGGATAATCCTTGGCTACATAATTTCACTGGGGAGGACTGGGATTTGGGCTTGGGTATGAGAGCCCATAGCAAAGCTAATGACCCCTAGGTTTCTTTCCTTTTTGCAGTAAAGAAGTAAATCCCTTAACTATTGTTTCCATGCCCAGCAAGATCTTATCTGAAAGGGCAAAGGTTGAAGGTAAAAATCCTTAGGGGTTTACTAAGCACGCTATCACTCTTCTTTCCAAGTGGTTCTGACATCTAAAATTAAGTGCCACTCAGGGCAAGGCAAGCACTGGAGGCAAAGTTAATTAAGAGAAACAAACAGACTGCACAAAGAAAACTAATTAAAGCAATACCACTTTCCCCCTACCAAGTTATCAAAAACAAAACTTTTAATAATAATCAATGCTGGATAAAGTGTGTTAAGGCACTTTCAGGGGGACCTGGGCGGCTCAGTCGGTTAAGTGTCTGACTTCGGCTCAGGTCGTGATCTCGTGGTTTGTGAGTTTGAGTCCTGCATCGGGCTCTGTGCTGACAGCACAGAGCCTGGAGCCTGCTTTGGATTCTGTGTCTCCCCCTCTCTCTGCCCCTCCCATGCTCATGCTTGCTCTGTGTCTGTCTCTAAATAATAAATGTTAAAAAAAAAAAAAAAAAAAAAGACAGGCACTTTCATAGTGCCAAAACAAGTTTAAATTATGCTGGGCTCAATGTAAAATATCAAGATAATTCAGGGTAGACCTGTGTTAACAACCAGTCCTAAATGATCTGTATCAGATATATATTAGTTCAGACATAAGGTTCTCTCATTGTAGGCTTTCTCACTTGGGTATCTTCTGAACTAATAAAAATGTCTTGAAGATCGCAAAAGATTTCATGGGATCACATCTGTTTGCCACTTCCCCAGACAGACCAAGATAAAAATGAAATATGTTAAATCTTTAGTACAATGAAAGAAAAGCATATTGTATAAGCTTTGAAATGATTTCTGGAAGTCAAACAATTCATTATAACAGTAGTATGCAAGCCAAGGACAATATATACTTGATTCTGGAAACACTATAGTAGTATATTCCCATCCCCCCAAAACGTACTTTAGGAATTTTCCAGCAGGTCTGTTTCTTTTGAAGAATAAAACTGGTGTTTCTCCTAGCGCCTAGAAAGACAGGGCATGTGAAAGACAAAATGCCTTTTGAAGTACCCCAACTCTAGAAACAGATGGCTGCTGTACAGGTAGGAATGAGGTTGTACAGGCTATTAAAAACTCCTCAAACCACAGCTGTAAACCATGACACTCTATGTGCTACTGATTATTCATTAATATTTAGTAAATATCTAATAGATGCTACAAAGTCCTATAAAAACAAAAATTATTTGTGCATGGAAAAAGTTTTTCTGAATTTTAGTACACTTACACAAAACACCTCAGACAGAGTAGGATGGGAGCTACAGTCAGTAGTAACTTAATGTGCCTATATTTAGAATTTTTCTCTTTTGGTAAAAAAAAAAAAAAAAGAAAAGAAAAGAAAAGAAAGAAAGAAAAAAAAAGATGATGTTAAAATACAAATAATTAGCTAATACCCTGATTCATTCACAATGTTTCCTATAGAAAATGAGATGCCTTAAAAAGAAATCATCTAATAAGATATATAAAAGACTAGAGAAGCAAATGAGTAGACTGCTTTGAATTTATCCTGATCTACCTCCTCAGAGGGCAAAATCACACACTTTAATTCAAGTACTTACTACATTCCTTCAACAAATGTTTTTGAGTACCTACTACTGCTGATCACTGTTCATCTACAGCAACGAACAAAAATCCACACCCTCATAATATTTACAATCTACTGAAAAGAAGACAAAGTAAAATATGTAGCATGTCAGAAGATGATGCCTGCTAAAGGCAAAAAGAGGGCCAAGGGAGTTGGGGCTGTCTCTGGGAGAGGAGAGATAACCTGAAGGTCCTGAGATTGTGGAGACTGGTGTAAACAAGAATCAAGGGCACAATGAGACTGGTGGTGATGGTCTCCTGGCAGACACTAGCTGTGGTGAGAATGTGACAGATAAGGGGAATGATGGGGTAGGGAATCTTTCCAGTTCTTTACTCCGAAGTGTAGACTTGGAACAGAGTGATATTATCCACAGCAAAAAGAGTTTCCTCTGATTTCTGACCTACGGAAGCCTAGAGGCCAAGAGAAGGAAGTTCTATCTGGGTTTGATCAGAGCAAACCAGGCTTCTTAAACCACTGCAGGCGGGGCGCCTGGGTGCCTCGGTCAGGCATCCCATTTCGGCTCAGGTTGTGATCTCAAGCCCCATGTCGGGCTCTGTGCTGACAGCTCAGAGCCTGGAGCCTACTTTGGATTCTCCCCCACTTACATTCTGTCTCTCTCCCAAAAATAAATAAACATTAAAAAAAAATTAAACCACTGCAAGCTCAGTTTCATGACCTCTGTGTAAGAAGTATGGTGAGGGGCGCCTGGGTGGCTCAGTCAGTTGAGAGTCTGACTTTGGCTCAGGTCATGATCTCACAGTATGGGGTTGGAGCCCCGCATCAGTCTCTGTGCTGACAGCTCAGAGCCTGCAGCCTGCTTCAGATTCTGTGCCTCCCTATCTCTGCCCCTCCCCTGCTTGCTTGCTCGCTCACTCTCTCTCTCTCTCTCAGAAATAAACATTAAAAAATTAAGAAAAAAATAGTATGGTGAAAAGTATCATGGACACAACAAAATGGATGGAGGAAGTGGAAAATAATGGATGATTGTAATAAATGAGGTAAATGAAGGACTTCAGAAGAAAGGAAATCACATCTGTACTTTTTAAAAGGACTCATTTTCAGTTCACCACCTTGTGGTTTAAAGCAATTAAAGTTCTTTTCACATTTCAGCTAGATTATACAACCAAAGAGTATCAAGTTACGTCAAAGTTATGGTCCTGCCTCTCATAGTTTTCTTCATAACATACAATGAAAGGCTGATAGTTCATTTTCAGAAAACATATGTACATCTGAAATGAGCTTAGGAGGCCCTCAAATCAACTCCCCTAACATATCACTTTCTAAAACCTAAAAATGTTTTCCAAAGAGTATCTTAATCCTTACCAGTATCACTATAAATGCAGAACAGAAGCATATTACAGATTACCTGCCCCTTTAGAAAGGAAGTATGAAGTACAGACAAAGCTATGCAGTTTTTCCTTGACATCACACAAGTTACTGATAGTGAGCTCAGGACCTTTGAAGGGATAAAGGATGGCTCCACCTGTTAACTAACAGTGAAAACATTTTGCCAATGTCACTTAACAGCAAGACACTGACCTTTGTGTAAATTTGGACTTCCTAGAATTATTCTACATAAGTTAATGTCCTCTTTGTATGCTAAAGAACTCATCAATTCACAACTATTCTCAAAGAACAAATGCAAACAAATCTTTTTTTTTTTTTAACGTTTATTTTTGAGAGAGAGAGAGAGAGAGAGCACTGACACCAGTGCAACTGGGGGGGGGGGGTCGGGGGGGGGAACAGAGGATTTGAAGCTGGATCTGCACTGACAGCAGTGAGCCCAATGTAGGGCTCGACTCATGAACTGAGATCACGACCTGAGCTGAAGTCGGATGCTCAACCAACTGAGCCACCCAGGCGCCCCACACACAAATCTTAAAGTTGCTATAATGAGAACAGAAGAGACAAGAAAGAAACTATAATTAACTAAATACGTATGAAAACTCATTAATCTAATACAGCAGTGATTCCCTAATTCCCTAATACATGATAAAAGTTTTTACCAGTCCACAGTGAAATGAAAACTGTAAGGACAAGGTTACAAGTTTTCCATAAAGCTAAATATATTTAATGTACAGACTTGTCCTTATTTCTAAAATTATGTGATCCCTAATTTTGGGGGGCTGTCATGAAATGACCATGACAACAAATAACTGGAGGAAAGGAGGATTTTTTTTTGTACTTTGTTGTTTTTTGGGTTTTTTTTGTTTTTTTGTTTTTTTTGAGACTGTGCACCCACGAGCAGGGGAAGGGCAGAGGGGGAGGTCAAGGGCGAAGGGTGAGGGGCAAGGGACAGGGAGAGGGAATCTTTAATCAGGCTTCACGCCCAGTACAGAGCCCAATGCGGAGCTTGATCTCACAACTGTGAGATCATGACCTGAGCCGAAATCAAGAGTCAGATGCTCAGCTGACTGAGCCACCCAGGCACCCACAGGAAAGGGGTTCTAATGGTGTCACTTGGCAAAACAGAAGTTGACTAATACATCTGGTCCTCCAGTGTGTGTGTGTGTGTGTGTGTGTGTGTGTGTGTGTGTGTGTGTAAAATCGGAACAATGTAATACAGAGCTGAGCACCCATGGACAATCCAGTCAAATTTTATATTAACCAAATAAAATTTGAAAGAGTTTTTTTTTTTAAGAGTTTCTGATATAGAGAAGCATAAAGACAGTATCTAAATAGGTTTCTGTCTCAGAAAAACTCCATTCCTTTTCTATCTTTGTCACACACACAATACTCCTGACACCAGATGTAGGATTTTTTTCCCCACACCAACCAATTTTCCAACACCAACTGGATGTCCCACAATTCAGTTCTGACATTCATGGGAGTTAGAGAAGACCCTACAAAAGTTCAGTCCCACAAGACTGCCCCCTACTTCAACCCCACAGCCAATCTTACTTCTCTGTAAGAAGTGTAGTGAAAATATCACAGATACAAACTCTAAGTACAAGTAGTAGATCCCCATAACTTCTATCCAGTTTGACTACAAATCCAAGGCTCCCATGATCCCATCTTTGGATACAACCATCTGCTAGAACAGCTTACAGAACTCAAGGAAGCAGGTTTACTGATTTATTATACAATACAGAATGTAGTAAAGAACACAGATTAACAGCCAGATAAAGAGATCCATAGGGTGAGATCCGGAAGGGTCGGTCTGGTGCAGGAGCTTCTGTCCCTGTGGAGCTGAGGTCTGGCACCCTCCCGGCACATAGATATATATGTTCACCACCCTAGAAGCTCTTCAAAGCTCATACTTTTAGAATTTTTATGGAATATTCATCACATGGGTATCACCAATTATTAACTCAACCTCTAGCCCTTCTTCCTTTCTAGGAGAATGGGAGTGGGGCTGAAAGTTCCAAGCTTCTAATCATGGCTTCTTGGTCTTCAGTATGGGGGATAACCCATACTGAAGCTATCCAAGAGCCCACCAAGAGCTGCCTCTCGATCAAAAGATACTCATATCACCCAGGAAATTCTAAGGGATTAACGAGCTCTGTGTCCAGAATCAGGGTCAAAGACCACGTATTAGAACACAAGATGCTCCCAGTGCTCTCATCACTTAGGAAAGGTTTTCAGGAGCTCTGTGCCACCAACCAGAGTGAGAGACCAATATATATATATTTTCTATTATTTCACAGCCCACCTTGGTCTCTGGCCACAGACCACCTTACAAGCAAAAAGATATACATCTCAAAAGATTGAGACACATTAGAATCCCGTTTAGTCATTAATAATTGCACTAGTCCAACATCATTATCATATGAAAATGCTTTCCAGGCAAGGCCACTCTGGCTTGCAAGCTTCCAATCTTGTCAGGTAACAAAAGCAGCAGTGGTGTTAGGCAAACACAGTTTCACCCTTTCAGGCATCTGGTATAACTGAGCTAAGAGATGATATTGTCTCTCACTCTGAGCCCCTTCTGAGGTGTTAACATTGGATTTTCCTCATTATACAATCCACTGATTCATTCCTTCACCCTCAGATACTACTGCCCCTTCTCTCCATTTATACTCAAACTCTTCTACCTTTGGAAGGGACATGAGGTTCAGCTACTGTGCTGATCTAGATTGCCAAGAGCAATAATATTCTAGCAGGTACCTCCCCCTCAGTCGACGCATTCAGTTATGAAAGGTTACACAGATGTAGAACCATTGGGCTATTTTTACCACCAAGCAATATAGTGGCATTCACCGTTAACCTCAATTTTGCCAGATGAGGCGAAGGCACAACACACCCTACCAGGCCCTCAGGAATTCTAACCCAAGTTTAAGAATACAGTTTCTTGCTTAGGAATCATCACTTATTTTCAGAACTTTGTATCTGTAACACTGGTCCTATGACCAGTGTATCATGCACAAAAGAAAAAAGCTGAGGTGATGTGAGGAAGAAAGGAAAAGTAGAGACATTACACGAGGACACTCCTCTGTCGGTAAGAACTGCATACTCATCCTGGCATCCTTCACCACCCTCTCATCCCTTCAGATCTACCAGAAAAAGAGGACTCGATCCAGTGGTGCCGCTCCATCAGCCCTACCTCATGTTGAGCGAAAGCACAATCTCAGAAACTTATGTAAGCCATACATTCAGGTCTTTATCTCCCATTTTAAACAACCAATGTTTTAACTGACCATTCAATTCTCTATTAAAGTAGTACTCTGAAAAGGATCTCTCTCTGCCCATTTGTTGGACATTATGGGTTGTGCATTCCTCGGTCTGAATAAATCATGGTTAGCCATCCAAACTGTTACAATTATCTTCTGTTCCTGTTCTTTTATAGTATCGTGAGCATTTGCATCTACTGTCAGAGAAGCCAAGCCCAGTCCAGAGTCTGTTCTACTCCTGGGTTACAGCATCAGTCTCATTTTCTGGCTATATTCAAGGCCTTCCCAACAGGAAATCTGCCACCTAGCCATCTAACAGTCTCTATTGTGCTTGCAGGTATAAAGTTCTTACCGGCATTTTGTGCCTCAGAAGGTACAAGGGGATTAGGTCTAGATTCATTTGTCTTTGCATTACTGCATACCCCATATCCACTTATGTCATGGCCCCAGGTGGTCACCTCAAGCTAGCGCACAGGGATATTTGCTTGTTGATTCCAGTCGCCTTACAAACCTGAAAGAGGGTTCTTCTGATGAGCATCGACATGTCCTACTTTAATGCACGCTTCAAATTCCCACAGAGATTTCCAGAAGGCTGTGCCCCATATGGGCAGTCCTTTAAGAGGCCAGGTTTCTATTGTTCTTCTGCCTAGCCATATGACCAAGCCTTTGGCTACTGCCTGTCAGTAAAAACCCAAACATAGGGGCTTTTGCCACTGTTCAATTTTTCCATTACTGCTAAGAAAACAGGATGCAATTCAGCCCACCAAGCTAATTTGTCTTTACCTTTTCCAATCAGAGTGGTGGCCTTCCAAACAGGATGGTGTCTGTTCACCTTGGAAATACCACCCACAAACCAAGCAGCTCTTTGTTGGTCAGTTATAAGCTTATAGGACACTTGCCCAAGTGACAATAAAATCCAGCAGCTCCTCACACAGTTCCACAATCAGTCCTAGGGGGAAAGAGGCTCCCTACTCTTGAGTATCTCCTCCTTGCATTTCCATTTTGTTACAGAACTCTTCTGAGCACTGCCTTACCTACTGAAGTGTTTACCCAACATTATGCAAGACATCATGAGTATTTCAGTTTTCAAGATTATTTTTATGACTTCTAGTCACAGTGGCTGTTTCAATTATTGTCCAATGGTAAGCCAATAATTGCCCTTAAAGTGTGAATTTTCTAGTCCAAAGTCCAGTAAGTCACTGCTGGGAGGCACTCACAGGCTTTTGCCATAAGCCCCAGTCTATGGTACACTACAAAACACTATACACAGAGAATTTGCCCATACCAGCACTTCAACTTCTATTCTACATTGTGTGGCCTTGGGCAATCTTACTGGCTCCCATTTAACATATCCAAATTAATATTGAAGGGTGGATTTACACAACTTGTTTTACAGTAATAGATAGAAGAAACATCTGCCAGGCATATCTCCCTAATACAATCAGGAAAAAGCCTGTTCAAACACACCAATCAATTCTCTCACAAACTTTTACCTGACATTCCTACCTATAGTCTCCGTTAGGACCTTATTAATGGGTTTTGGTTTTACAATACTAGGAAAAGTGTTTCCCAAGCCAGAAATAACTCATTCCCATAAAACATTCAGGTAAAGGAGACACAACTTCTTTACAAAAAGCCTTGTTTAAACTTCCCAACTTCCATAATCCTATCAACCCTTGCATGGTTTTGTTCTCTCAACAGCATCAAGGCTTTATCAATGGGTTTTGGTATTTGGTACCACAGTACAATAAGTTCCCGTATCAAGGTATCAAGGTATCCTGGGAACTTTTCTTCCCCACCTCCTGATCATTTTACTCACTCTTGTGCAAAAGGCGTTGGGTCTTGCCCAGGGGTTAAGCCAAAGGACCCTGACCCTTTGTCAATTTAATCTATCTAACCAATGCCCCAAGCAATTGCTGGTCACATTACTCACTATAATCTCTGCATTCAGATTTTTAAATTTCTCCAAACTGGGGAAAACAGAAAAGACTTGTTTGGGGCCCTTAAATGTTGGGGAGACCAGAAAGATGTCCCTTTAGGACTTTAGGTAGTATTGTACTAAAAACTTTGTTTTAACCCCATCAGTTGTCTGTTTTATTAATCCCACTTTTTTAAAGATTTATTTAACTAATTTCTACACCCAACATGGGGCTCAAACTCACAATCCTGAGATCAAGAATTGCACACTCTTTCTACTGAGCCAGCCAGGCACCCCCATCCCATTTCTTAATAACCATCTAAAGCTTTCCATTCTGATGGATTGAGTCTGTGATTCTTCCCTTTCTTTTTCCTTTGTTTTGCTCCAAATGGTATTTGCTTTATTCGCCTTCTTTCTTAAAAACTATTTAAAATTTTCCACCTTGGGGGTGTGTGGATGGCTCAGTCAGTTAAACGTCCAACTCTCAATCTCAGCTCAGGTTTCAATCTCAGGATCATGAGTTCAAGCCCTGCACTGAGCTCCATGAGGACCATGGGGTCTACTTAGCAATAAGATAAAATTTTCCACCTTGCTAAGACCAGTCAGTCCCTCAGCTCTCTCCTTTGCCTTTCCTCGTTCTTTTGTTAATTAACCTAATGGTTTTTTAACATCTATAAAACCTGAGAGGGGAAGCTGAAAGAGCAAATACACAAGGCTTCCTCAAGTGTTCCTAGGTTTTGCAGCAGTTAAGGTGATATGGGGTATTCATGTAAGAGTTCTCCAGGGCGCCTAGGTGATTGTCAGCTGAGTTTCTAACTGCTGACTTCAGCTCAGGTCATGATGCCAGGATTGTGGGATATAGGCCCGCACTGGGCTCCACACTGAGCATGACGCCTGCTTAAGATTCTCTCTCTCCCTCTGCCCCTCTCACCCACTCACGTGCTTGCTCTCTCAAAAAAAAAAAAAAAAAAAAAAAAAAGAGAGAGAGAGAGAGACTTTCCCTTAGCCACAACATTCACTATCAACTGAGTGACAGACATATTCAGCAGATGAATTATCCCAATTATTATAAAGATAATCCCACATAGCTTGTATATGAAACATACCATCTGCTTCATAGGGGATGTTCCACTTGGCATTTACAAGGCAAGGTGGGCAGTCCCCATTCTCAGGATAAATAAGACATTACACTGGCTTTTATCCACTCCACCAAGCTGGCTGTTCCCTCGGGAATAACCTCCTTTGTGTCTGGATCACAAATACCTATCTGTGATTGTTCCATAGTGAGCTGTAGATCCTGTCCTGAACCCAAACATGGTCTTCCACACTGCAGCATTTAAAATCAGAAACTACACCTAAGTTAATTACACTCACAATCCACTTTAATAAAGGTTCTTCAGGAAGCTAGTGTTACTGATCCACAAAATAAAAACAACTCCTCATACAATATTCCCCGGTTTCAATAGTTTCCTGGCTTTGACCTCCCCCTACACCAACAGCCTTCTTGGTGACCAGAGGTCTTAGAGGTACTTTTTGTTGTCTTTGCATAATTTTTCCCCTGGGGGACAGCTTTGAGGCTAGTAACCAAAACTCAGACTCGCTGAAATCTGACCTCGGTTTAGCATCAAGGTCTGACCCAGAATTCTAATTTCATTTTAGCTATTACAAATAACCATAACCAAAGGACTAAACATTTCACTTTTTCCTTATTAGCATCTATTTCCTTACATATCCAGTGAACCAAAGTACTGGGAAACGGATCTATCTCTAAATTCCATTTGTAACTTTTACTTTGAGTATCTGGGAGCACCACAACCTCTGCTCCATACCACAGGTGGACACAAAGCCACCTGGGAATCAACGGTTCTACATTCCCCATCCTTTTGCCCTTTCTCTTCCCAAACCAGATTTCCATAAGCCAGGGCCATTCTAGTAAATCTCACTTCTGTGACACCAATGTCTAAGAAGAACTCACTGTGTTAAAAGGAAAAATATTCAACAACACTTGTTAACACCTCGTGAGGAAGACTTTATTCAAGGTAGTGCAGGTTATCTCTTCAGGTACAGGGACTACTGCAATGACATTTTACAGTGACAGGAGACTGGGCTCAACTCCAAATACTGCATGGGCAAGTGGGAATTTATAGCTAAGGAGCAGGGTAGTCAGCCATTATCAGTGGATGGAAAATCACTAAGAGGAAAAACAGGGATAAGGTAGGTGCTGGATAAATAGACCTAACTGCTTATTGCTGAAGATAAGCCAGAGAGATGAGACATCACCTGGAGGATGTCAGAAGACAAGGAACCTTATCACGTATCAAGGATAATCAGGTATCAAGGGTGAGGGCTTCTTGCTAAAATGACTTAGCAGGGCTCTTGCTAAAACTGCATTTTACAAGGACATAAACAAATGAGCCCAGAAGATGGTTCAGGAGTCTAAAATTTGGCCAAGCAAAGAATCTCTGTCCCCTCTCTTGTTCAAGGAAAGAGGCATTCTCTCTTTCCTCTGAACAACAGAAGTCTATTTTTTTATTCAGTAGCCTTTTGTTCATTAAGGAACAAGTGAAGTTTCTGTTGGGACCTGGAATTAGAGGGTATCTATCTGCTCAATGATGCTAGTAGTCAGGCATTTAACGAGGGGAGTCTTCTACGAAAACACAGAAAAACAAAAAAATAATAGATTAGAAACCTAGTTTCTGAGTCCAGAGGTTAGCGAGTTGAGATTTTCCCACTTGAGCTCGAAGCAACTTTAAATGGAAGAGTGAAGGTGGCAATAACCATCTGAAGAATTTTCCTAGTTTGCAGTCTGAATGTCTCTGATGATGGCATTTGGTGTTCCGGTGAACCTTTGAATGGTCCGTACAGCAGGAGGCACAGAAGTGCCCATGTATGATATGCGGTAGTAATTTTTTTTTTTTTTAAGTTTATTTCAAGGACCCAGCTTCAGCTTGCAGGATTTCAGGAAAAGGGCAGTTTTAGTTCTCAGTGATACCAAGTCAGGAGGGTGGGAGAAAAACTGGAAACATTAGTTTGGAAAATTATAGCCAGATACTGCAGGAAACCAGAGTTGAGTATTTGGTAAGGACTTGCAAAATGTGCAAGACAGAACCCACAAGGGGTTTTGCACTGAATCAAAAAAAAAAAAAAAAAAAAATTTCTATGGTCAACCTTTTAATTCTTCCTTACCTAAGAATTCCGGTCTCGTTAGATTTGTCCTGATTATTTTACATAGGTGCACCAAGAATAGTGACTGACCACACAACCTCTTTCTGAGTTTGCTTTGCTGGAACTTTTCATAAGGAAATCTCAGATTAAACATTTAAAAGCCTCTCGAGGTTAGGAAGCCAATCCAGGAAGTAGCCACCAGACTTTATCTTCCCATACCTATAGACAGGAGTAAATTCCTCTTTCCTTGAGGTCCCCAAGATATCCTGAGACTCCTCGGCCTGCAAGGAAGTGACCATTCTTACCTGTAAGGCTGGGCACCCTGTAAGCCAGGTACCAGGCCAGTCTTCCCAAGAGCACTGGCTCCATGAAGACAACCTTAGTCCCTTAAACCAGATTCTATCCATGTGACTCTCAAATATAATATTCCAGTCAAAACCTTGGTAATAAAACCAATGTTTCCAATTATATCTTGTTACAAGAACAAATTCTTATTCACCTTACACAAGTAACTACAGTATCGTGAAAGTAAGAGTATTCACTACAAGTTTCCAAATTCCAGAGGAATAAGGAGAAAAAGTAATTGTTTCATCTTGTTCACAAAGGTATAATCAGATTGTTGTAAGCTGCAGACAGCTTAAGAGGAAAAAAAGTTCTTTAAATCTGAAAAACATTACAGAAGTAGTACTGTTTCAAAGAGTCATAATAACCATCTTCATCAGGTCATTCAGTCCCACGTAATTCTTATTCTGCTTGATCTTGGGTTAGCAGTTTTATGACTCCATCAGCTTCTTCACTGGTTCTGGAAACTCAGTCCAATACATGATCTTAAAATTATTCAACCAATACCATTATGGAGCATTCTTGCCTGTCGCCTACTGGAAGTGCTCTCAGAGAGGAAGGAGAGTAAAACAACAACTTGTCACACAGTATTTTAACATACTAACTGGACACCAACTGTGAACCTCAAACATTCCTGGTATGCCAATATTAGTAACATGGATCCATACACAAATAACCTAAGAAGGTTTGTCATCATTTCTTATTTGACAATGTTTCCCATGTAATCATCTAACATTGCAAATAAACCTAATTAGTTTAAATCTCTCTTTTATAGGGTGAGCAACAAATCCCTTGAAAATTTTCAGAGACCTCTGGAATATCTCAAGGTTAGTTTGAGATCAAAGAAAAGTCCATTTAGGGGGCTCGTGGGTGGCTCAGTCGGTTGAGAGTCCGACTTCGGCTCAGGTCATGATCTCACAGTTTCAGGAGTTCGAGACCCACATCAGGCTCTCTGCTGTCGGCATGGACCATGCTTCAGATCCTCTTTCTCCCTTTCTCTATGCCCCTCCCCTGTCTCTCCCTGTCTCTCTCTCTCTCTGTCTCTCTCAAAAATAAACAAATATTTTTTTAAATTCCATTTAGAATTTGATTTGGGAAGATGTCAAAAAATGTCAAATGTTTTAAACACTTTAGATAACAGGTCACTGTGAATAATACTTATTCACTTAAAGTGGCAATTAAAAGATTTCAAAGGCAAATATAGGAAGCTACATAGTTGGAAAAAAATTTCTGGTTTTTGTAATACTGATAAGTCTCAATTTTTTTTTTTAAACTTTTTTTTTTTTTTAATTTTTTCAACGTTTTTTATTTATTTTTGGGACAGAGAGAGACAGAGCATGAACGGGGGAGGGGCAGAGAGAGAGGGAAACACAGAATCGGAAACAGGCTCCAGGCTCCGAGCCATCAGCCCAGAGCCTGATGCGGGGCTCGAACTCACGGACCGCGAGATCGTGACCTGGCTGAAGTCGGACGCTTAACCGACTGCGCCACCCAGGCGCCCCTCAATTTTTTAAAGTAATCAAAAACCTGATAAGCACAAGAAGCACAGAAAATCATTTTAATTGGACTTTAATTGGATTTTTAATTAAAATCTTTGTTTCCTAGGCAAATTACATAACAGGTGAAGGAAAATCTTTTTATAGTTTCTTAATAAGAGTAGATCAATAATCCAAGAAAACTTTGACATTCTAGCTTTATATCAGTAATAAACCTATTTTATTTAACCTTAGCAACTTGAGCACACATAAAATTCCTGTTCTGCAAATCTATAACCATTTTTCTAATATCCATTCAGCTTTTGTTCTATATTTTTGCTTTTTTCTTACTGTGGAACAACCAGTCTGCCTTAGAATAAAATTACTTTTTTTCCCTAAACAAAAACACATTCTTCATACCTTGCATACCCTGCATACAAAGTTGTTTTGCTTTATTCTTACAGTTTCTAGTAGTTCTACCTACATGTACTGATCACAAGTTTTAACCATTAATAATCTTTCTTTTACAGAGAAAACTATGAAGTAGACAAGTACAGTCATATATCAGTATTCTGTAGATTAGAAAATTTATGAATATACAATTTCGCAATTGTTAGAAGCATGATTCCTCAAAATATAATTTTTCAATGTGGCAAGCAACAGGTTTACTTAGAGATCCAAGTATCTTAGTTTCTATACCACATAGAAACAAGATACCAAAAATACAAACCCAAACTTAGGTTCAGTAATGAATGTCTCAACAGTTTATCTTACTTAGAAATGACCTACATTTATTTTAGGCAGATAGTAACACCAAACTAAACTAGCCATCATCTCAAGCTATTTCCCTATTAACTATTTTTATAACATATGCATGGAAGGCAAGCATCACAAAAGTAAAAAACCGAGAAAGATTAAATACACGGTCTGTCCCCCCACCTTTTTTTTTTTTTTTAACTGCAGTGCTTAACATATATCAAGCAGTTCATTTTTATTTTATGTTTTATTCTTAGTTTGGAATTATAATTTTATAATCTTAAATACCTAGTAGAGATTACATAAGCTTCACTAGTAAGCTTAGGTAGAAGACAAATTATTTTCTGTATTATATTTAATGCTGACAACTCTGAAGACATGCCTGTTTTTATTTTACCAACGATTTTCAAAATAGCTTTATTTACAAAAAAAAAAATTATCCCAAATCATGTGAACTTAATTCAGGAATACTTAATTTGTATAACTGCCCACTTATCTCTAAGGCAGCTTGAATAGAGCTCCTTTTTAAGGGATTTTATAAAGTAATTTGGTAATACCATCCAAAGGTGTAAAAAATACAACACATCTACAAGATACATACATATATACACGTAAACACACATACATACAGACACAAATAGAGAGCTATTGTTTTCAATCTAAAATTTTAGCCATGTGTTAGTAAAACATAGTAATACAAATTCACTGGTTTATATAAAATAATTAGTTCTTGCCTTTTCTCCACTATTTTTTAATTTTTTTGTTTATTTATTTTTGAGAGAGAGAGGGAGAGAGAGCGCACTCATGCGGGAGTGAGGGCCAGAGAGAGAGGGAGACACAGGATCCGAAGCAGGCTCTAGGCTCTGCGCCGTCAGCACAGAGCCTGACGCAGGGCTCGAACTCATAAACCGTGAGATCATGACCTAAGCCATGCTCAGATGCTTAACCAACTGAGCAACTCAGGTGCCCACCACTTTCTATTTTAATACAAATTGTGTTTCTGGAAAATGTCAGGCCATATTAATGTTACTTGTTTACCAATTGTGTAAAGACCACCTTTAACATTTTCCCTTGCAGGCACCTGGGTGGCTCAGTGAGTTAAACATCCAACTTCAGCTCAAGTCATGACCTCATGTTTGTGAGTTTAAGCCCCTCATCAGGCTCTGCGCTGAAGCTCGGAGCCTACTTTGGACTTTCTGTCTCTCTCTCTCTCTCTCTCTCTGCCCTACCCCCGCAAGTGCGTGCTCTCTCTCAAAAATAAATAAACATTTTAAAAGAAAAAAAAAAAAAAAAGACCTTCCCTTGCACTGATATGTAATTTTATGGCGGCTGTGGACCAAATTTCAAGTGGGTGACCAAGGAAGACGTCCGGCAGCTGTCTGGATATCTCCAAAACCCATCCAACTGGCCAATTTCCAGTCTATTTCCAATTAGTCTTTTTCCTTTTCAGCTCAAGTAGTTGCTTTTGGGGGCCCCTAAGTCCCCTGAGAGTCCCCAGTGGAGGGCAAGGGGCCCAAAGTTCAAGTGACTATAAAGACTGAAGTGGAAAAAGTTCTGACGGGCGTAGAGAGGAGGAAGGAATTTGGAAGGGGATCTAAGAAAGGATTCAACGGAACTGGAGGGAAGACTGAAGGTGGTAAAAGGAAGAAGGAGGAGCAACAATGGGAAGGGAGAGCTCTTTGAAAAGCCATTCTGGGGGCGCCTGGGTGGCTCAGTTGGTTAAGCGTCCGACTTCGGCTCAGGTCATGATCTCACAGTTCGTGAGTTCGAGCCCCACGTTGGGCTCTGTGCTGACAGCTCAGAGCCTGGAGCCTGCTTCACATTCTGTGTCTCCCTCTCTCTCTGCCCCTTCCCTGCTCACGCTGTGTCTCTCTCTCTCAAAAATAAATAAAACATTAAAAAAAAAATTCAAAAAAAAAAGAGAAAAGCCATTCTGGGGCTCAAAAGAGGCCAATGAAGTTCTGTATTATTCTCAGCAAAAGCATGCCAACAGGAATGGAAGTAGACAGCACTGGCAGAAAACATAGTTAGTAGGGGTTCAAGAAGAGTATTTGAGTCAACTGAGAAGTTCCCACAAAAGAGGCAGGATCCAACAAAGAAAATTATGAGGTGTTATAGAGAGCCAGGAAGACAGACTTCCAGTGCAAGGAGTTAAGGAAAAGAAAAAAAAGATTTCCAGTCTAGAGAATCAGAGAATAATCCTCATTCAGGGAAAAAAGAGCCAGGAATAAGAGATTTACAGACTGATAGGCAGCTTTCAAACGAAGAAGCCTAGGACTCTAACCTAGCTTCTTACAAACAGCTGTTTGCCTGGTACTCTAACTGAGCCTCTTACAGGGGACAAACATGGGACTCTAACCCAGTCTCCAGCCTGTGTTTATCTGGGACTCTATCCCATTTTCTAGGGTATACTCAGACTGTTAAGAATCAAAATCTGTCCTTACCAGCTTCCACGGACATTTGTCCGGAGCAATGGTTCAGGAGTCGGACTCACCAATGGATCCCCGATCAATCAGTCAGGAGTGAAGATAAAGCTTTCAAAGGTACACACTTAGGGTCCTGGGTGAGAGGTCTGGGGGTCCAATGATGAATCTGATCCTATCCAGTTTGTGGCACCAAAACTGTTAAAAGGAAAAAAATATTCAATGATACTTGTTGAAACATGGTAAGGAAGACTTTGGGGGATGATGAGGCTATGAAATTTTGTAGTAGGGGAAGGAGATTGGACTCAACCCTGAACACTGCATGGGCAAGAGGAATCTTATAGCTAAGGTGAAGGGTGGAGTCAATGAATGGAAAACTATTAAGAGGAAACATGAGGGGCCGGGGGGCTCCAACAGGATTCTTGCTGAAGATAGGCCAGGGCATTCAGACATCACCTTTACGATGGTGTAGAAGGAGGAACCCAATTAGGTATCAAGAGGGAGTGCTTCTTGCTAAACTGACTTAGCAAGGTTCTTGCTAAAACCACATTTTACAAGGATGTATACATATGGCCTAGGAAAGGTTCAGAAGCCTGACTAAAGCCTCAAGTGAAGAGCTTTTGTCACCTGTTTCTTCCTTTTATTCCACATATAATACTCCTGACACCAGACATGTGGGGTTTTTTTCTTCCACACCAACCAATTCTAGACACCAGCTGCAATTCAGTTCAATTCTGACACTAACCAGAGTTACAGACCTCATGACCTAAGAGCTCAGTCTCATAAGACTGTCCCCCACTTCAGACACCAATCACAAGAAGTGGGTCTCCATGTTACCTACAACTTGTCTGACTTGGTTACAATTGGGAGGTTCCCAAGACCCCCTCACTGATTGAATCACTTGCTAGAACAGTTCACAGAACTTAGGAAAACACTTACTTACGTTTACTGGTTTATTACATAAGAAAGGATATGGTAAAGAACACAGATGAACAGCCAGACGAGATACATAAGGTGAGATCTGGAAGGGTCTGGCACAGGAGTTTCTGTCCCTGTAAAGTTGGGGTGTGCCACTCTCTCAGCATGTAGACATGTTCACCATCCTAGAAGCTCTTCAAAGTCCACACTTTTGGGATTTTACGAAGGCTTAATCATACATGCACAAGCAATTATTAAGCCCCTCTCCCCTTCCAGGAGAATGGGGACAGGGCTGAAAGTTCCAAGCTTCTAATCATGGCTTGGTCTTTCTGGGGACTGACCCCATCTATCCAGGAACTTACCAAGAGTCACCTCATTAAGCCAAAAGACACTCCTATCACCCAGGAAATACCAAGGGATTTAGGAGCCCTGTGTCAGGAATTAGTCAAAAACCTAAGGGTTAGAACAGAAGATGCTTGTAGAGCTCTTGTCATTTAGCAAATTACAAGAGTTTCAGGAACTCTGTACTAGGAACCAGGGACAGATACATGCATATTTCAAAAACCAAGATTAATGGATTTCATCTATAATCTTTTTGATGATGGCCACAAGTTTCAGCATTTGAGTCTGAATCACTTATGTATTTACAGCATTATGTCTACTTTGAACATTCAAAATTACATTAAAAAAAAACCCATGTGTACCTGGTGGTTTTATAGCTGAAAGCAATTACTGAAGATGTTACATTTCTCAGTTTAAAACAGCACAATGCCATCTTTTAATATTCCAAGAGCTGTTCTGCTAATGTAAGACTTCCATCCAATTACACTTCTACAACAGAATTGCTCTCCAAGGCATTTTACTTCAACTGAAAATGTCAATTTCATTATAGGACATTTAAAATTTGGGGATGTCATTTGGCTTTAGCAAATTTGTCTAGATTACACAGAAATCAAACCCAAACACAAACTAATTGTACCTTACATAAAACTATTCCTAATTATTGTTTACCTACCAATGGAGAATCTTAAAAGTAAGCCACATTTTTTTCAATTACAGCTAAATAAAGTTGTGTTGGTTTCAAACCTGCACCAGATAATCAGGTAGCTGTTCCAAGAATTTCTTAGAAAGAGGCACTTGCTGCATTACAAAAATGCTGTGCTAGGTTCAATTCAGATTATGCTGCTCACCAATATCAATTTTTAAATTTAATCTGGGTCAACAGAACCAGAATTAGCTACAGATGCCACTATCATAAAAACAACAGAAACATCTTATTTTATGACAGGTCTATGCTACTACGACATTTGGTTATTTAAGTTACCTTAGTTTTCTCAAAGAATTCCTGAAATAGCTTTCCTTCCTATCTATCTTAACCTATTTGTAAATGTCTAATTAGTCTAAACAGCAGCAGAGATATCTATTTGTATTCTACTTCCAAGGAAAATCCAAATAGTCCCTCATATTTTAATTGCACCTCTAACTATATTTTTTTGTAACACTCCTTTTAGAGACTATTTTAGACTCTATTAGAAGTCTGTCAATTAATAAATTCGGTGCTCAGTTAGCAGCAGAGAAATAACTGTATGTTAGTGGTTAAGAAACCCCGTAATTGCAGCATTTAATACCTACTGTTGCTCCTAATGCCACCAGGCTGACTCAGACTAATGAGCTCTCCAGGTGCCACTGTCTAACACAGGCCTGTCAAGATGAGCACTCAGCAGTGGAGTCTCCAGAAGAATTAATCCAATCACTGTACTTGTTTGTCACGCATAAACAAAGAGAACTGATTTTTAGGTTCTTTGCCACAAAGAAATGCACTGAAAACAATTTAAGTAACACATGATTAGGGAAAGAATACTCCTTCCCTTCTTTACAGTGAATCCTGAATCAGATTTTAAAAATGCTACTTATAAAGGTATTTGCTCAAAGTATTGGATCTCCTAAGCCATGATGTTTTAACCCTGTTAAGTATCAAAACTATGGCACCAAATGTGCAAATGCGAACTAGGGACAAAAGGACCATTCTTATGTCATTGGCGATCGTGGTTATCAAATCACGTACCTGGGGAGCATTCAAGTTGAGTTACACACTGGATGATGCAGCCCAAAGTGGGCGAGGATCCCCAACCATCCAGAGTCAAGGTCGGTGCCCAGGTCCAGTGAGCCCTTAACAATATCCCCTTTCCAACTCCTCCCCAGTGCAGGAATCACAAACTCCCTGGCCCCAAGAATCTTAACCCTGGTTTTCGTGCTAATTTTCATAACCTTAACTCCAGGGTTTTTAGGCTCCCACACCACCTCAAAAAAAGTTCACAACAGTATAATGGCATTTTTCTTCAGTACTTCAATTCGCAACCGCGACCTTCATCCAACTGTGTCTCCCTCCTGTCCCCTTGGAGAGGGAGCTCCCTTTCCTTTGGATCCCCGCCCGGCAACTCTACTCACAGGCTGGCAGTGTCGGGGGGCAGCGGGCTCGACAGCGCCCTCCAGCTCGGCGCTGGTAGTTTCCTGCGACTGCAGTCCAGCAGAGGGATGCGGCAGGAGCAGGGCGCGGGGCAGAGACCTGCCCGAGCGGCCGGCAGCAAAAGGAGGACAGCCTGGGCGAGGAAGAGGAGCCGGGAAAGTGGTCCGGACCGACAATCCAGCAGCGGCTCCTCCCGGACGCCTTGGGGCGCCGGCGCCATTTTCCCCCCGACCTGGACCCAGCCGAGAAGAACCGCCAGCTAGAAGAGACAGCTTGGCGGAGACGTTTGGTGGCTACGCTGCCACCCCAGGGCCCGGCTGTCGCCTGTACCCTCTAAAGGGAAAAGAGGGGCGGATACGGCGCAGCAGTGGGGGCGGCGGCCGAGGACACACGGCTGAAGCCCTACGGACAACGCTCCTCCGCCCCGCCCCGCGACGCAACGTCTTCACGCACAAGAGCCAACCAATCGGTGCCACACAAAGAGGTCGCGTCGGGGGCGGGACTCCGCGAGGAGGTGGAGCCAGTGACTGGGAGTTTCTTAAGGACGACTTTAAGGTGTCCATCACTTTGCAGCGCCTCACTGGGGTTCCGCCGCTGGTCCTCCACTGGAGGGCGCAGTGGCTCCTTAAGAGGAAGAGCGGCTAAAGCTCTGCGAGTCCCAAGTCCTGATTTGAGGGATATCTACTATAGTAATAGAAAAGGATCTTTTTTCTGGACTCCAAGGGGAATGATACAAGGGCTACCTTCCAACTTGCGAGCACTGAAAGGGCCCTGGAACTTCCACCTGGCATTGGCCTCCAGAGCCCAGCTGGGGCCACCGCTGCCCGCTCCTGCTTGTCTGCAGCTCCTGCAGTCCTGCAAGTGGGCGGCAACTCCTTTTAACTGGAAGCGTGTTATCACTACTGGTTGCTGGACCCCTAAGCTCCTGAAGGCAGAGGCCCTGTTTATTCATCTGTGTACCTCCAGCTTCTGTTTTGCTTGGAGTTTAAGAAATGATGGGACTGCACCTGCAAGGCATGTCTCTAAGGAAAATACTCTTCTGTTTCAGCGAAGCTGTCCTATATCCTCACATTCAGAAAAGCAAGTCTGTGTGTCTGTGTGTGTGTCTCTCTCCCTGCCTCTCCCCCACTCGTGCTTGCTCTCTTTCTCTCTCAAAAATAAATAAATGTTAAAAAAAAAAAAAAAAGGAAAAATTCAACTGAGTAAATTTGAAGGTCTAGTTGGCTTTATACAACATTCATGAACGAGGATGCATCCCACCTAGGAAGTTAAAAAGAGCTCTGAGAAGCTGTACAAAATGGAAGGCTTTGTAGGCAGAAGTTAGCAGAAAAAGCAAGTTTCTAGCAAAAGGTCACCCTCCTTTAGGGGGAAAGTGGGATCTAACAGGCACATTACCTCACTAGTGCTGACCAGGTAATTCCAGACTGACTGATTAAAAGTCACAGTCCTGGGAGAGGTTGAAACTGAAATCAGGCTAGGTATTTAATCTTAGTTTGCTGATATGGGGCTTAGCACAAGTGACTCCATTTTGGATTTGTTATTTCTATTTCAATACCAGTTATCTGGAGACAGAGGCAGGCTGGCATTATTATAGGTTTTCTGACTTTTACGAATTAAAAGACTGAGCAGGTTAAAAAAAAAAAAAAAGGCAGAATGCCTAGGTCATACTGTTGCCTTAGAAAGTAACTGAAATCAATCTTTCCATGGCAGGTTTGGAGTCACAACTATGCTTTTAAAACCCTTTTTCCATTTTTAAAATTGAAATATTTCTTGGAATCAAAGACATATCCATTGCTCCAATCTAAACTAAACTTTTAAAACCAAGACAGCAGGGTGAAACTCACTCTTAGTCTCCCTTCCCTGGCTGTTGAACATGCTTCACAACCTCCACTAAGAAATTGGGCATAGGCAGGAGTATCTTAGTACCTCTCTGGATTATAGTTTCAGAGCTTCTCTTTGGGCATGATAGAAAATCATGCTCTCTATCCTGTGTCCTCTCCAATAAATTGTACAGGTTACACCATCCAGGAGTCCCTCCCAGCCCTTAATTCCTCCTGCACATTATTTTTTACCATTCTTATATAGCACATATGTGCATCTTATATACCTCTGTATTCCCCATACAGGCTAGCACAGTACCTGGCATATAATAGACACTCAATAAATGTATGATATGTGAATAGATGATGACATTATTTTACTCCCTACTTGATAAAATGACCTAAATTTTTTTCTTTTTAAACTTTTAGTATGGAGGCGCCAGGGTGGCTCAGTTGGGTGAGCGTCCAACTCTTGACTTCTGCTCAGGTCATGATCTCATGGTTGGTGAGTTTGAGTCCCACATCAGGCTCTGTGCTGATGGTGTGGAGCCTGCTTGGGATTCTCTTTCTCCCCCTCTCTCTCTTCCCCTTCCCCACTCTCTCTCTCTTTCAAAATAAATAAACTTAAAAAAAAGCTTTTAGTATGAATTTTTACTTTACAGCAATAAAAAGAATCATAGAATAAGCCCATATGCCCAACTTTACTAAATATGTTTTTAATAAAGTTTAATGACCTGTTTCTCATTAACAATGGAATAAAGAGTTTTTATATTTATTGTCCTAAAACTGTCTAATTAATCCTTGGGTGCCAAGTACCTGAGCAGAGTTTTTAGAATTCAGTGTGCCCATAAGCTAAGAATACCCCAACTCCAGACTCCTAAAGAAAATGGCTCACTTTGGATCCCTTGTTGCAGATGTTTCTATAAACACCAGACTTTTGTATAAACACCATCCCTTAAAATTTAGCTGCCCCATCTCCCCTTATCTCAGGACTTTGCTCTTTGCTAAGTCATAGCTAACTAATCTGGCCAATTCTGTTCTCCTAAACTAGAGATCCCAAAGTTACTCACACTTTCCCCTCTTTCTTTCCTCCCACATCCAGGCAGTCACTGGGCTCTATTGATTTCTCCTAAGGAGTGTCTGAGATCTTTCCCCACCTCTCCATCCACACTACTCTTGTCTCTGTTCAGACTTTTCTCTCTCTATGGGTATTAATGCAATAACTTCTGAACTCATCTCCTGTCCTCCATTTCTCCCCTCTGTCAGAACTATTTTTCCAAAGAATACTGATATAGGTATGTTGTTAGCTTCTCCCTACATAGAAACATTTGAGCCTGGCTGGCTCAGTAAAGCATGTGACTCCTGATCTTGGGGTTGTGAGTTCAAGCCTCACATTGGGTATAGAGATTACTTAAAAATAAAATCTTAAAAAAAATTTTTTTATGTTCCCAGTGGTTTTTATTTTGTTTTTGATATTTCCCCCCAATGTTTTATAATGAAAATGGATTATTTCAGAAAACAGGAAAAAATATTTTTTTTAATTAATGACTTCCCATTGACTGTAATATTGAATTCCAAATTCTTGTTTCTACCATTGAAGATTCCACAGTTAGGGCCCAGACTAACTACCTCCACATTTCCCATTACCTCCTCACCATCTTCTCCATATTCCAGCCACAGGAAATTATTTTCCTTTCATAAATTGGGCCACGCATGTCTATACTTACTTGTACATGCTGTTCCTTCTACAGGTTGTCCTTTCCCACTTTCTCTGGCCAGACATTTCTTACTCTCCTTCTATGTTCTCCCTCTTTAAAGATTTCTCTGACTATTCTAGACATTTAGTGGTTTCCACTTCCATTTTTCAACCACAGTCCATGGCATTCCTCTATATATTCATATATATTAATTACATCCCATTGTGCTGAAAATTTTTTCTGGTTGTCCTCCCGCTAAGTAAGAAATCCCCATGCTCATTTTATCTCCCTGGTGCTAAGTGCAGTGTCAGGAATATAAGAGATTGTAAATGAATATTTGTTACTGAATAAATTATTGTTAACTTCACTACTTCTCATTATCTACAATAGCCAAATTATGGAAGCAGCCCAAGTGTCCATCTGGAGATGACTGGATGAATAAAATATGATGTGATATTGTCATATGATACACACACACATATATATACATATATAATGTTATTCATCCATAAAAAAGAATGAAATCTTGCCATTTGCAACAACATGGATGGAGCTGGAGAGTATAATGCTAAGCAAAGTAAGTCAGAGAAAGACAAATACCATATGATTTCATTCAAATGTGGAATTTAAGAAACAAAACAAATGAGCAAATGAAAAAAAAAGAGAGAAAGGCAAACCAAGAAGCAGACTCTTAACTACAGAGAACAAACTGATGGTTACCAGAGGAGAGGGGGGAGGGGAATGGGTTAAATACATGATGCAGATTAAGGAGTGCATTTGCTGTGATGAGCACCGGGTGTTGCTTGGAAGTATTGAATCATTACATTGTACGCCTAAAACTAACATTACATTGTACGTTAAATATACTGGGATTAAAATTAAAAGCTTAATTTTTAAAAAGTGAAATAAAAAACTTCACTGCTTCTCTTACTGAATAAGCACAAATCTATTTAGAATGCATTTGTCTCCTTCCATCTCTTCCTTCCTCTATCTCCTTTTCCTGCAAAAGCAAAGAAGAAATAATAATGATTACTCATTGATGCAAAATATAAAGCCAGAAAAAAACAGATAAATTGAGCTTCATCAACATTAAAAACTTTTGTGTAGCAAAGGATCCTAGCAACAGAGTGAAAAGACAATGTTTGGAATGGGAGAAAGTATTTGTAAATCATGTATCTCATAAAGGGTTAATATCCAGAATGTATAAAGAACTCCTGCAATGCAATAATGCAAAAAAAATTTTTTTTGAAAAATGGGCAAAGGACTTAGATACTTCTCCAAAGAAGATATACAGAGCACCTGGGTGGCTCAGTCGGTTGTGCATCCAACTTCAGCTCAGGTCATAATCTCACCAGTTCGTGGGTTTGAGCTCCGTGTCCGGACTCTGTGCTGACAGCTGAGAGCCTGGAGCCTGCTTCAGATTCTGTGTCTCCCTTTCTCTCTGCCCCTCCCACACTCACGCTCTGTCTCTCTCAAAAATAAAATAAACATTAAAAAAAAATTTTTTTTAAAGAAGATATACAATGGTCAATAAGCACATGAAAAAATGCTCAACATTCCTAATCATTAAGGAAATGCAAATCAAAACACAGTGAGATACCACCTCATACCCATCAGGATGGCTATTATAGAGTAAATAATAAATAAAATAAATAACATAAAATAACATAAAATAACATAAATAACATAAAATAACATAACATAACATAAAATAAAATTAAATTAAATTAAATTAAAATAAATAAAGAGTGATATGAAATTGGAACTCTTGTGCACTGTTGGTGGGAATATAAAATGGTGCAGCTACTATGGAAAATGGTATGGCATTTCCTCAAAAATATAAACAATAGGGGCACTTGGGTGGCTCAGTCGGTTAAGCATCTGACTTTTGATTTTAGCTCAGGTAATGATCTTGCAATTCATGGGTTCAAGCCCCATGATGGGCTCTGTGCTAACAGCTTGGAGTCCGCTTGGAATTCTCTGTCTCCCTCTCTCTCTGCCCCTTCCCTGCTCTCTCTCTCTCTCTCTCTGTCTCAAAAATAAATAAATATTTTTCTGGGTGCCTGGGTGGCTCAGTCAATTAAGCATCTGACTTCGGCTCAGGTCATGATCTCACGGCTTGGGAGTTCGAGCCGTGCATCAGGCTCTGTGCCAACAGCTAAGAGCTTGGAGCCTGCTTCGGATTCTGTGTCTCCCTCTTCCTTTGTCCCTCCCCCACTCACGCTCTGTCGCTCTCTGTCTCTCAAAAATAAATAAACATTTAAAAGAAATTTTTTTAATAAATAAATAAATAAGTATTTTTAAAAGAAAAAAGATGATTCTTTAAAAAACAAAAAAAGCAAGGACTTGAAGACATATTTGCACACCCATGGTCATAGCAGCATTATTCACAGTAACCAAAAGGTGGAAGCAACCCAAGTGACCATCAACAGATGAATGGATAAAGAAAATGTATTATATACACTCAATGCAATATTTTTCAGCCTTGAAAAGGAAGGGAATTCTGACACATGCTACAACATGGATGAAACTTGAAGACATACTAAGTGAAATAAAAACCAGTCACAAAAAAAAATAAATATCATTAATTCCATTTACATGAGGTACCTAAAGTAGTCAAATTCATAGGGACAGAAAATAAAATGGTGGTTGTCAGAGGCTGGGGGGGAGGAGGAGATAGGGAGTTCTTGTTTAATAGATACTAAGTTTCAGTTGGGATGATGAAAAACTTCTGGAGATGGGTAGTGCTGATAGTCCCAAAACAACACAAATGTACTTAATGACACTGAACTGTGACTTAAAAATGGTTGAAATGGTCAATTTTATGTTATGTATATTTTACCACAGTTTTTTTTAATCTAAAACCAGAAATTTAAGACTTCTCTTTGAGTCTTCCCTTTCCCTTTATTGTCCATCTGCTCCCAACTCTTACCCCATATCCAGTCCATCAGCAAATCTAAAATATACCTTAAAACTGACTGCTTCTTAGGAAAGAATATCCAATGGAAAAAAGACAGTCTCTTCAACAATGGTGTTGGGAAAACTGGACTGCGACATGCAGAAGAATGAAACTGGACCACTTTCTTACACCATATACAAAAATAAATTCAAAACAGATGAAAGACCTAAATGTGACACAGGAAACCATCAGAATCCTAGAGGAGAACACAGGCAGCAACCTCTTTGACCTCAACTGTAGTAACTTCTTACTAGACATGCCTCTGGAGACAAGGGAAACAAAAGCAAAACTGAACTATTGGAACTTCTGTGCAGTAAAGGAAACAATCAACAAAACTAAAAGGCAACCTATGGAATGGACGAAGATATTTGCAAATGACACATTGGATAAAGGGCTAGTATCCAAAATCTATAAAGAACTTATCAAACTCAACACCCAAAAAAATGAATAATCCTATTAAGAAATGGGCAGAAGATGGGGCACCTGGGTGACTCAGTTGGTTAAGCGTCTGCCTTCAGCTCAGGTCACAGTCTCATGGTTCGTGAGTTCAAGTTCAACATTGGGCTCTCTGCTGTCCATGCAGAGCTCGCTTCAGATCCTCTGTCTTCCTCTCTCTCTGCCCCTCCCCCACTTGCTCACTCTCTCTCTCTCTCTCTCTCTCTCTCTCAAAAAGAAAAAAAAAAATGGGCAGAAGACATTAACAAACATTTCTCCAGAGAAGACATGCAAATGGTTAACAGACACATGAAAAAATGTTCAACATCACTCATCATCAGGGAAATACAAATCAAAACCACAATAAGATACCACCTGACATTTGTCAGGATGGCTAAAATTAATAACTCAGGAAACAACAGACGCTGTTGAGGATGTGAGGAAAGGGGAATCCTCTTACACTGTTGGTGGGAATGCCAACTGGTATAGCCACTCTGGAAAACTGTATGGAGATTCCTGAATAAACTAAAAATAAAACTACTCTACAACCCAGCAATTGCACCACTAAGTATTGATACAAAGGATGCAACAATACAGATTCAAAGGAGTGCATGCATTCCTATGTTTACAGCAGCACTATCAACAATAGACAAGTTATGGGAAGAGTCCAAATGTCCATCCACTGATGAATGGGTAAAGAAGATGTGGTATATATACACAATGGAGTATTACTCAGCCTTCACGAAGAATGAATCTTATCATTTGCAATGACATGGATGGAACTATAGGGTTTTATGCTAAGTGAAATAAGTCAGAGAAAGAAAAATACCATATATAGAATATAAGAAACGAGACAGATGAACATAGGGGAAGGGAAGGAAAAATAAAGTAAGATAAAAACAAAGAGGGAGACAAACCATAAAAGACTCTTAACTATAGAGAACTAATCGAGGGATGCTGGAGGGGAGGTGGGGGGGATGAGTTAAATGGGTGATGGGCATTAATGAGGGCACTTGTTCTGATGAACACTGTGTGTTATATGTAAGTGATGAATAACTAAATTCTATTCCTGAAACCAATACTACATTATATGTTAACTAACTTGAACTTTTTAAAAAATGTTTTAATGTTTGTTTATTTTTGAGAGAGAGAGAGACAGTGTGAGTGGGGGAAGGGCAGAGAGAGGAAGACACAGAATCCAAAGTAGGCTCCAGGCTCTGAGCTGTCAGCAGAGCCCAACGTGGGGCTCAAACTCATGAACCACAAGATCATGACCTGAGACGAAATCAGACGCTTAACCGACTGAGCCACCCAGGCACCTCTTAACTAACTTGAATTTAAATAAAATCTTGGAAGAAAAAATACCTGACTGCTTCTCTCCATCTCTGTTACCGCCACACCAGCTCAAGGCACAAGCATGTCTGACCTATGCCACTTCAGTAGCCTCCTAACCGAACTCTTTTTTCCAACCTTATTCCCCTCAAAACCATCTGCACAGCAAACAGCATGAATGTACTCCTTAATAAGTAAATCAGAGTGCCAGCAACTTACTACATTATCAGATATAGTATGTATGTATATACATGTTATATGTATTACATATATATTATAAATATAATGTATATCATATATTTTTTCATTTACTAAAATACCTGTATGGTTTTTCTTCTTTAACACATATATACACTATATGATATATAATATAGATCACATATGCCGTAAGATATATGTAAATACCTACTATATGAGATATATCATATATCATATGTGTTAGACATAATATTCCCGACATATTACAGACATGTTATAAATACTCTTTGCCAACTTGAGACACAATGAACTTCCTTAAGCTGATAAAAGATACTTACCAAAACCTGCAGCAAACATCATACTTAATATTAACATTAAAAATAAAATATAATTGGGGTACTGGGTGGCTCAATCAGTTAAGTGTCTGACTCAGTTTCAGTTCAGGTCATGATCTCACAGTTCCGGAGTTCAAACCCCACATTGGGCTCCATGTTGATGGTGTGAGAATCCCCCTGCTTGGGATTCTCTCTCTCTCTCTCTCTCTCTCTCTCTCTCTCAAAATAAATAAATAAACTTTATTTAAAAAATACAAAATACAATATCCTAGGGGTGCCTGGCTGACTCAGTCGATAGAGTGTTCAATTCTTGATTTCGGGGTTATGAGTTTGAGCCCCATGTTAGGTGTAGAGAATACTTTTTAAAAAGCTCTTTAAAAATGAAATATAATAAGGCTCAGTCAGTTGAGTGACCAACTCTTGATTTGGGCTCAGGTCATGATCTCACAGTTCATGACTTTGAGCCTGGCATTGGGCTCTCTCAAAATAAATAAATAAACTTTTAAAAAATGCAATATTTAAAAAATGCAATATAATATAAACATTAAAAATATTCATTATACTGGGACACTTGGGTGGTTTGGTCGGTTAAGCATCTGACTCTAGATCTCTGCTCAGGTCTTGATCTCAGGGTCATGAGTTCAAGCCCCATGTTGGGCTCCATGCTGGGTGTGTAGTCTACTTTTAAAAAAGATAATTAGGGGTACCTAGGTAGCTGTATCTCAGTCCATTGAGCAACAAACTTCAGATCAGGTCATGATCTCACAGTTTATGGGTTCCAGCCCCACACTGGGCTCTCTGCTGTCAGTGCAGAGCTCGCTTGAGATCCTCTGACCCCTCTCTCTCTGTCCCTCCCTTGCTCTCTCTCTCTCTCTCTCTCTCAAAAATAAGTAAACATTAAAAAAATCTTTTTAAACTAATTAAATATTTTTTAAATGTTTGCTTATTTATTTTGAGAGAGAGTATGCACACATGCACACACAAGCCAAGGAGGGGCAGAAAGACAGAATCCCAAGCAGGCTTCACGAGCTCCACACAAGGCTCCTTCTCATGAACCATGAGATCATGACCTGAGCCAAAATCAAGAGCCAGACACTTAACTGACTGAGCCACCCAGGCACCCCACTAATTAAATATTCCTTAAAATTCTCATTTTACATTTAGGTTAAAGACAAAGATGTCTATTACTGCTTCCATACAACAGAGTACTAGAGGTTGTAACGAGTGCAGAAGGAGGTCCTAACCAGTACAAGCAAAGTTATCAAAGGTTTAAGGATTTTAAGAGAAGATACAAAACTACCCTTACTCATACAGGATATGATTGAAGAAAAGCATCCAAAAGAATCTTCAAGTAAACTACTGGAATTATTAAAAAGACTTAACAAATCTCTGACTACAGGATCCACAAACTAAAATCAATTGTTAATGTAATAAATCAGCAATTATAAAATATAGTTTTTAAAAGACAGCATGTGCAATAGCAATAAAAATTACAAGACATCTAGGATAGAACTAAAAGATACCGCGATCAAACAAAGAAGTGCAAGAGAAAAAGCCTATGGAGAACATAATACAACATTATTGAGGGGCTCTTGGGTGGCTCAGTCGATTAAGCACCCAATTCTTGATTTTGGCTCAGGTCATGATCTCATGGTTTGTGAGTTCAAGCGTGTCGGGCCCTGTGCTGACAGTGCTTAAGATTCTGTCTCTTTTTCTCCCGCTGCCCCTCCCCTCCTTCTCTCTCTCTCAAAAATAAATAAATAAGCATTTAAAAAAAAAATTATTGAAAAGTATTTCTTAAAATGCCTAAGTAGCTGGAGAGTTATACTCTGCTTTTAGATTGGAAAAGTCATTGTCATAAAGATATCAATTCTCCCAGATTGATTGTAGACTTAATGCAATCCTAGTAAAAATCCCAAATGTACATGGTATTTCAAGGGAAAAATACCAGTAGGAAATGTAGAAAAATTTGCTTTACCAGATATCAAGTTAGATGTTAAGGGGCCACCTGGCTGTCTCAGTCAGAAGAAAGTGCAACTCTTTACCTGGGGGTGATGCGTTTGAGTCCCACGTTGGGTGTAGAGATTACTAAAAAAATAAATAAATGTAAGAAAGAAAGAAAGAAAGAAAGAAAGAAAGAAAGAAAGAAAGAAAGAAAGAAAAAAGATAAGCATTAAAACTATAGTGATTAGGGGACACCTGGGTGCCCCAGTCAGTTAAGTGTCCGACTTTGGCTCAGGTCATGATCTTATGGTTTGTGGGTTCGAGCCCCATGTCAGGCTCTGTGCTGACAGCTGGGGGCCTGGACCCTGCTTCAGATTCTGTGTCTCCCTCTCTCTCTGTCCTTCCCCTGCTCATACTCTGTCTCTCTCTTTAAAAAATAAATAAACATTTAAAAAAGTTAATGAAAATAAAATAAAACTATAATGGTAGTATGTAGTACTGCCACAGGGAAATTTACGTAGATTTTTGGTACATTTCAGAGACTTAGCCATACATTTGATTTTTTGACCCAGGTAGAACTTCAAATCATTGGAGAAAGGATAGACTTTTTAATAAATGGAACGGAGGTCATTAGATAATCATACAGGAAAAAAAATGAAACTGGATTCCTTCTCACACCATGTACAAAAATCAATTCAAGACCTAATAATGAAAAGTAAAACCATGAAGCTTTCAGAAGAGAACAGTAAAGACTATCTTTTTCATTTTGGAATAGGGAAGGATATCTTAAAACAAACAAACAAAAATCATTCACCATAAAAGAAAACAATGATAAATATGAATACATCAAAATAAACTTCACAAAACATACATAAAAAAGATATTTACAACATACATAACCAACAAACTATCCTGAATTTGCAAAAATAACTGAGATAAGGCAAACAATCCAAAAGAAAAATGGGCGTAAAATTTTAAGGTGCACTTCAAAAAAAACCAAACAAACAAACAAATAGCCAAAAAGCACGTGAAATACTGTCTGAGCTCTTTATGTGTCAGGGAAGTGGAATATTAAAACCACAATGAAATAGCATTACACTTATCAGACTGATGAAAATGATAAAACCTGACAATCCCAAGTGTTGGTAAGAAAATGGAGCAATGACAGGAGCCTGGGTGGCTCAGTTGGTTGAGCAACCGACTTTGGTTCAGGTCATGATCTTGTGGTTCGCAAGTTTGAGCCCCACATCTAGCTCACTGCTGTCAGCAGAGCCCACTTGGGATCCTCTGTACCCCTCTTACTTCCCTTCCCCCACTTGCACTCGCTTGCTCGCTCTCTCTCTCACTCTCTCAACAATAAATAAATAAACATTTAAATTTAAAAAAAAAAAGCAGAAAAGAAAATAGAGCAATGAGGTGTCTCATCAAAGGCTAATGGGAATGGGAATTAGCATAATCACTTCGGAAAACAGCATGGGATTATCTAATAAAGCTGAAAATGTACATGTATCATAAGGCAGCAATTCCACATTTAGGTATACACTTTAGAGATAGGCATGCTTATGTACCTGGGCACATGCACCAAAATGTAGATGGCAGCCTTATTATAATTGCTCAACACTGGAAACAACCCAAACATAATATTGAGCCAATGATCCAAATTACTTTTTTCATATAAAGCTTACAAAGGAAATGTTATTGAGAGATGCATACACAGACAGTAAACTATAAAGAAAAGGTAATTATTCCTAGAAAAGCTAAGAGTGGTGACCTCTAATGCAGGAGGAGAATGATTGTGATTGGTAAGCAACATACAGGGAACTTCTGGAGTTCCAGCAATATTCTGTTTCTTGACCTGGAAGGTGGTTACATCGGTTTTGCTTGACAACCAAAATGTAGATTTCTATTTTTTTACACTTTTACATATGTTATAGTGTGTCATAGAAAGGTTAAGACTGACAAATCTGCCAAAATGAATCCATAAGTGCAGCACAATTCCAAGAAAGAATTTTATGAAACTCGACAACTTGATTCTAAAATTATAAAGAGCAAAGGTCCAAGAAGAACCAAGACTATCTTTATAAAAAAAACAGCTAAGTCAAGGAGCTGATTCTTCCAAACAATAAGACTTATAAAATACTACTCTAGTGATTAAGAAAGTGGGGAAGAGGTATAGGGATAAACAACAAGAACAGAATACAGAGTCCAGAAATCAAGTCACGCCCACAGGGAGATTGATATAAGACACAGATCACAATACAAACAACAAATATGCTGGAATGTAAAAAAATAAAATAAAAGAGATCCCTAGCTCACATTATAACAAACATAAAACCCTAATGGAATAAAGACCTTGGGTAGAGAAGGTAGACAGAAACTACTCTTTGCTCACCAAATCTACTCTCCTATTCTTCCATAATAATCACATTGCAGATAGGTCTCATAATGAAATCAATTTCTTACAATGGGATATAAGCAGAAATGCTGACTGCCAATTACAGCTCTGGAACTTGACATTGGTATGCCTCCACCACGCCCTCCTTCCTTTTCCTGCTGGTTGGAATTTGAATATGGCAGCAATTCAACTTTGATTATAACCATGGTGATATGCCCAAGGGGATGGCAGACTCACCAGATGGCATGAACCCGGGTCCCTGAATGTCTCTGTTCAGCAAAGCCACCTCAGCAATCTTCGGGACTGTTTTGTGAGAGAATAAATGTATCTGTTCTTTAATGCACAGCATTTTGGGGTCTCTTTGTTATGGCATCTCAGCCTTCACTGACACAGAAATCTTTTGTAACCATGACTCAAAGAGCACCAACTAGATGGAAAAATGTCGATAAATCTGACTATATTAAAATGAAAAACATCCAAACCACAAAACACCATAAATAATGTGAAAATAGTAGCTACGAATGAAAGAAGAAATTTATAATGCCTACCCAGAGTATGTAAAAAATTCCTCAGGGCTCCTGAGTGGCTCAGTCAGTTAAGCATCCAGCTCTTGATTTCGGCTCAGGTTGTGATCTCACAGTTTGTGAGATCTGAGATCGAGCCCCGTATTAGGCTCTGTACTGACAAAAGCATGGAGTCTGCTTGGGCTTCTCTCCCTCCCTCTCTCTCTTCCTCTCCCTGCTCGTGCTCTATCTTAAAAATAAATAAACATTAAAAAAAAATCCTCACTTCACTAGAGAAAAGATAAACAACCCAATAGAAAAACAAGGGAAAGAAATAAACATGAAATCACAGAATTAACCAAATGGCCAAATAAACATTATAAAAAATATTCAACTTTAATATTAATCAGATGAATGCAAATTAAAACTACCCCCCAAAAAATACCATTCACATCTAAAAATTGACAAATGTAACATAAATATTAAAGTCTAACAATACCAAATGTTGGCCATGAGCAACAGGAACTCTTATACCTTATTATTGCAGCAGCATAAATTAATATAACCACTTCAAAGAATAACTTGGATCTAGCAAAGTTGAAGATTCACACTACTATAATCCAGTAATTCCATTCATAGGTATATACCCTAGAGAAACTCTTTTTTAATTTATTTATTATTTAGTTTACATCCAAGTTAGTTAGCATATAGTACAACAATGATTTCAGGAGTAGATTCCTTAATGTCCCTTACCCATTTAGCCCATCCCCCCTCCCACAACCCCTCCAGCAACCCTCTGTTTGTTCTCTATATTTAAGAGTCTCTTATGTTTTGTCTCCCTCCTTGTTTTTATACTTTTTTGCTTCCCTTCCCTTATGCTCATATGTTTAGTATCTTAAATTCCTCATATGAGTAAAGTCATATGATATTTGTCTTTCTCTAATTTCACTTAGCATAATACCCTCCAGTTCCATCCATGTAGTTGGAAATGGCAAGATTTCATTCTTTTTGATTGTTGAGTAACACTCCATTGTATATATACACCACAGCTTTATCCATTCATCTGTCGACGGACATTTGGGCTCTTTCCATACTTTGGCTATTGTCGATAGTGCTGCTATAAACATGGGGGTGCATGTGTCCCTTCGAAACAGCACACCTGTATCCCTTGGATAAATACCTAGTAGCGCATTTGCTGGGTCATAGGGTAGTTCTATTTTGAGTTTTTTGAGGAACCTCCATACTGTTTTCCAGAGTGACTGCACCAGTTTGCATTCCCACCAACAGTGCAAAAAAGATCCTCTTTCTCCACATCCTCGCCAACATAGGTTGTTGCCTGAGTTGTTAATGTTAGCCATTCCGACTGGTGTGAGGTGGTATCTCCATGTGGTTTTGATTTGTATTTCCCTGATGATGAGTGATGTTGAGCATTTTTTCATGTGTTCACCATCTGGCTGTCTTCTTTGGAGAAGTGTTTATTCATGTCTTTTGCCCATTTCCTCACTGGATTATTTGTTTTTGGGTATTGAGTTTGATAAGTTCTGTATAGATTTTGGATACTAACCCTTTATCTGATATGTCATTTGCAAATATCTTCTCCCATTCTGTTGGTTGCCTTTTAGTTTTGCTGATTGTTTTCTTCGCTGTGCAGAAGCTTTTTATTTTGATGAGGTCCCAGTAGTTCATTTTTGCTTTTGTTTCCCTTTCCTCCAGAGATGTGTTGAGTAAGAAGTTGTTGTGGTCAAAGTGGTCAAAGTGGTTTTGTTTGCTTTCTCCTGGAGGATTTTGATGGCTTCCTGTCTTACGTTTAGGTCTTACATCCATTTTGAGTTTATTTTTGTGTATGATGTAAGAAAGTGGTCCAGGTTCATTCTTCTGCATGTTGCTCTCCAGTTTTCCCAGCACCACTTGCTAAAGAGACTGTCTTTATTCCATTGGACATTCTTTCCTGCTTTGTCAAAGATTAGTTGGCCATACGTTTGTGGGACCATTTCTGGGTTCTCTATTCTGTTCCATTGATCTGAGTCTCTGTTTTTGTGCCAGTACCATACTGTCTTGATGATTACAGCTTTGTATTACGTCTTGATGTCCGGGAGTGTGATGCCTCCGGCTTCAGTTTTCTTTTTCAAGATTTCTTTGGCTATTCAGGGTCTTTTCTGGTTCCATACAAATTTTAGGATTGTTCGTCCTAGCTCTGTGAAGAATGCTGGTGTTATTTTGATAGGGATTGCTATCCTAGAGAAACTCTTATACATCGACATACTTGAGTGTTAATTGCAGGATTAGTTATAATAGTTGAAAGTTGAATGTTAACTAACTATAATTTAGTTTTTAATGTCTATTTTTGAAAGAGAGAGAGTGGGGGGAGGGGGAAAGAGAGAGGGGGACAGAGGATCTGAAGCAGGCTCCACACCAATAGCAGTGAGCCCAATGCAGGGCTCAGTTCTCACAAACTGTGAAATCATGACCTGAGCTGAAGGCGGATGCTCAGTTGACTGAGCCACCCAGGCACCCCTTAACTAACTAGAATTCAAATAAAAATTTGGGGGAAAAAAGGAAATTGGATCAATCTAAAAGTCCACCAACAAAAAAATAGATGTAGTAGCACCTAAAATAAATCTCAAAACTTAATGACAAATGAAAAAAGCAAACTGCCAGCAGATATGTCTGGTGTGTCCAAAATACACAAAGTTTAAAATATGCAAAAAATTATATGTAGTAAATATGTAATAAAAGCATGCATGTAAATGGTAAACACAAAATTCAAGAATGTTGTGGCCTCTGTAGAGAAAAGGTGGGGAATGGGTTCTCGTGTGTGCGTGTGTGTGCATGTGTGTGTGTGTGTGGTATGTGTGTGAGCACATGCTTAGGATTGTTTTTATATGGGAAGAAATCAACCTCTTCATGTGGGCCTCCAGAGAGGGAAGCAAAACTCCATGAAAGACACTTTTTATATTCCTATGGGCTTGTAAACAGTCCTATTTACAATTCTGTTTGAATTTAGTCTCCTTCCCTATACTGTGATTTTTTTCAAGGTATCTTCAAACATACAGTAATGGTCCTTAAATTTCAGCAGGTATCAGAATCGCTTGAAGGGCTTGTTAATAAACAAATTGTTGGGCTGGCTCCCAGAATTTCTAATTCTGTAGGCCTGGGGTAATGCTGAAGAATCTGTATTTCTAACAAGTTCCCAGGTGATGATGATGCAGCTGGCCTATGGACTATATTTTGAGAACCACACTCGGAGACCTACCGTGAAGTCTATTATACACAGCACGTGTGTTTTTGTGGTTGTGGGGAATTAGACAAAGAAGTGAAAGAAAACGTATCCCTCTCCACATTCAGCTTGAGCTAAGGCCAGCATGGAAGCTCATAATTCTGGGTGGCAAATAGAAGTGCTGACAGGGCAGCAGGTGAGAGCCAGGTGTCAGCACAATGACTTTGATAGGAACCCCATTTCCCCTAAATGTATGCCTGAACAGGTATGAATGATACAACTGGCTGGGGAAATAACTCCCCATCAAACCATGCCCCCTACCCTCCCCTGTCCTCATCATAAACTCCAGTTTCACACCATAGGATGTCAGGGAGGAGGCTGTGAATGCGGACTCCATTGTGTACCTAGCAAACCAACCTGTCCCCGGGCTGCTGGAGCTTCTGAGCTAACCCAATAGTCCCATCTTCTTGTTTTCAGCCAGCTGGGCCACTCCCCAGGCCTGGTCCTTTATCTTTCCAAGGCCGGGAGGTGGGGGACTGCTCTCACTAGGGATGAGACACTTGTGATGGTTTAATGGGCTCTTGGGAACCTCAGGGCTTGGTTATTCTCAGCAATCAGCAAGAGCAGTCATGCGTTTCTGGGCCCTCCAGCATCAGCTTCACTCGGCTCACCAGCTTTCCAGGCCTGGAATGTACCCACAAACTCTTTAGCTTACTAAAAGCCCAGGGAAATTGTGTGCGTGCCTGCATTGTGTGTGTGTGTGTGTGTGTGTGTGTGTGTGTGTGTACATGTTCAAGGGGGAGCTGAAGGCCAGTGCGTGGAAAGCCAGAGGCCTCAGGCCAGAACCTTCCAGCCCATAAATGGGACCCTGGTGATGTGCCAAACAGTCAGACTCTCATTCTGGATAATGAAGTTCTCACTGATTATCCTGTTGATGTTCTACGAGACTGGGGCCCAGGGAGGTCCATCTCCTGCCAACCCCAGGTCCTTGTTCCACTCCCCTGTGGAAATGAGGGTGCCCCACAATTCACTTCCCCAGCATAATGGCGCATCCACAAGGGACGCTGGTCCTGGGGCTGAACTGAAGTGACAGCAACAGTTTATTAATTGGACTAATGAGAGGCCTAGGCAGGGAGACAAGGAGAAGCTGGAAGAGCGAGAAAGGAGATGAAGACGGAACACCTTACAGGACAGGAGTTCAGGAGTAGATACGGGATTAGAACCTGTTCATTCTCTGAGCCTTTGGGGACTGGGCAGCCAGGGGTTTAGAACTGGTTTTGCAAAACTCCTATGTTTTACAGGAAATATGCCAATTTTTCATCAGCAAACTGTAAACGCCCCCATTTCCTGAATGCCTGTGTCTGGCCACCTTACTGTTTTGTGTGCATGATGCCAGCTCATCTTTACAAGATTCCATATGAGATGGGAATCCTTATATCCATTTTGCCCGGGAGAAAATGGAAGCCCAATGAGGTTTGCTCAAAGTCACACGTGTAATAAATAACAGAGCCCAAATTCTGAACCACTGCCATTGTGGGATGTGAGCGCTAATGAGACCCATACAGGTCACACTTACTGACCCTTCCTCTTTCCAAACGGACAGTACGAAGCCCTTTATAAGTCACAGCGCCTCCAACCCTATAAGGCACCAGGTTTATTTTCCCTGTCTTACAGATGAGGAAGTTTAGGTTCAGAGAGGTGAAGTAATTTCCCTACAGCCACACAGCCAGGAAGTGTCAGAGCAGGGATTTGCTATCATCTACCAGGAACTCTCACCTTATTTCCTTGCCTGCCTTAATCTCTCTTTTCCCTGAACTCTTTCCAGCATCCTGCATAAGAGAAGGCAAGCTGCCTGAATGGTGGGGAGGTTTATTTTGCTGTAGAGGAGGCTCCAGTTTCACGGAGGGGGTCAGGATTGCCATGAGATTACAGAGCCAAAGCCGTAAGCAAGTGTGGAGGACAAGTCATCAGGACCTGGGACTGGAGGCTTGTAAAGGCTTGTTAACGCAGGCAAGTGCAAAGGTTCCTCCAGGGCAACCTAAAGCTGGCTCGTTCCCCTCTCCAGGAAAAGGCTTGAGGAGTTATTAATAGCATGAAGTTCTCCTCAATGTTGTAAGATTTAAAATTTTTTTTTTTTCTGTCAATGAGGCCAATGAGGGAAGCTGCTTCACAGGCTGCTTCATCCTTCCTGTTTGTCGTCAGGAAGCAGTTCCAGCTGACCAGCCACCAGGAACCTGCTGGTTAAGCAGCTGGTAATGGACTGCGAAGCAGCACAGCACGAGGAGGGCCTGCCAGGCAAGGGTCAGCACCCTCCAGGGACCGCTGGGCCTGCCTGCAGACAGGAGCCAAGGATTAAGAACACAGGAGCATGGCTGATGTGTGCACATCTAGCTATCCTCTGCATTTCTCTCTCTCTCTCTCTTTTTTTTTTTTTTTTTTTTTTGCAAAAAATGCCTGTAGGCAAAAGTTCAAATCACCCAGAAGAATATAAAGTAAAAAGCGAAACTTCGCCTCCCAGACACTGCCACCTGCCAGGGATAACCACTGCTATTCGTTATCTATCTTTTCTATCTTTTTCTGTTAAATCTTGGTATAAATATGAGCTTACATTTTTAAATTTTGTATTTATCACAAAATGGGATCGCTATGGGGAGCCTTGGTGGCTCAGTTGGCTAAGCGTCTGACTTCAGCTCAGGTCATGATCTGGCAGTCTGTGAGTCTGAGCCCTGAGTTGCACTCTGTGCTGACAGCTCAGAGCCTGGAGCCTGCTTCGGATTCTGTCTCCCTCTCTCTCTGCCCCTCCCCCACTCGCTCTCCCTCTCTCTCCAAAATAAATAAACATTTTTTAAAAATGGGATTGCTAGACTGATCTCCAATGTAAGGAGTAGGTCTCCAAAATGTTAGTGCAATTTACATCTCAACCGTGTATAAAAAGGCCCATTTCCTTCCATCTGAGCCAACGGTGACTTCTTTTATAGTAAAACAACACGGCACTATGTAAATTGTAAAACTCATAAAAATGCCTCTCCCACTCTTTCCCTTTCCTCTGTCCTTTCCTCTGCTTTCTATTAAATTCACGACCTCTGATCCATGCATATTATACAGAATCCAAAGGTTTGTCAGTAGACGAGAAAGCAAGAGGAGGGGGACCTCACGGCTCATCACTGGGAGACACAGAAACGCAGTATTACTCTGTAAAAGACGATGCCAACCCATCATATGTATTTCCAGCTCATTAGCCAGCAAAATATGTACGCCCAAGACTCCTTGCTGCATTTGGGATCCCATTTGATCCTCAGATAATCATGCAGTTAGAAAAAGCAAGCATTGGGGCACCTGGGTGGCTCCGTCAGTTAAGTGTCCGACTTCGGCTCAGGTCATGATCTCACGGTTTGTGACTTCGATGACCGCCTCTGTGCTGACAGCTCAGAGCCTGGAGCCTGCTTCGGATTCTGTGTCTCCCTCTCTCTCTGACCCTTCCCCCCTCACGTTGTGTCTTTCTCTCTCTCTCTCTCTCAAAAATAAATAAACATTAAAAAAATTAAGAAAAGAAAAGCAAGCATCATTTTCCCATTTTAGAGATGAGAAAAAGGAATTAACAAATTTAGGTTGATTTGCCTAAGGTCACAGTGCTAGTCCTGTTCTCTCCCTTACACAATATCGACAACTTTTATATGTGTATGAAATATAGGTGTATGTACAGATATAAACACCAAATGCACAGTGTGTAATTTGTGAACACATATTTAGGTCACACCCCATTTTATACCTACAGATATACACTGGGTGTAATCTGTGTGTGTGTAATACAAGGTATATAAAATGTGGTAGGTGGCATAAGAGACACTAAGAGGTGGCTTAAAAATAAAACCCACCCAAATGTCACCTGGCAGGGCCTGACAAAAAAATGTATCAGGGCCTAAAAACGGTTGGGAAATGAACCATAAATGAGATCTCTCATACTCATGGCTCCAAACAATGTATAACAGGTTAAGTGCATGGAACTGTGGAGTCCGATCTACCTGGGTTCAAGTCCTATTTTAACCACATCCTAGATGCAGGACCTTGGACAACTAAGCTAAGTTCTCTGGGTCTCAGTTTTCTCACCTGTGAAAAAGAGATATTATTCTCTATCTCAATAAGATGGTTGAGTGGATACAATGAGATAATGCAGGTAAAACACCTTGCAATGTGCAAGGAACATGTAAATCTGAATTAGTGTTAGTTATTACTAATTTTTATTATGTTTGCCTATATTCTTCTTATATGTTTAGATTCAGCCCACTTCAGCTGTACATAAAACCGAACCTGAGACTGGAGAAGTGGCATTAATAAAAGATAAAAGCAGTGGTTCTCAGCTCTGGCTGTCCACTGGAATCATCTGGTGAGCTGAAAACACAATACTGATGTCTCGGCCAATGAACTCAGAATCTCTGAGGGTGTTAGGAATCACTGGATTAAATAGAGGTTGCCGGGAGTATGAAGTTTGGGGGGGGGGCACTAACAACGATGAAGGAGGTTATGTGAAAACCAAGGCTTTAACTGAGCGAGTCCTCTGAACCTCTAATACCTGACTGCCGAAGATGGCTGTTCATTGACCCCTTTTCACTTTTCCAGTAGTCCTGTTTTATTTACATTTGGAAGTCTGTGTGGCCCTAGGGAAGACAACTCTTTTCCTGACTTCAGAGGTCAAGCAGTAGACCCCTGAAAGCTAAGGTAATCACTGCATTTTGTCCACTGCCACTATGATTGATTTAAAGGGTGCATGTGACCAAAGCTGTTGTAATCAGGGTGACTCTCAGACAAAGACAAAGATGCTCTCTTTCCTGCTGAGTGTGAATGAGAAAGCAGGTAGCCCTGGGAGCTGTGTTAAGTCATCCTGGGACCCCAAAGGGAGTCAGCTTTCTTAAGAAGAGAGCAGGGAAGAAGAGAAGGCATTGTTTTTGCTGCTAGATCGAGCCTCACCTGAAACTAGCCGCCTCTGGACTTTCTAACATCATGAGCTGATAAATTCCTTATGCAACTCGATTTTTCTCTCAGTTGCAGCTAAAGGCATCCCAACAGAGTACCTCTCATGTGGGTAGCAATAACAATGGACAAGCGAGGCTACATGGTGTTCTTTCTATTTCACAGGAAAATAGCTAGTATTTTGCTAGGGCCGCTTCCTGCCCCTTCTAGAACCAATAGCCCAAGCAAAAACAAATCAACGATAAACAGAGCTAGGCAGAACCAGTTTGAGCTCAGGGGTTTTTGAAACTGTGGCAAAAGTCTCAGGCTCTCCTCATTAACTTGTTGAGGTGAGTTAAACCAGAATGGTTGCCATAGCTCTGACCCTGTTACTCTGCTCACCCACCTCCTGTGGCACCTCAGCTCCTGGCAAAGCCTCTCAAAGCTGCTTCCACTCTCACCTCCTGCTGCACCACCCTTTTCTCATTTCAAACTATTGCTTTTCTCCAAACCCGATATGCTTTCAGGTTTCATTTTCCATTGCCTTTTGTGCCTGCAGTTCCCTTTACCTGCATACTCTTTCCCCCTTCTCTCCATGGAGGATCCCACCTATACCTCAAGGTCCAGCTTAAATGCCACTTTGCCTATTTTCCCCAAGGCAAGGCAGGGAGCCTTCCTTAGTCCTTTCATGTTACCTCATATGTACCTTCGTTATAGTGCTTTTCACATGCTGGAGTCAATGGTCTCTGTGCCAATCTCCTCCACCAGATCATGGGCGCTTCAAGAGCAGGGACTCTACCTCTTTCATTTCAGTATCCTTAGAGAGGCAGTATAAAGTCATGGTTAAGTACACTGGTTCTGGAGGAAGGCTGCCTAGATTAAAATCCTAGCTCTACTACTTATTAACTCTATTACCTTGGGTAACAGATTCAGTTTGACTCAATGTCCTTACCCATAAAATGACGGTTAAAAATAATATCCGTATCCTAGATGGCTGTGAGGACTAAAGGAGATACTGTATCTAAAGTCCTCAGGCAGAATGCTTTGCACAGGTTAGCGGAGACAGTGGGGCTTATAACCGACAACAAAGACGATTAGTACCCATCCTGGTGGCTTGCGTGTTTTAAGTACTAAGTACGTGTTGTTAACAGTGAACAATAACCAGATTTCTTAACCTAAAGACCTCTCATTTAATCCCAGGGCGGCAGAATGTTATTCTCTGATTACTGCTGAGTCCCAAAGACTTTGACCCCAAGGAAAGAGGAACGTGAGGAAAGCTCTTGAGAGGACTTACAGCTCAGCCTTTAAGGTTCTCAGTAACGAGGTCACCCCTGCACAGCTTCTTAAAGCAGCCTGTTTTGTTCCGTACGCAAGAATTTTGAGCAGTTTTTCCAAACCCATTAATTTCTAGGCTCAAAATGGCCTGGATTTTTTTGTTCGTGTGAACAGTTTTATCTTTAACACGTTTTGTTTCAGGGGCGCCTGGCTGGCTCAGTAGGTGGAGCATGTGACTCTTGATCTCGGGGTCATGGCTTTGAGCCCCATGTTGGGTATAGAGATTACTTGAAAATAAAAAATCTTAAAAAAATAAAAATAAATATTTTGTTTTACCTTTTTTTTCATAAAATTTAAACAGCACACAAAGGAAAAACAAACTCAACCCTTCCCCAATCCTAACCTTAGAGCTAATTGCCACTTCCAGTTTCCTGTATGTCCTTCCACGCAGTTTCTTGTTTTCATGTCAGCTTTATTGAGGTATAACAGACATATCACAAAATGCCTATGTTAAAATGTATATAGGCTGGTGAGTTGTGACACGTGTGCAACCACCACCATGACGAAGAGAATGTATGTCATTACTCCCGAAAGCCTCCACACACTCCTTTGTAATCCACCCCTCCCTCCACCACCCTCCAGCCCTATCCACAGGCAGCCACTGATCTGTCTTGTCACTAGAGATTAGTTTACATATTCTAGAATTTTATATAAATTAAATAGCGTATAGCACAACAGGGACTCTTTCTTTGTCTACCTTCTTCCAACTTTCAAGAACCATCATGCTTTTGTGTGTATGCACATTTCATTCTTTTTTATTACTGTGTAATACTCCATGTTATTATGTTTTCCATTCATTACTGCTGGACATTTGAGCCATTTACAGTTTTTATCTTTTAAAAATAAAACTGCTCTGAATGTTTGCAGACAGGTCTGTGAAGACATATCATGCAGTCTGATTTGAATAATTATTGAGACAATAGCAACAGCTATGAGTGACTGAGGGGGGACAAAATGGAATGAGCTGCTCAAAAAAAGAAAAAAAGAAAGTGTGCACACGCGTGTGCCTGTGTGCATGTGTGTGTGTGCTCTGGGTGCTGTATGTGTATGTGTCTGTGCTCTGGGTGCTGGAATACAGGAGTGACCAAAGTTTCTGTCCTCAGAAATGATAGTGGTAACGTGAGCTGTTTCTTTCAAGTATGTGTAGCTAACAGTTGTATAAAATCTTAAATATCATATCACCCAAATATTTACAAATAAGAATCATTGAATTTATTGCAAACTTAGATTTACCAGTCCAAATTCCCACCTAGTACAGACCCAACTCAAATGTCATCACCTCTGGACAGGAATCCAGAGAGTCACCAGCTATCTCTAACACATTTTGCAAAAATCTGAAACACTGAGAAGAACTTCTTGAGGACAGAAACTTTGGTCAGTGCCATATTCCAGCACCCAGACCACGGACACACACACACACATACGCACACACACACGCACACGTGTGCGCGCGCACTTTTTCTTTCTTTCTTTCGAGCAGCTCATTCCATTTTGGACAAGTCTAATGATTACAAAGTCTTTCTTTATGTGAAGCAGATACTGATCAAACTTTTTGTCCTAATTATGCCCTCTAGAATCACATTTTCCATACAAAATAAAAAAATATTTGAAAATGCAGACCCGCAATCTTTAACCACTTGTGTTAAGGCACAGTTTAAGTTAGGATCATACTGACTTGGTCATTCTTCTGCAAGGTAGCATCCATAGTGGCTAAGCATAAGGGTGGAGAAGTCTGCCAGACTGTGTTCAAAACTTAATTATAGCTGTATGATTTGGGGCAAATCTTATTATGTCCCAGTTCCCCATTTGTGAAATGAGAGTAGTAATAGCTATCATACAAGACTATTTCAAGAATAATTGAGAAAATGTATACTGAAGCCCCTTGAACAGTGTTATTATCATTGAATATCCCCCTGGTTTTTTAAGGATCCTTCCATAGAATGGCATAGCTCACCAAATTATATACAGATGTAACCACCCAGGGAAGAGTTCTTTAAGTTTTTGTTTTTGTTTGTTTGTTCATTTGTTTTTAGTAGTTATAGTAAAAATAATGAAGACCACCTTGCCAGCCCATAGTTCTTCATAGGATATTCCTTTGAGCCATTATCCAAAAGCTCATACCTGTTCAATCTAGCCCTAGACTTAATTGTAGGATTAAATAATATTCTTGTTGGTTTGAGGTAATGATTCCAAAATAAGAAGATCATTATTAATCTTGACTCTGTTATTTAACTCATTAAATATTGCTCCCAAATTTGTCATCTAGAAATTTAATAAAAATGCTTTCTTAAGTCCTCGACACCACGCAGGACAGTTTTAAAGGCCCTGAATCAGTTCACATTGACATGAGTGATTTAACCCATGTAACCCAGCAAACCATATTAGAATCTTGTCACATTTTTCATCATTTCTATAGTGACATCAACTGACTCTGTAAACATCTTGCTAAAACCAGGATAAGGTTAACTATTACTTCTCCTTAATTTACATATCTGGTAATTTTATCATAAAATAAAATATAATTTGACATGAAACATTCCGAGAAAACTCAAACTCATTCCAAGTGTCAACAACTTTCTTTATGAAGTATCCACAGAACATTTAATACACTATTTAATATACTACTAATGTATTTAATATACTATTTTGGGATTTTTTTTTTTTCCTGTGAACAACATCCTACTTCCTGGTATGAGTTTCTGGAATCTGCCCTTCTCCCATTTATGAAATGTATGATGTTTTCCATCCTCCTGACACCCTTTTATTTTCACCACGATGTCTCAAGAATATTTAAAGTTAAAATGCGTATATCTTTATGCTTAAAGATAGAAAATTTCTGGTAGATTCATGATCCCATCCACAAATCATTTTACTACTATGGAGTATAACTCTCTGGGCCCAGAGATTTGAAGGGCCCATGTATGTATGTATGTATGTATGTATGTATGTGGTTTTTTTTATTTTAAGTAGGCTCTATGCCCAACATGGGGCTTGAACTCACTATCCTAAGATCAAGAGTCCCATGCCCTATGGACTGAGCCAGGCTGGTGCCCCTTGGGAGGCATTTTTAAAAAGTTCATTTACCATCTCCTTACTCTCTCCAACTCCAATTTCTTCTTAGCATTGACCTTCAAGTCTTTTACTTGCTATGTTAATGCCCTTTTACTCTGCAGTGACCAGAGTTTTGTCCTCAGGGCTTCTTTAGTTTGCAAAAGAAAAATAGAAAACAAACAAATAAATAAAAATCAGTCCTGGCACACATTCCTTTTTGTTGTATCTCTCTATATAACAAATTTGATCATTTAAAATTTATTCACCAGGTATTTCATGTATAGCTTTTTGTAACTTTGAATAACTGGAATTTAAATTAAAAATAGCATATTAATATCTAGTGATGTTTCAAAATATATTAACCATGTGTGACTATAGGAAAATTATTTGCCCTCTCTCTATCTCAGTTTCTTCATCCATAACAATGGAATAATGACCCTCACGCACTATCGGTAGAAATGTAAGTTGTGGGGGCGCCTGAGTGGCTCAGTTGGTGAAGTGTCCAACTCTTGATCTCAGCTCAGGTCGTGATATCTCATGGTTCGTGAGATCGAGCCCTGCACTGGGCTCTGTGCTGATAGGGCAGAGCCTTCTTGAGATTCTCATTCTCCCTCTCTCTCTCTCTCTCTCTCTGCCCCTCTCCTACTCATTCACTCTCCCTCTCTCAAAATAAATAAATAAACATTAAAAAAAAGAAATGTAAATTGGTTCATCCACTATGGAAAACAGTATGAAGCCTCCTCAAAAAATTAAGAGTAGGAATACCATACAATCCAGCAATCCCACTTCTGAGTATTTACCTGAAGAAAACAAAAATGCTAATGCAAAGAGACATATGTACTCCTCTGTTTATTGCAGCATTATTTACAATAGCCAAGATGTGGAAGCAACCCAGCTATTCATCGGTAGATGAATGAATAAGAAGATGTGATATACAAAAATAGACACATAGATCAATGTAACAGAATAGACAGCTTAGAAATAAACCCAGGATTACATGGTCAATTAATCTACAACAAAGGAGGCAAGAGTATACAATGGGGAAAAAAATCTTTTCAACAAATGGTGCTGGGAAAACTGGACAGCTGCATGCAAAAGAATGACACTGGGCTACCTGCTTACAGCATATCCAAAAATAAACTCAAAATGGATTGAAGACCTAAATGTGGGGTCTGAAATCATAAAATTCCTAGAGAAAATACAAGCAGTAATCTCTTTAACGTGAGCCATAGAAACATTTTTCTATATGCCTCCTTTGGGAAAGGAAACAAAAGTGAGAATAAACTATTGGGACTTCATCAAAATAAAAAGCTTTTGCACAGCAAAGGAAACCATCAACAAAACAAAAGGCAACCTACCAAGTGGGAGAAGATATTTGCAAATGATATATTGGATAAGGGGTCCATATCGAAAATATATAAAGAAGTTATATGACTCAACACCAAAACCACACAAATAATCCCATTAAAAATGGGCAGAAGACATGAACAGACATTTTTCCAAAGAAGACATACAGATGGCCAACAGACACATGAAAAGATGCTCAACATCACTCATCATCAGAGAAATGTAAGTCAAAACTACAATGAGATATCACATCACCTCACACCTGTCAGAATAGCTAAAATCAAAATCACAAGAAATAAGAAGTGTTGGTGTGGATGTGGATAAAAAGAACCCTTGTGTAGTGCTGCTGGGAATGGAAGCTGGTGCAACCACTGTGGAAAACAGTAGGGAGGTTCTCTTCAAAATTACTATAGAATTACCATATGATGCAGTAATTCTACTACTGAGTATTTACCCAAAGAAAATTAAAACACTAATTAGAAAAGATATATGCACTCTTATGTTTATTGCCACATTATTTACAATAGCCAAGATATAGAAGCAGCCCAAGTATCCATCCAGAGATGAATGGATAAAGATGTGGTGCGTGTGTGTGTATGTGTGTGTAGCTATAAATATAGATATGCAATGGCATATTACTCCGCCATAAAAAAATGAAATCTTGCCATTTGCAACAACATGGATGGATCTAGAGGGTATAATGATAAGTGAAATTAGTCAGTCAGAGAAAGACAAGTATAATATGACTTCACTCATATGTGGAATCTAAAAAAACAAAACAAAGGCACCAGGGTGGCTCAGTTGGTTAAATGGCTGACTTTAGCTCAGGTCATGATCTCACAGTTCACTAGGTCGAGTCCTGTGTTGGGCTCTGTGCTGACAGCTCAGAGCCTGGACCCTGCTTCAGATTCTATGTCTCCTTCTCTCTCTCTGCCCCTCCCCTGCTCACGCTCTGTCTGTCTCTCTCTCTCTCTCTCTCTCAAAAATAATAAATAAATAAGCAAACAAACAAATAAATAAACATTAAAAAACAAAACAAATGAACAAAACAGAAACAGACTCATAAATAGGGAACAAACGTGTTTATGAAAGGGGAGTGGGAGAGGGTGGCAGACTAAATAGGTGAAGGGGATTAAAGGGTAGGAACTTCCAGTTATAAAATAAATAAGTCATGGAGAAGAAAAATACAGCACAGGGAATATAATCAATAATATTGTAATAGCGTTGTATGGTGACAGATGGTAACTACACTTATCATGGAGACCATTTTGTAATGTATATAAATGTCAAGTCACCATGTTTTAACCTGAAGCTTGTACGTCAACTATACTTCAATTTTAAAAAAATGGAACAATAGTACCAACTTCATAATTTTATTATGAAGATTAAATAAATTTGTGTCTGTAAAGTTCTCACAATAGCATATGATACATAGTAAGTATTATGTGTTGTTTGTTCATTGTTAGCCCAAGGCACCTGTGTGTGCAACACACTTTACTGAAGATTTGGGGACAGGAAGAGATTTACTTTACAGAAAAACAACACAAACTGAATTTGATCATCATTTCTTCCCGAAAGCCTCCTTGTTTATCTAATTTTCAGGCGTCCCCTTCCTTTGGTCTCTGGGAAATTCACCCTATTATGCAAAACAACTGACCTCTTCACCCACTACTCAACCCCAGGTCTTCTCTGCAGACTGACCTCCTCTAACCTGCAAGCATTTTTCTCAGAGCCAACTCCTCAGGGCCACTTGGAAATCTTTTCCTTTCTCCTTCCTCAATAGCTCCTGGGAGGACTAAGGACCAAGAGAGAGATTTATTTCCATATCAAAGTGCATTCCATCACCTCCCTAAGCAGGAAGCAACAGCAACAATCAATTCTTGTCTTAAATGGCAATTTTAATCATTGAAACTTAGAAATAAACATTTCATGGGCAAAAGACATGAATAGACACTTTTCCAAAGAAGACATCCAGATGGCTAACAGACACGTGAAAAAATGCTCAACATCACTCATCTTCAGGGAAATACAAATCAAAACCACAATGAGATACCACCTTACACCTGTCAGAATGGCTAACATTAACAACTCAGGCAACAACAGATGTTGGCCAGGATGTGGAGAAAAAGGATCTCTTTTGCACTGCTGCTGGGAATGCAAACTGGTGCAGCCACTCTGGAAAACAGTATGGAGTTCCTCAAAAAACTAAAAATAGAACTACCCTATGACCCAGCAATTGCATTACTAGGTATTTAACCAAAGGATACAGGTGTGCTGTTTTGAAGGGACACATGCACCCCAATGTTTATAACAGCACTATCAACAATAGCCAAAGTATGGAAAGAGCCCAAATGTCCATCGACAGATGAATGGAGTAAGAAGATGTGGTGTATATATATAATGGAGTATTACTCGGCAATCATAAAGAATGAAATCTTGCCATTTGCAACAACGTGGATTGAACTAGAGGGTATTATGATAAGTGAAATTAGTCAGAAAAAGACAAATATCATATGACTTCACTTACATGTAGAAGTTAAGATACAAAACAGATGAACATAGGGGAAGGGGAGCAAAAATAATATAAAAACAGGGAGAGGGACAAAACATAAGAGACTCTTAAATATAGAGAACAAACACAGGGTTGGTTGCTGGAGGTGTTGGGGTGGGGGATGGGCTAAATAGTCAAGGGGCATTGAGGAATGGGCTAAATGCTGGGATGAGCACTGGGTGTCATATGCAGGGGATGAACCACTGGATTCTTCTCCTGAAATCATTATGGCAGTATATGCTAACTAACTTGGATGTAAATTTAAAAAATAAAAATAAATAATAAATAAATATTATTGCATATACCTTTTGGAAAAAAAAAGAAACAAACATTTCAAATACATATTTTAAACACATTTTAAAATACACATTTTAAACATATTTAAATATATTTCATTATCTTCCTTAATATTAAATTTCATCAGTGTGATGCCTAGGTCTTGATATTTTAATGACTGGATAAAATGACTCACTATGAACAGTGAGATTTGAATACTCAGCAGGGTTTCCTAATTCTGAGAAAGAAGTCAGGAAGGATGTCCTTAGGTCATTCATGCACAAATATAGCACTGATTCTGCCCGGGAGGGGAAGGAAATAAAGTAGAACTTGAGTGGAGCTGCTTTCTCAACCTCGGTTAACACTCGGTATCATCTCTTCCTCCACTCTCTGAGCTACTGGTTATGGCTGTTTCCTCCTCCCAGACAAGGACCTGGCCAGACCTACAGAAGCCCCCTCCCTGTTCTTGAACAACTCACAAGGATAATGGTAAGGTCTCCAGGGAGATGTTGGGCTTCCTGCTACTAAAGGCAGTTGCAGGGGGGTGGGGTGGGGGTGGGGGGAGAAGAGTGCACCTGGCTGGCTTAGTAGGTAGAGCATGTGACTCTTGATCTCAGGGTTGTGAGTTCAAGCCCCACATTGGGCAAAATAATTTTTTGGAAAAATAATGAAGACAGTTGGCTGGCTCAAGTGATTAATGAAAACCTGAAAGATAAGACTATATTTATACCCCAAGCCACAAAGCATGTCATACCAGTTATGCCTGATTATATATGCAACCCAGTGTCCCAAGACTTCATTAGCCCAAGACTACAAAATCAGGTCGCATTTCTTCAATAGACACATTTCAATGACTCCAAGTTGTCTCCTCTGGAATATGAGAAGCATTGTGATTCTCATTGGATTTCCCCTTTTGTTTGTTTGTGGAAGAAAGCCAACATAATCCTGGCCTTTGGAGGTTTTCCCCCTAAGTACATATGCCACACTTGGTGCTTCTCCACAGCTCTGGGGCCACCCGAAGCCATCTGGGGATTCACTCCTCCCAGACTACTGCTGCTCTCCCCCAGCTGTGTCTCCCCCAACTTGAGCACAGGCTCTATCCTCCTCTCCCCAAAGTACAGCTAGGACCAGCAAGTGGGTGTTGAAAAAAGCCTGCCAGATGTCTTGAGGATCGCATAAATGGAGGGAAACTTAAACTGGACGAGACATATCACTCCTCCTTAAATTTGTTTTCCACATGCTCCCTACAGGATCCTCTACCAGAGCTGTCTCCATGGGCCATGTGCAATCACACAGGCCCTGTGCTTACAAGGGCCCCATACTTATTAATCTGCTGTTGCCATCTTGGAATTCTTAATAACTTTTTATCAAGAAGCCCCTGTTTTCATTTTGTATTGAGCACAGCAAATTAGTAGCTACTCACACCCTCTTTTCTTTTATTGAGATATAATCAACATACAATATTATATTAGTTTCAGGTATACAACATAACAATTTGATATTTGTATATATTGCAAAATGAACACTACAGTAAGTCTAATTAACATCTGCCACCATACCTTGTCACAATCACACCCTCTATTAAATACCATCCTTCTCCTTAACCCTTAGCTTGCCTGTGTTTGCAGCCTAAGTACCTATGATTATGCCCCTTCTTCTTGGAGTTCTGATCCAACTCCAGGCACAAAATGGCTCCAGAGATGCAACCCTGCTCACAATGAAGGCTACCAAGTAGATGAGTTACAAGAGATGAAATTGTCTTTCAAGTATCATAACCACAAGGCAGTGGAAAGGTGCTTTGATTTCAAAAAAAAATTTTTTAATTGAAGTGTAGTTGAGACATAATATTATATTGGTCTCATGTGTGCAACTTAGTAATTCAACATTTATATACATTAGGAACTGATTACCACAATAAATCTAGCTACCATCTGTCATCATACAAAGTTATCACCTATTATTAACTATATTCTCTATGCTGTACATTGTATCTCCAGGTCTTATTTATTTTATAACTATAAGGGTGCTTTGATTTTTTTAAGGTTTATTTTTGAAAGAGAGAGCACGAGCGGAGGAGGTTCAGAGGGAGAGGAGGTCAGAGTACCGGAGAGGGCTCTGCACTGACAGTCGCAAGCCCCGATGCGGGGCTCAAACTCACGAACCGCAAGATCATGACCTGAGCCAAAGTTAGACACTCAGCCGACCAGGCACCATCCAACTTTGATTGTAATACAAATACACAACAGGCGTATATACCTGCGGTCTTATAAATAAAATTATCTAAATGTGCTTATCTAAAGATCCAGATATTCGGTCCCATGTAGACCAAAAAAAAAACCAAGCAAACAACCAAACTTTTATCTAAAGACAACTGTTTTGGTTGAGGGGCTTGGCATCACAGATAGACTTATTCTGTACATGAGGATATTTTGGGAAGAGACTAGAGTATTTCATGACACCAGAACATTCTGAAAAATTTGACCTCCACTCTCATCTCTACCGCTCTCTCTTCATCTCCCCCATCTCCGACCCTCTCCTCCCCTCCCTTCTTTGACTCCATCCCAGCCCCTTTGGGGCAGTTATTTTCCAGACCTGGCTCTAAAGGTATCTCCCCAGCAGGAGTCCTACACTCTGCAGAAGTCCCAGGACAGAGGGTACAGGCATGACTGCCTGCCAGGGGCCAGCCCCAGTCAGAGCTGAAAAGGGGCAAAAGCAAGAACTAGGAGGAAATGGGTCACTGCCCCGCGGTTGGCAGGAGCATCTGCTGTGCCTGAACTTTTATTCTGGGAACAAATCTTTGCTCTCTTCACCAGTGACCCACATGAACCATAATTCCCAACAGCAATAAAGTGGGGCAATAAAGAAGGTCTGACTCTACAGCTGCGGGGTAAGAGTTCCCTGGCAAAAGAATAAAGACAGAGAGACCTAGAGACAGAAGAAACAAAGAGATTCCGAAAAGGAGATTTTTTAAAAAGTCTGAGCCTTGACTAACTGCCTCTAGATGCCTCCATAGCAAAAAATTCCGTCTTTCTTTTGTCTTCCTCTGATTTTAAACACCCTTTCTTTTCAAGGTGAGGGAAGGGTGAGGAAGAAGGGGGAGAGTGTCTGCAGAGCCAAATCAAGCTGGGAGCTTGGAATCATGGGAGCCAGTGTAGGGCTTGGCAGAAGCCCACTGTTGGATGGATCCTGGAAACACCCACTGAATTGGCAACATTTTCCTTCCCTGCAAACAAGATCCTAACAAGATTCTTCTAGCCCAAAGTGGTGACTTTGTGACCTCTTGGCTTTAGTCACGTCCTCTCTCCCACCTCAGCCCCAGAGACTCTTTTCTCTGGCAGTTCCCGAGTCCCAGAGTGTCATTTATTGGTAGGCAGCAGAGGGCGATCTGGCTCTGGAGAATGACCGGGTCAACTCCTGCCATGTGCCCGGATTGCTAATGACTTGCAGCTCCATCAACATAAAGCTAACTCTTGACAAAGGAACATTGTCACTAAGCATTTTCCTTTTCATTCTTGAAAGCTCCACTGCCTTAGCTAACCCCTGGCCCCTCCCTCCTGCCTTCATTCTCACTCTCTTTCCTCTCCCAACCTCTTGGAAGCAGCAGGAAATGAACAAGGTCCACAGTGGAGAAAAACAAATCCCAGGGCCCTGCCGGGGAAAACCACAGGGAAACGACCAAGTGGCATTAGCAGCTGCAGGAGCTAGAGGCAGCGCTCTGTGTGTGTGGTGTGTATGTGTGTGTACTTTCGTATACATAAAAACGACCTTGAGAGATTGTTAAAACACAGTTTCCTGGGCCTCACCCAGGAGTTCTGATTTAGTAGGTCTGGAGCGGGGCCCAAGAATTCGCATTCTTAACACTCCCAAGCTATTTTAATGCTATCACTGGTGGACCACGTTTTCAGTAGCCCTGTTGTACACCAAATGCAGTGAATAAGTTTATAAATCTGGGTCAGGGGCTTGCTTGGATAAAATCCTGATAAGATGAATTTCCCCTAGAATCGTAAGTCCAGATCCTTCTAAATCTAGGCCAGAAGATCTCATGGATCAGCCTGCTGCTGTTCCCTCCCCTTGGAAAAGGAGCAGAGAATGTATCAACCAGAGCATTGTTTGGAGGGGGCTGAGTTCAGATAATAAGATGGTTCTCCATTGACTGTTTTTCATCCCAACTGGCAGGAGAATTACAGTAGGCCCCTCCTTCACCCCTGGGCAGGAGATGGAAACTCTATCTACAGAACCCTGCTGTGTGTAACAGCTTATGTCCAAAGGCCTCTGTCCCCTCCTCAGCACCCTCCAAACTCTAGAACCTCTGGATCCCAGGGCTCAGTGGGATGAGCTGGTTATCCTCAAGAGAGGTGAGCACCCAAAGGCACTTTGGGTGATCGAAAGAGAGCCACTCACTTCTGTCCATGCACCAGAACATAACAGAACAAAGTATCAACGGACACTGCTTATCCTCGCCTTATCCCCATTTAAGGCATAGGCCGAAATTATTGTCCTTTCTCCCCCCTCTAAGTTTGTCTAAATGGCGTGACATTCAATTCAACAAACATCCTTTGAGCACCTACTCTGTCCACACCCCATGTCAGACTCTGGGGACACATAGTCTCTGATAAAGCTGGACCTAGCTCTCAAGGAGCCCACAGTTTAGAGAGAAAGACTAACAAATATGTAAGAGATATGTACCAGGATAGTAAGTACCCTCTAAGAACTGTCAGCTGGAGGTGCTTCCCCTGCCAAGACCCCTCATCCCAGGGAGAGACACTGGGGGAGGGTGGGGACACTTCTCCCTCTGAAGGGCCACTGTTTGAGCCAGAAGAAGCCTATGGGTGTGGGGTCTGAAGCTTAATTTCCTCAAGTGCAACTGTCTACACTAGATCTGGCAGCTAAGGGGTGAGCAGCTCTGTTGCACAGAAGATAGATCAAAATGGGCAGAAGCCATAGAAAAACCAAGAAGACCAGCTTGTGGGCACAAGAAAGCCACCCCAACGGCTCCAGAATGACTCAGGAAGACCTTGAAGGGGCTGTATGTGGTGCAAACCCCGTGGATAGAGAATAAAGAATACTGCTTGGTTACTGCTATACCCAGTTTCTCTGCTAGGCTGGTGTGGGGCACGGGTGTTAACAAGGCAGGTAGTTTAGGTACACAGATACTTTCCAAAGGGTATGGGACACTGGTCAGTTTCAAAGGGATCAATTTGCAGGTCTTCAGTTTCCATTCATATTCTTCCCTAAACGGATGTGCCTCAGAGGGCATCTGCAGCCCTGATTTCCTTTGACCGCCATTTTTCTTTTCTTTTTTTTTTGCCTGGGTGGCTCAGTTGGTTGCGCATCTGACTTTGGCTCAGGTCATGATCTCACGGTTTGTGGGGCGGATTCGAGCCCCGTGTTGGGCTCTGCGCTGACAGCTCAGAGATGAGCCTGCTTTGGATTCTGTGTCTCCCCATCTCTCTCTCTGCCCCTCCCTGGCTTGTGCCGTCTCTCTCTCTTTCTCTCAAAAATAAATAAACATCAAAAAATTTTAAAAAAAACACACACTTTAAAGATTTTATTTGTAAGTAATCTCTACAGCCAACTTGGGGTTTGAACTTAAAAGCCCAAGATCAAGAGTTGTCTGCACTTACTGACTGAGCCAGCCAGGGGCCCCTCTTTTCCTTACCTTTTTTTCCTCAATTGCCCTCCTCCCATTTCACACACAAAAAAAGTTTACTGCTCATTGTTCTCTAATCCTGCTAGCTGATGCATTGCTCTAAGGTATAAGAACCTCTGGGACATCAAAGGGACAATTCCACAATTATTCTAATCAAGGAACCATAAATACCTCCCCAGTCTTTCCATCTCCTTATAAGACAAATTCCCAATAAAATTTCACTTCTTAAGAAGTGAACCAGTGTTTACTAATTATAAAAATTTGTAATACCTGTTGTTGTGATAAATGTTGCTAATCATATATTTTCAAACAATTAGAACCTTCTGTCACTGGAAATATCTTTTAAAATGATTTCAATTTATGTATTTTTGTTGCAGAAAATTATGTGTAATCAAAGACCAATAAAATGTTTTTATCACTAAATCATTTTAAGATTACATGGAAGAGGAATCGAAATGTGATAATGTGACTTCAAAGAGAGAAAGAAACAATATAAAACTTCCATTTTAAAGAGTTTCATCATGAATTAGCTAAATCGACAAGGGTAATATCAAATTACTCTGGTATTTATTTGAATCCTTTAGATGCATTTAAAAGAGTGATTTCACAGTTTTTATTGATATTTACAAAAGGCCAACAGTATTTTACAACTTTTAGAACTCTTCGAGCTAATGATGAAAAATGTTAGATGCCAACTTTAAATGTACGAGGAGGTACAAGATTTTTCAAAACTCTTTTAAAAGATACAGGAGCAAAAATGTTAGAGGACCGCAGCTCCAACCAATGTCATTTCCGGAGGGGGACCTCGCAGGGCTGTGACTCAGCATCACTTCGAGACTCCTCTGGGGCAGGGCCAGACCTGTCTTCCCCTTGTAGCAACTTCCACCCCCTGTTCCCAGCAACTGACACCAGTTACTCACCTCCCAGTCACATAACCTCTGGAGGCTGCGGACTCAGTCACGTACACAAATGCCATACCCCTGGGTATGGTACTTAACCCCTCTGTACCTCAGTTTTCTAATTTATAAAATGGGAGCGATATTTACTGCTTCTTCTATTTCTACTTCTTTTTCCACTACTTTTAATTTATGTATGTTACCTTAAGAATGCTTGGCAGTGGAAGCAACTGTTGTTTATCTGAATACTCACTTAACAGAAAAGGAAGAATGAGAAACAGAGGTCAAGCCAGATGTCAAAGGTCATTTGATAGGTCAGTTGCAAAGCACTAGAACCTTAGAAAGGTAGCATTTAGCCTACTGGCCTCTATTTTCTGGCAGTGACTCAGAGCTCATCTAAGAATCTAGAGGCACGGTTCATAACATCTTTTCCCAACATGGGCCTTGAGGACAGTCTATTCTTTCATGGATTTCTGCCCGCCCAGAAGCATCTGTAACCAGAGTAGGGGGCCTAGGCTTACACATTGAGGTCTTATGTCTCCAAGTCTTCAGGCTGTGCCCCTCCCCCCATAACAGAAGAGTAGTTAACTGCTAAAATCTTCTATCACTTCTCATTTGTTCATTAAATCATACAAATCTTAGATTTTAAGAATCTGATAACTAAAAGGGACTTTAGAAATCAGATTGTCCCTGGGGCCCCTGGGTGTCGGTTAAGCCTCCAACTCTTGGTTTTATCTCAGGTCATGATCTCATGGTTTGTGAATTAGAGCCACACATCAGACTCTGCACTGACAGTGTGCAGCCTGCTTGGAATTCTCTCTCTCTCTCTCTCTCTCTCTCTCTCTCTCTCTCTCTCCTCTCTCTCTCTCTCTCTGCCCCTCCCTTCCTCGTGTGCTCTGTTTTCTCTCTCTCTCTCAAAATAAATACACTTGTAAAAAAGATCTCTCAAAAAAAAAAGAAAGAAAGAAAGAAAGAAAGAAATCAGATTGTCCCAGCTTTGAGGCCCAAACCTTTCTCATCAGTCACCCTGCAGCAGGGTTCCAAAAAAGCATTTCCACCTGTGTTCTCTGTGCTGGCCCGCCAGGCCACCTTGAAACCAAGACAGGTGACTAGAGTTGGTGGAGGTACTGTTGCTACTGCTGCTGACTCTGTTGAGCCTCCATTCTCCAAATTTTAAAGCTCATGATCTCCTTTGACTAAAACATAATAATAATAAAGTCCTATACCTTTTTTTCATGTAAATTGACACAATGTTTGGAATGAAAACAGAATTTTTTAAAAATGTTTATTTATTCTTGAGAGAGAGAGAGCATGAGCGGGGGGGGGGGGGGGGGGGGGGAGAGAAGGGGCAGAGGATCCTGCCTCCTTGGGAAGATTCCTCCAAGAGAAACATTCCACCCCTTTATCTACACCTCCTAGACCCCACATTCCAACACACACTTCTTGGCTCCAGGAGTGTGTAGGGTACGTGTGGCAAGACCACCAAAGATGAACAGAAAGAGGTGAGAGCAAGACACCCAGCAAATTAGGCCCAGTGCCTGTGCATATTTGTGGGCAAACCAGGATGGGGTCAGGGGGAGGGGCACAGAGGAATTATCTATAACCAGAGGAGAAGAGTAAGGGTGGGGCTGGAGGGAACGGCTCATAAAAATCTGTGCCAATGTTCTTCCCAGCTAACAGAAATAAAGGCAACAGACAGGTCAGAGATTTAAGGTCGGGAAGGAAGGTGGGGAAGAGCCAAACTCACACTTCCCTGAAGGATTTCTATTTTGTACCTTTCAGGTGCTCTTCTGTCAGCTCATCCTGTTCTACAGTTGGCCAATGGTTCCCCGCTATTCCAACTGATCTCTCTTTCACTCTTGCCAGTCCCTCTTTCCCTTGTGTTTTAGGTGACTTCACTGCAGTCCTGCCACATTCACACACGTTAACATTGGAAGGGCCTCATTTGCCATCCAACCCAATTCTTTGAACATTTGGACCGTGGCAACACGGTAAGAAGTGCATTTTATATCCTGACCTAGTACCTGTGCACATAGAGTACAACCAAACCAAGTTTCAGGAAACAGCCCTTGCTTTACCACAACTATTCAATGGTTTCAATGTTAAAATGTCAGGTGTCACTGGCTAAATTAACACAGGCTATTAATGGCTCACAATTCATTCTTAAACCCAGACTCATTTTACAGATGAGCAAATTAAAACAAAAGGAAAGGCCCCAGGTCACACCACCAGCGTCAAAACCAGGGCTAGCACTCCCAACTTTTCCTGCAAGGAGTTAGATTCCACTCAGAACAACACCTTTGATTGGTAAGGGATAATTTTAAAAATATGCTATCTTGGGGGCACCTGGGTGGCTCAGGGGGTTGAGCATGGGACTCTTGATCTCGGCTCAGGTCTTGATCTCAGGGTCATGAGTTCAAGCCCTGCATTGGGTTCCATGCTGGGTGTGGAGCCTACTTAAAAAAAAAAATTTTTTTTGTTTTAAATGCTATGTTGGTGCATAAACGTCTTGCCTATTTTTGTGTGGGCTCTCTGCCATGCTCAGTTATTTGATGCCAGAACACTGAGACCTAGCAAATGGAGAAACTTGGGTGAATTAGGAACCAAAAATGCATTTGCTTTTTTTTTTTAATTTTTTTTTTTTAATGCTCAAAGACCTCTACCGCTGCTCCCTGCTAGTAGCTGGGTAGAATGGTCCTCTCATCTGACAGAGCTGGGCAGGTGGTGGGCGCTGGGGGAGAAGTGGGGTAGGGGAGTGAAGAGGGGGATGGATGGGATTTCCTTGACCTTCCTTCCTCCCGTCCTCCATCCCTCCCCCCCTCCTCCCTTCCTTCCCCCCTTCCATGAGCAAACCAATATTATATACCTATTATTTACCGGGTCTTGTGCTACTTTCTATAGACAGGGTGAAAAAAATTCTCTTGGGAAACACACTCTGGCAAAGCAATAAATTTGTAAGCAGCCCATTATAATGCCACACAGAGGTTAAGGCTTTATGAGAAGGAAGTTTAAGCCTGTATTTAACCCAGACTGATGAAGAAAGAAGTGACTAGAAAGGCCTGCCCTGAGAAGGGGATGGCTGAGTTGACTCCAACCAGGTGAAGACATAGGGAAGGAGGTCTCCGGCAGAAATCCTGCTGGACCAGGGGACGGTCTTGGTGTTTCATAACATTGATGTGTAGCGCTCCTAACTTGGGGGAAATCTGCTAAATATACACTGATTTTCAACTCCTGTCTCTGAATACAGCTGGACTGGAGAGAGAAAGGTATCCATCGAGCCCTACCTGCCCAAACCAGTTTCTGAAGGGACAGAGCTCTCGTGGGGCGGGGAAGAGAGATAGCACACACCTACTCTGCTCATTCTTTGAATTTTATTTTGTTACACTTTTTGAAATTATTTGAATTCAGGGGCACCTGGATTGTTCAGTCAGTTGAGTGTCCGACTTTGGCTCAGGTCATGATCTCACAGTTCGTGAGTTCAAGCCCCACATCGGGCTCTGTGCTGACAGCGCAGAGCCTGGAGACTGCTTCAGATTCTGTGTCTCCCTCTCTCTTTGCCCCTTCCTTGTCATGTTCTTTCTCTCTCTCTCTCTCTCTCTCTCTCTCTCTCTCTCTCTCTCAAAAACAAATAAACATTAACCCCCCAAAAAAAATTATTTGAATTCAGAAATCCGTTAAGAATATCCACTGAATATGCAAATGTTGTCACTACTTGGGGATGCTTAAAAAAAACAAACCAGCCCCCTCCCTACTCCCCATTCATAGCCTTGCTTAAGAGGCACTTAGAGTAGTGCTAGAGAGACAGCCTCCCCACTCCCCTTCCTCCCTGCATTCCCTGGAGAGATTGTGAGATAGGGCCATTTGTTTAGATAGGACTCTGCCTGCCACTAAGGTTCAGCATCTGGCCTCAGGCAACAAAATAAAACAAAACAGGAAAGTCAGGAAGAAGCTAGGGAGCTAAAACTAGACCCTTGAAATATCAAGCCTCCAACCCAGCAGATGTTGGAATGAGGACTCTACATACAGGAATAAACAAAAATTATGTCTCAAGATCTAACTTGAAACAACCCCACTTAGTACGTCCTCAGTGATCTTCATGTTGAAAATAATCAATTATCAGTCTAAAACTGATCCAGACGGTGTTAGAAAAGCTCAATGAAAAATTCTGACAATTTTGTGGCTTCTTCAACATATTGTCTTCCTGAGGATCAGCAAATCTGTTAAGGTCTTGCTCTTCTGTTTGGCTGACCACTATCATCTACTAAAAATGTCTGAGGTCTTTCTAGTTTATTTCAACCATTACTTTTTAGTGATGACAGCTTGAAATTCATAAGAAAGCCTGAATTATGCAAGTTGTCTGATTCTGAAACCTCTTAGATCAGTACCAAATGATGGTTCTCAAGACTTTCACTAAGTGACCTTTATTCAATGCCTGTTAATACCAGGATTTAAAAAAAAAAAAAAAAATCCTATCTCATATATAACCATCCTAAAAAGTAACTGTTTTGTTCCATGAGATTCAGAAGTTAGGCAAGGTAGTGAGAAAAAGCAATAATTGAAGTCCAAATGTGCCTCTCTTTACAATCCAAGATCTTTTTGTCCTAATACTGCCTTCCCAACTGAACCAAAGCAGGCTCTAATTTAGCTAACTAGCTAAAAGCTAGAAGCATTATCTTAAGGCAGGAGAATAACCGGAACGGGGCTTTCTGACCCTCTCTGTCTCAACTTCTGTCTCTCTCACCCTCCCTTCTCTCCCTCATTACTTAGGTGTCCTGCTCTCTTCTCTTACCATCAAACAGAGCTCTCTAGAATGCATTCTACCATAAAAGGTCAGAGCAGCATTTTCCAACAGGGGTCCAGGACTTTTACTACCTCCCCCAACCCAATCCCCCACCCCTGCCCCCACACTACTACCTTGGAGGCTCCAAAGGGAGTCTGAGAGCTGTTGTCTCCATTTCAAAGGAGTCTAAAGAGAAATTGTCAATTCTTTTTAGGCTACTCAGATTCCTTTGTTTTTTCTGGTGTCCCATCAACTCAGTGTAGTCGGCCTGAGTTGGGAAATTGAATTAATCAATAAAGGATATTTGTCTGGCAGGTTGAAATCTTTTGAAGCACTGAGATCCCCCCTGAAAGCTGTAGAGTGGTGAAAGGTTAGGGCTTTGCAACTTAATCTCCACTAACACAGTCTTAATCCGAATGGATCAACTCTTTAGTAAAACATTCAAGCAACACTGCCATTGTGCTGGAGAAGAAGGGTATGGGTTGAAAGGCTGAAGATACATTGACCTGGATATCTAGGTCCATAATGCAAAAGAAGCAATAGACCACAGTGGTTAAGGTAATGGACTTTGACAGCAGAGAGACACTGTTCAAATCCTGACTCTGTCACTTGTTAGGAGTTATTGACCAAATTATTGAACTTTGTACATCAGTTTTCTCATCTGTAAAATAATAGCAACCATCTCATCGGATTGCCAACTGGATGCAATGCCATAACGTGTTTGGAGTGCAAGGTGCCTCACACTATAATAACCGTTAAGAAATGCTGCCTTACATTTTTTTCAAAGGACTATAACCCAAATTGGTCTTCTGTTATGCCACAGGACATCTCCTCCTCCCCCATCTGCCTACTGACTATTTCCTTTTCAAGCCCTGAGCTCATTGGATATTTTGGCTGATGTTGGAAAACTCTTGGAACAAAAGCAGAAGGAAAGTGTAGTCTGGGTCCGAAGGCTAAGCAGCAATCTTTTCGCCCTAAGTGATGACTACAGCTGGCTATGGCATAGAGGGCCTTGGCACAAAGAGGAGGGTGAAGGACAAATAAAGGTCCTGTTTACAGGAAGCTCACTGTCTGATGGGGAGCCAGGAGTCATGCTTGGAAAAGAGAGAGACCCATCAAAACCAGACTCAGGTAAGGATAAATGTTGAATGTGCAAGTGCTAGGAGGGAAATCCTTCCTTTAACAGCAGTGGACTCAGAGGTTCATGGTGGGTAACTGGTCAAGGAAAGCTTTGCAGTGCTGTGCCCTCACCTCACTGAAGCTCCTTTTATCCCTCCAAGCCGTCCCCCCCCCCCCCCGCCCCCGCCGCCGCCCCGCCCCACCAGCTGCTATAGTAATCGCCCTAAAGTACTAGGTCAATCATGTCACTCTTCACCTAAATGCTGGTGACACCTGCGGAATTAAGCACAGACTTTGTAGCCTCTCCAGTGTGAACCCACCTTATCACCTGTGCTCCCTGTCATGTGCCAGATTGTGGTACTCATTGTCCCCTGAGCTCATCCTGAGCTCTGGCTCCTCTGCACCTTTCTTCCTTCTCCTCCTCCTCCTCTTCCTCCTCCTCCTCTCTAAAGACCTTTATTTTTCAGTAATGTCTACACCCAACATGGGGCTCAGACTTTCAACCCCTAGATCAAGAGTCCCATGCTCCACGGACTGAGCCACCCAGGCTCTCCCTTCCTTTTATTCTTTATTCTCTCTCAGGAATGTCCTCTGGTTCTCTCCCATCTCAAACGCCACTCCTCCCTTAGAAGCTTCCTCTAATCCTCTCCCAATTCCCCCAGCACTCCCTCCTCTGAAACTTGGGGGATGGAAGGTTCTCTGTAAATCTTGTTTTCTACCAGTTATCATATTGTTGACTGCTTAAGCATAGGTGAGATGTCTGACTGGATGGTCCCCTCTGCTGACACTTAATATGTACTCAAGAAGGGATTGCTGAATTGGATCAGAGCTGAATAACCTTCCTTCCCCCTCAAGACTCTCTTCATATTTATTCTCCTAACAACGCTCCTCCAAGGGAAACAGAATTGATTCTTCCTACTTTACTGAGCAGGAAATTGAGGCCTGGAGAATAAAAATAATTGGTCCAGAGGGGGTTGGGGGTGTGAGGGCGACGGAGGCCAATATGGAAACGTCCATAGCAAAACAAACCCAGTGATGATTTTGCTTGTCATTCTGTTTAGTCTCTCTTGTCTCAAGGCTACGGTGACAGCCTGGAATGGATTAAACCGTGACTAGCAACTGTTGGTCTCTAGGCCTGGGGTGAAGTAATGTCTCTTTAACTCCATCCTCAAAGAGAATTTTAAAAAGGCAAAAAGAAAGAGGAAAAGAAATTTTGCTCCCTGAGAAATGGAGAAATGTACTGCAACATAAAATCATACACAGCTTTAAAATTCAATGTTTTCCTTCTCTGAAGATAACCCAGGACAGCCCGTCTCTACTGTTTCTCATCATACAAATTGCTTTGCTTGAAAGACAAGTGGAGGTAAATATAGCAGCAGTATCTCTGATGTAACATTCTCTGACCTGGCCTAGACATGCCCTTGACATTGTCCTTCAGCAAGGAAAGAGAAGGAGAGAAAGTAGGTCCTTGCTACTGTGTGTAAGAGAAACTGCCATGCCCAGCCATTATCGGGGTACAGGAGACTGATGAGTATAAAGAATAAAAATAAAGAAGTGAAGGATGTGAGGATTTGTCAGGTTTCCTGTGTTTGGCTGTCTGGCAGGCAGGCCAGAGCCAGAGCCAACCAGCGGTATTTACCAAGGTGGACGTGGCCCGAAGCCCTGCCCTGGAAACCACACACGGCTCCACTTCCACTTCTGCCCGCTGCATTTTGCAAAGTGTCCTGCCTAAAATATTTTGTAGGTTACTGAATCCCACTTTCCCCTTATTCTTTCCGGGCTCTTTTTCCTTAAGGCAACAACTTAAGGATAGCAATAATGAAACTGTAATTTGAAAGTGGGCAGAACACACACCAAAATGATCATTGTGGTTACCTCTGGTGAGAGGTCAGCGCAGCTGGGGCTGGGAGGAGGGCAGTGTGAACGCCCCAGGGCTCTTGGCTCTGTATGGCTGGACTCTTTCACAATGAGAATGATTTAGTGAATTGCATGCGTAATTTTTTTTAGCCAGGGAAGAAAGGAAATAATGGATTGAGAAATAGCCCACCTGTGATTTATACTTTGTTTAAGCATATTATGAGCTCTCAATTCCCCCCAAAGTAAAGTATCTATTTGGTAGGTTAACTGCGATGTTCTTACTTCCAGTGTCTAGGATAACAACTCTTTCTTTTCTTTACTTTTACATTCCTAATGTAAAATTTCAATTATGTGCCACACATATATATGTAATTTATGTCTGTATAAACCATTTAGAGTGATTTTATATGCATAGATACTTACATCTATCCATTTCTGTCGATTACCTATTTCCTTGTGTTCTTAATAATACATAAATAAGAGAACCTCGTGATACCACTCGTGTGTGTGCCCACCCCCTTCTTAAGATCACTAGTCAAATTAAGACAGCTCTGCTGTCCCACGAGTTAATGTATACATTAATGTACACAAGATCCCTCACGCAATGCCTGGCATGTGTTAGCTGCTCTATCAGAACTGGGAAGGCTTCTCTCCTCCCTCTTTGTCCACAGAAGAGGACAGAGTTGACACAGAAGAATTTCAAAGAATTTCAGCGTGTAAGCCTCTGGCCTAGGAAACTTAGAGCTAGGAAGTGTTAGATAGGATTTCACCGATTTTCCTCACCTTGAGACAGGGAAATTGAGACCCAGGGAGAGTTGCTTATTTAATAAAGACTACAAATCCACTAAGTGGCAGAGCCAAGCGTCTTAATGACTTTTCTGAACTTCCACCTGTACCCCTGGCTCATGTCCAAACTAGTTAAAATGACAAAATTGCCAATTTTTAGAATAACTGTCCTCTCTCTTCCCTTCTCTTAGTGTGTCTGGCTTAGAACTTTTATTCTATTTTATACCTACCTAGATGGGCTTGTAGGAGTAAAATCTCAGAGGAGATACAAATGCAATAACATCTTTTTTTTTTTTAAGTTTATTTATTTTGAGAGAGAGAGAGCGAGCTAGTGAATAAGGGGGAAAGGTCCAGAGAGAGAAAGAGAAAGAAAGAGAATCCCAAGCAGGTTCTGTGCTGTCAGCGCAGAGCCTAACATGGGGCCGACATGGGGCCTGATCTCACAAACTGTGAGATCATGACCTGAGCTGAAATCAAAAGTCAGACACTTAACCGACTGAGCCACCTAGGAGCCCCTGCAATAACATCTTTAATAATCAAGTACTGGGCTGAAGGCATTCTGACTTCCCCCAGAGCACAGTATACATAGTGAACAGCAGGTGTGGTTTATTATTACTATTATTAGCATTATTAACATCATCATCCTTATCTGTCTTCTGTATGTGAATAGGTTTTTAATAATGCACTATTAGGGGCATCTGGCTGGCTCAGTGAGTAGAGCATGTGACTCTTGATCTTGGGGTCGTGAGTTTGAGACTTTGAGTTGGGTGTAAAGATTACTCTCATTAAAAAAAAGCGCTTCAGGGGCGCCTGGGTGGCTCAGTCGGTTATTTCGGGGCAGGTCATGACCTCCCAGTTCGTAAGTAAGTTCGAGCCCCACATCAGACTCTTTGCTGACAGCTCAGAGCCTGGAGCCTGTTTCAGATTCTGTGCCTCCCTGTCTCTGTGCCCCTCGGCTGCTCACACTCTGTCTCTCTGTCTCTGTCTGTCTCTCTCTCTCAAAAACAAATAAACTTAAAAAAAAATTAGAAAGAAAGAAAGAAAGAAAGAAAGAAAGAAAGAAAGAAAGAAAGAAAGAAAGAAAGAAATTCGAAAGCCTGAGCAGCTTCTCACCTGGAGGCAGTGAGCCAGCACCCAGGTGGCCCCACCCTGCTGAGTCTCTTCTGCTAATGATGGGAAGGACTTCAGGAAGGTAGTCCCCAGCCCCCAGCTTGTTGCCTGGGGCAAGCTCCCAGAAAAGTTTACCTAACTTCCACCTAGAAAAACAGAGCTCTCCTCTGGAATTCAAGCACAGTTTAGAGAGGTCAGAGAAATTCACAGCCTGGGGCCCCGTTTCTGTCTGCCTGGTGCCAAAACAACCACATATTCTGCTTTCTGCTTTGCAGTTTATAAAACACGATGAGAGGCTGGGGATCTGGATAACAGGCCGGTTTTACAAAGCAACACAAACAAGGAAACAACAGCAACAAAAACAGAGAGAAGGAAGTGAAGAGGAAGAAAAAGATGCTAATATGTCTTGAGAGCCCCTGTGTCTCAGACGTCAGCCGCTTGTCAGCCACCTCGTATCCCTGATCTCTTTCACAACCTCCCTTACTCCCAAAAATAAGAGTTGCACCCATTTCATAGAAACCAAAGCTCACAGGCCAGGCAGCATATCTGAGGTCACACAGCAACCAAGTGGCAGACCCAGAAGTTGATCCCACCTGCTCTGACCCCTGATCTAGTGGGTGCACCTTCCACAGCCCCACACAAGGAAACCGAATCCCAGAGCATTTTCTGTGCCCTGCAGAAGGTCACATAGCTAGTAAATAGCAAGGCTGGCACCTGCCTGTAATCCTGATCTCAAACTTGAGGTAGATCATCTGTGCTTAAAAAGATGTTTTGTTTGCTGATGGCAAACAAAAAGTGGGGTGGAAGAAAATGAGATGTCACACAGAAATTGACCTGTTTAGATTCTATTAGATAACCCAGGTTGGGGGTGTGGTTCTCAGGAAGAGGTTCTTAAACTAAAAGATCACACAACAAAGTCGTGAATCAGATGAACAAGTAGGTTATATGAAACTACTTGTAAATCCAAGTACAGATTTACTACAGTAAATCCAGGAGGCTATACTGACCAGACAACAGAGACTTCAGTTTTCCTTCAGTCTCAATCAAGTCTTTAAAACAACTTAAGCTTTCAAATGAAATGATACATGTTCACAATACAATTTTCAAAAGATGCAAAATAATAATAGATAGAAAAGTCATCCTCCCACCTCTAATTCCCCCAAGCCAGCTTGACCACCACAGGGTCTCCAGAGACCTTGATTCAGCCTAAACACAGAGGGTTCCAGGTAGTAGAAGAGAAAACTGTTCATATGGTGTGATGATAAGTGTGGAAAGATCCGATGCCTTGTCTGAAATATATCTCCATCAGCCGGGTATCACTTTCCCCTTCAAACTAGTAGGAAATTCGCCCCCGTGAGTGTCCTTAATACCCATCACCCACTTTTCACTGAAGCATAGATGGGGAGGGGAACCTGGGTGGCTCAGTCGGTGACCTGAGACTTCGGCTCAGGTCATGATCTCACAGTTCAAGCCCCGCATTGGGCTCTGCACTGCCAGTGCAGCTTGGGATTCTCTCTCTCTCTGCCCCTCCCCTGCTCATGTGCGCGCTCTCTCTCTCTCTCTCTCTCTCTCAAAATAAATAAATGAAACTTAAAAGAAAAATTTTAAGCAAATATGGGGATATTACCTCCAGAACTACACAGGAAAAGGGAAATGGTCAAACTCAGTAATTTTGCCTAATGAGCTTTCTGTTCATCAACCCAATAATTATTTTCTCTGATGATTTTGTTCTCCCCATTCTCATCCTCAAAACATATACTCAACTGAGGAAGCCTTAAGGGGCCCTCACTAAGGCAGATCTAATTTTAGGATTTTAAATGTGATACATTCTTCCAACAGCCCCACATTTTCTAGAAGAGCCAGCTGGACACAAATGAGATTTTGCTTATGGGTGAAATGTGAGGAATGTATAATCAAAAGCTTCCTCCCCTTCCCAGTGCCCTGACCCTGACCTCCCAAGAGCATAATTTATGAAGACCCTTACCCTCTGCTCCCCTTTTTTTTTGTTTCAATTTTTTAATTTAAATTCTAGTTAGTTAACATATAGTATAATGTTAGCTTCAGGAGAAGAATTTACAGATTCATCACTTACATATAACACCTAGTGCTCAACACAAGTGCTGTCCTTAATATCCATCATCAACTTAACCTATTCCACCCCTGCCCCACCTCCCTTCCAGCAGCCCTCAGTTTGTTCTCTATTTTAAGAGTCTTCTCCATTTTTCAAAGTAAAACAACAACAACAAAAAGGGGGGGGGGGTAGAAGCTCTCTTTGCATGCTATCAACTTTCCACTATTAATCAGGTCTTCTTCAGACTTAGACTTGCAATTGAAATAGTCAAGACCCAGAGCTTATACCTCTCTTGTCTGTGTTTTTCCAATTCAGAACAAAAGCTTTGCCCAACTCTGCCGCTAAAGGTTCTGTCCTGTTTCTACCCTTCTTTGCCAAACTCCTGTGACAAATTATCTGCACTCACATTTATTTTCAGCTCTTAACTTCCAATAATTCAGTTTTGGTCTCTATTGAGAATGTAATTAGGGGTCATTATCTACTCTGGAATAGGTGGATTCAAATGTCCCTTCTCAGTCTTGACTGGCATCCAGAGTCTCTTACTCAATTTGTTACTGCAAATCACACTCTAAAGGATGGGTCTTTTTTTTTTCAATAAGTTAAAAAAATTTTAATTTCATGATCAGTATAGCAACATTAATACAGTTCTACATAAAAGGCAGAAAAAGTCACCCACAATGCCACTACCCTTAAAAAAATAAACATTTTTTAAAAGTTATGTTTATAAGGCACTAGCTCAATACATTATAGTTCATCTTGTGGAATGTTATGCAACATTTGAAAACAATGAGATAAATCTATGCATCTGAAAAAACTCCCATAGTAACTGTCAAGTGAAAATAGCATGGTGTATAACAATATCTATAATGCAATACTATTTTTGTATGTTTATAAATATATCTCATGCTGGGATAGGTATGCAAATTTTCTGGGAGGACATACAAGATACATTCAACAGCCACTACTTGTAGACTCTAAAAAAAGGGAATAGCTGATATGAAAAAAGATTTTACTTTATACTTTCCTGGATTGAGTGATTTGTTTACCATGTAATTTAAAAAATAACTACCATCTAAAAAAATTTTTTTTTAACGTTTATTTATTATTGAAAGACAGAGAGAGACAGAGTGTGAGCAGGGGAGGGGCAGAGAGAGAGGGAGACACAGAATCGGAAACAGGCTCCAGGCTCTGAGTCATCAGCACAGAGCCTGATGCCGGGCTTGAACTCACAAACCGTGAGATCATGACCTGAGCTGAAGTGGGATGCTCAACCGACTGAGCCACCCAGGCGCTCCCCCGTTTTTTAAAATTTTTTTAACGTTTATTTATTAGTATTGAAATAAAAAATAACTACCATCTAAAAAAAAGTTATGTTTGTGCAGTTTTTTTGGAAATAAATAAAACAGTTAAATGTCTACACATGCAACATGTGAAGTTCATTGCTTATGTAGTTGATATTCAAAAGAAGTTTATTACATTTGAAAAGTATTTGAAGGTTAAAGACAGAGAGAGATAAACCAAGAAACAGATTCTTAACTATAGAGAACAAATGAGGGTTAGCAGAGGGGGTGGGTGGGTAGGGAGATGAGTGAAGTAGGGGATGGGGATTAAGGAGTGCACTTGTTGTGATGACCACTGAGTGTTGCATGCAAGTGTTGACTCATTAAATTCACAACTGAAACTAACATAACACTGTATATTAACAAGTATTTGAAAGTAAATTTTACTTCATTCTGCACAAGTTCACAAAATTATATAACAGTTTTTGAGAAATGATAACCAAACGTACATTAAATGTTACTTGCTCATGGGGCGCCTGGGTGGCTCAGTCGGTTGAGCGGCCGACTTCAGCTCGGGTCACGATCTCACAGTCCGTGGGTTCGAGCCCCGCGTCAGGCTCTGGGCTGATGGCTCAGAGTCTGGAGCCTGCTTCAGATTCTGTGTCTCCCTCTCTCTCTGCCCCTCCCCTGTTCATGCTCTGTCTCTCTCTCTGTCTCAAAAATAAATAAAAAACGTTAAAAAAAAAATTTAAATGTTACTTGCTCATAGCTTAATAAATTTCAAAAGAAAAATTATACAAAATTCTGTCAACATTTTACAGCGTATTTTGATATTTGATTTGGGAGGTCATTATATATATATTTAAATTTTTTTAAGTGTTTATTTTTGAGAGAGAGAGAGAGAGACAGACAGACAGACAGACCCCCAGTGGGAGAGGGGCAGAGAGAGATAGAGACACAGAAACCGAGGCAGCTCCAGGCTCTGAGCACACAGCCTGATGTGGGGCTCGAACGCACAAACTGCGAGATCATGACCTGAGCCGAAGTCAGATGCTTAACCAACTGAACCACCCAGGTGGCCCTGGATGTCATTATATATTTTAATATGTATATAGGATACTACACAGGATCTCCTCTATGTATATAGGATACTGCAAAGAATACTACAAATGCCTAGAGCACAAAAGGCTCTTAAATTAGACCTGGGTAGCATAACACTCCAAACTGTATAAAGAATAAATCCACATCTAATTCTGCTTTCACTATTGCCCTCCCTGCTTACTTTGGCTTTGGCTTCTAGAAAACAGTAGAATGTCTGCTGATAAACCAGGTAAGGTCTGGTTTTCTTTCTATCGTCTTTAAGACACTTTTTTTTAAAGGTGAATTTTATGGTATGTGAATTATAACTCAATGAAAATAAAGAAAGATAATTTTCATGCTGGAAGGGGAAGAACAAACATAGGTAAGAAATTTGAAATTCCACAGAGGTGAAATAATATGAAGTATTCTGTCACTTTTAACAAAGCAAGATTTCTAGTCCCAAATACTGTAAGGCCAGTGTGATTATAAACCACAAATGAAAATATAAAAATTATTTTGACAGTGGGAAAAATGTCAGAAGGTGAGATGTATTGATTTTCAAGGGTGAATAAGGTCTTCTTTTAAAGATAGAAGATTGGTCAAACCTGTTTAGTTTGAAGTAGCTGCCTACCTCAAGAGTATTACTCTTTTCATTATAAATATTTGGTACTACTTCTTCACTCAAAAAGTGTTTTTGGCAGGGGTGCCTGGCTGGCTTAGTCAGTGGAGCATGCCATTCTTGATTTTGGGGTTGTGGGCTTGAGCCCCACATTGGATGTAGGGATTGTTTGGAAATAAAATCTTAAAAAGAAAAAAAGTGGGGGCGCCTGGGTGGCGCAGTCGGTTAAGCGTCTGACTTCAGCTCAGGTCACGATCTCGCGGTCTGTGAGTTCGAGCCCCGCGTCAGGCTCTGGGCTGATGGCTCGGAGCCTGGAGCCTGTTTCCGATTCTGTGTCTCCCTCTCTCTCTGCCCCTCCCCCATTCATGCTCTGTCTCTCTCTGTCCCAAAAATAAATAAAAAACGTTGAAAAAAAAATTTTTTTTTAAAAAAAGAAAAAAAGTGGTTTTTGTGTGTGTAAAAAAATGAGATCCTAAAAATTATAGTCTGAAAATCTTCAGCGACCCCTGGGAGATTTTGGTGTGAATTATTAAAAGGTGTTAAAATTTTTTTTTAAAAAAAGAGGGGGTGCCTGCATGGCTCAGTTGGTTGAGTGTCCGACTCTGGATTTTGGCTCAGGTTGTGATCTCACAGGTTTATGGGTTCGAGCCTCACATCAGGCTCCACAATGACAATGTGGAACCTGCTTGGGATTTTTTTCTCTCCCCCTTTCTCTACCACTCTGCAGCTCAAGCTTATTCTCTCTCTCAAAGTAAATAAATAAACTTAAACAAAATTTTTTTAAAGGTGTTTTATGAGCACTTAAAGGAATTGACTCTAGGAACCAATATGGATCCACTAAGGGCAAGTTCATTGACTGAAAAAATATTTATTGTGCACCTATTTACTGGTCCTGGTTACTGTGCAAGGCACTCGGGATGAAGCAGAAAACAAAACAGGTATATTCCTGCCCCTTGTGGAACTGAGGAAGACAAATGATAACAAAAATTATGGCATAATTACAACTTGTGATAAGTGCTATGAAAGAAAACATAGGGATTTATGTGAGCACATAATTAGAGGAACTGGCCTCATTGCAGGAGAGGGTGATGCTAGAGAAATCCTCTGTGAGGAGGCAGCATGTAATCAGAGCCCTGAAGGATGAATAGAATTTAGATCGGCAAAGTGTGGGGAGTGCTACAGAGAAAATCTGAAAACCACATGTGAAAAATGCATGAGGCAGCAATAAACTTGGCATTCTAGAGGAAGGAGAAAAAGCTGATGTGGCTGGAACAGTAAACAGGAGGTGAGTGCAAGAATGAGATTATCCAGGTAATTAGGGGCCATACCACGCAGGCTATTTCTTTCTTTCTTTCTTTTTTTTAAAGTTTTTATTTACTTGAGTACTCTCTACACCCCATGCGAGGTTCAAATTCACCACCCAGACATCAAGAGTAACACGCTCTTCCAACTGAGCCAGCCAGGAGCCCTGTGGCTATTTCCTTTTTTGAAATGACAGGACAGTAGATTAAAGAAATACAAAGACACACTAAATTTATTTTCAGCAAGCCATTTGATCAAAGCACTTGGGAAGAACCACAGTTACCAGTTTTATAACCAAATTCGGTCCAAAATCCACCCACTTCTCCCCTACCTTCTGTTTCCTCCCTGGATGAGGCCACCACCATCTCTCTCCTGGGCCACTGTTTTCACTTTTACCCCCTCCCCTTGCAATCCATTCTCTGTACAGCAGCTGGAGTGATCTAAAAACTAAATTATACCATTTGAATTCTTTGCTTAAAATCCTTCAGTGGCTTCTCATTTGTAACAGGTTGGGCTCTCCACAGACGTGGGGACCAAGCTTGGGATCCAAGATGTATATCAGGGTTTAACACCTCTGAATGGAAAGAAGAGGAAGCAGGACTCGGCAGAGGAAGAAATCAGTGATACACACCCAATAAAGCTTGGGCTAACCCACCAGGGAGCCCAGGAATGAGTGCGGTCGGTCAGAATTGTGCGGTGCAAGATCCAAATGATCCAAATGATTGAGCCTTTATATCCCCGCCCACTCAGTCACAGATACGGTCTGTTCTAAGCGGGGTATGTCCTCAGGCAGCAAGGCTCTCGGCACCTAAGGTAGACCTGAAAGAGCTGTCAGCTCAAGGCTCCTTGCTGACCACACTCTCCATTTCTGGGCATCAAGCACTTCCTTAAAGGGATATCTGGTTGTTGCATCTTCTTATCCATGTCAGCATTGCATTTAGACATGTAGGACTTCAAAACCCTGAATGATCTGGCTCCTCCTCCTCTCCTCCACTTGGCTTCTGTTCACAATTGGCTCTAGGCACACTGGCCTGCCTGTTTCTTGAAGCTTATCCCCTCTTCAGGGTCTTTGTACTTGCCTCAGTGTTCTATTCCCGGCCTTCACGTTATATTCCTAGCTTTTTCTAAAGTTGTCTGCCTCCCTCCTCAGCACTCCCTATGATGTTGCCCTGCTTCACTTTCCTTATGCACTTACCTAACATTATCCAGAGTATTTGATTTTTGTTTACATTGGTCTCATCAACTAGAATGTAAATTCCACGAGGGTATGGATCTGATCTGGTAGGTTCACTGCTTCGTCCCCAGTCAATACCTAGAACATAGTATACCTTCGATAAATATTTGTTAAACTGAATTCAGATGAGGTGCAGAAATGCGCGCTAAATGACACTACAGACAGTTCCGTGTTAGCTACTTGAACGACTCGCCCGAATACTATTTATTACTGCATTAAGATTAACCTGAAGAGAGATCTCTAATTGTCTGATACAAATCTATCTGGTCTTGTCAAACGGATAAATGTCAATGATTTCTGTAGACAAAAATGGTGTGATCATCCAAATTTCTGACGTACAAATCTGGGAGTATTGGTGGTTAATGTATTGGATGACAGCTTTCAGATTCAAAAATACCTGAAGGTCCATCAACAACACAACAGGTTATTAGTTGTAGTATATTATTCATACAACGAATTATTGTGCAGCAATGAAAATGAGTGAACTACTGGTATCTGTCACACGGAGGAACCTCACTAAGGAAACGATGAGGGAAAGAAACCAGACACACAAAAAAAAGAGTATGTCCTACATGATTCTATTTCTATATACTTCAAAATCAGGCAAAACTATTCTGTGGTTCTCTTAAGGAAGGAGGAAGAGAGCAATGGGAGGGGCATGAGGAAGCTTTTGAGGTGTTTATTTCTTGAACCAGTGTCTATTTCTTGACCTAGGTGGTGGTATAAATGTGTTTACTTTGCAATAACTCATTGATCTGTGCAGTTATGATTTATCCACATTTTTATATGTATATTATACACTTTTAAAGTTGAGGTAAAAAGGACCTGACAGGTATATTTAACACTTTTTAAAAAATATTTATTATCTATTTTTGAGATACAGGGACAAAGCACAAGCAGGGGAGGGGCAGAGAGAGAGGGAGACACAGAATCTGAAGCAGGCTTCAGGCTCTGAGCTCTCAGTACAGAGCTGTACGTTGGGCTCAAATCTACAAACTGTGAGATCATGACCTGAGCTGAAGTCAGACGCTTAACCGACTAAGCCATGCAGCTGCCCCATTGTAGTTCCTGATTTTAAATGAAAGAGTTATAATATTTTGCCAGTTAGGATTATAATTGCTGTTGACTTGCAGTAAATAATTTTTATTATATTGCAACTATGTGGATGGAACTAGAGGGTATTATTATGCTAAGCAAAATTAGTCAGAGAAAGACAAATATCATATGACTTCACTCATATGAGGACTTTAAGACACAGAACAGATGAACACAAGGAAAGGGAAGCAAAAATAATATAAAAAACAGGGAGGGGGACAAAATATAAGAGACTCTTAAGTATGGAGAACAAATAGAGGGTTACTGGAGGGGTTTTGGGAGCGGGGGATGGGCTAAATGATTAAGGGCATTAAGGAATCTATTACTGAAGTCATTGTTGCACTATATGCTAACTAACTTGGATGTAAATTTAAAAAATAAAATAAATAATTTTTATTATATTTAAGTAGTTTCCTTTTACCTTTGGTTTCACAGGGGTTTTATTAGAATGACTGCTGTAATACCTATTGCTGCAGGGATATAGGATAAAGAGTATTTTCATGTGTCACTATTGAAATACAAAGCATTACAGGCTTTTTAAAAGCAATCTGGCAACACCTATTATTTAAAAATACAAAAAATGGGGTGCCTGGGTGGCTCAATCTGTTAAGCATCCAACTCTTGATTTCAGCTCAGGTCAGGATTTCACAGTTGGTGAGTTCAGCCCTGTGTTGGGTTCCACGCTGGATGTAGAGCCTACCTAAGATTCTCCCACTTTCTCTGCTCTTCCCCTGCATGCAATCTCTCTCAAAATAAATAAATAAATAAATAAATAAATAAATAAATAAATAAAATAAAAAATGTAAATATATACACCCCTTGGGGTGCCTGGCTGGCTCAGTTGGTAGAGCCTGCAACTCTTGATGTTGGGTTGTGAGTTCAAGCCTCATGTTGGGTGTAGAGATTGTTGAAAAATAAAATCTTTAAAATACATATATCCCTTGACCTACCAATCTCAGTTCTGGAAATCTATCCTACTAAAATAAACTACTAGTTTCAATAAAACTGTTGAAAAACATCATAGTACATAATGTACCAGGATATTTATTAGAGCAGTGTTTTCAGTGTTAACACATGCGCACACATACACACACGTTGTAAATAGCATGCATGCCCGATAGGGGAATGGTTGCAAAAATTATAGTACATCCACATTTGGAACATCCATTAAAAGGAATGAATTTGATTTAGAAACTTAAATTTTTTTTAATGTTTATTTTTGAGAGAGAGAGATAGGCAGAGCGTGAGCAGGGGAGAGGCAGACACAGAATCCGAAGCAGGCTCCAGGCTCTGAGCTGTCAGCACAGAGCCTGACATGGGGCTCAAACTCACAAACCATGAGATCATGACCTGAGCTGAAGTCAGACGCTTAACCGACAGAGCCACCCAGGCACCCTGGAGATTGTTTTGTTTTGTTTTGTTTTTAATGTTTATTTTTGAGATGGGGGGGTGGTGCAGAGAAGATCCAAAGCGGGCTCTGTACTGAGAGCAGAGAGCCCAATGTGGGGTTGGAACTCACAAACCGTGAGACCATGACATGGGCCAAAGTTGGACACTTAAGCAACTGAACCACCCAGGTGCCCCTAATTTAGAGAGATTTTACACAAGAAATTGTTTTAAGTAAAAGTGAGAGGCAAAAATGTAGTCACTTCTTTTTTTCCTTTAAGTTTTTATTTGTATATTGTGAAGGGGGTAGGGGCAGAGAGAAAGGGAGGGAGAGAATCCCAAGCAGGCTCTGCACCGTCAGGGCAGAGTCCCACATGGGGCTTGAACTCATGAACAGTGAGATCATGACCTGAGCCAAAATCAAGGGTCACATGCTTAACTGCCTGAGCCGCGCAGGCACCCCTAGTCACTTCTTAAATTACAAAAAAGTCTATAACGAATATGTGTACATTTGTATTTGTCTATATGTTATTATAGAGCATGGAGAAAAATATTAAATAGGTTGATAAAATGGTTACGGAAGGGTTAGAACTGTTGGGGTGACAAAGGAGGAGAGATAAGGTGGGAGTCAAAGTGAAAAAATAAAATAAGAGCAAAGGTCTATATGAGTCATATACCAGGTGAAAAATCAAATAAAGTCTTAGGGACATTAATATATTGTAATGTGTCCAAATCCAAGGGCATAATAATCACAGTGTACTTTATGCTCTCCAGATCAAACCTAGAATGTTGTGTCAATTTCTGGGCACCACACTAAAAATAAATATTTTTCCTGCCCCTCAAAAAATTGTTTTTTTGCGGGGGCACCTGGCTGGCTCGGTTGATGGAGCATCTGACTTTTGATCTCAGGTTCAAGCCCCACATTGGGCAAGGAGCCTATTTAAAAAAAAAAAATTGTTTTACTTTTATAAGAGGAATGGTCAAGAATTAAGCAAACCTGGGTTTCAATTTCTTTTCAGCCACTTACTTAATTAACTGTGTGACCTTGGCAAATTACTTAATCCCTCTATGCTTCAGTTTCTTCATTTGTACAATGGGGAAAATTATAGTTCCTATCTCTCAGGTTTATTATAGGATAATTCTATACGCATTCTAGGACTGGTATCTAGAATAAACCCCCCCAAAATAATTTAACTGTCAGATATTAAAGTAAATATTTATTGCAAAAATTAGAATCTACATAGAAGCAAGAAAATTTAAAAACAACCACAATCTTACCTTCCTAGATTAACTACTATTAACTTGGATGTTTGTCCATTATTCAACGTGATCTGAAAAAACTATTATGAGTGATGATACTTAGTTAGGACAAATCAGCAGCATCCAATGGTGCGTCATATGGACCAGGGGTAGACATATTCTGTGAAGCTGCAAAGAACCACAGCAAGCAGCAAGGGTTATGATGAGAGCTGTCCAGCAATGAAATGGGCTGTCCAACACCATGGCAAGTTCCTCATTATACTAAATAACTGAGTCTTGGCTGGTGACCATTTGTTAGAAAAAGTATGGAAGAAATGCTGGCTTTGGAAAACAGGTCAAGCCAAATGACTTCTAGAACTCTTCCTAACTCTAACATATGATCAAGAAACACTTCTTGGAGGAATGGATATATTAGACTCGCAGCCCTCATAAAACAATTTGTGTGGTTCTTACAGTAATACTGGGTGGTAAGAACAGTTCTAAGGTTCCATTAAAGTTAATAGGAAATTCCTAGCATAGGTCAGGCAGAGGAACTCTCCCTCGTACAACACTGAGGACGTGCAATTCCACCAATTAATTACATTCAAATGGAGAAAGAAATCTAAGGGAGGGGCAGGCCTGAAAAGAGTTACATCTTATCTTCAGGTACTGTTTGTCTGCTTTCTTAATACTCAGGGTCTCTTCCTTGGAACAGTTTCTGACCTGGCAGAAATTCATAGTAATTACTCAGGGGAAAGGAAAGGAGAAACCAACAAACAAAAAATACATTAATGTGGGTGGGTAAAAAAAAAAATTTAAGAACGTGGTGTTGGTGGGAGAGAAGACTAAAGGCCTATGTAAGACCCACCCAAGTGCTTTTGATGTTTGAGCAATTATTATCTTATTATTTTTCCTGCTATAGATGCAGCTGCAATTTATGTAACAGGATGTTTAAAAAGATTAAAGAGAAGCTGTAGTAGAGTTCTGAGGTGATAAGAGTCCCTGGAATATGTATTTATGGACGTTTAGAATATAAGTTCCTGTACGTTCTTAGAATAAACCATCTATTTGTTTTTCTTTTTTTTTTAAAGAAACAAGTAAAATTTGTATTTCAATATGGCTGCTTCCTGCCCACAAGTGATACTGAAAAAAACAGAGCAAAGAGAGCAAACAAATAACAGAGCAAAGAAAGGTTAGTGATGGTTCAATCTGTTATCTGTGCTGTTTTTTAATCAGCTATGACTTTTAGGTCCAAAATATTTTATCGCTATATTAAGATAAGTGTTTAGAATTTATTTGGATTAAACCTGTTCATCAGTAAATGGATTATTCTATTGCTCAAGCAGGAGAGTTGCATGGAATTTGTGACTATAATAACTCTGTCTGAATATGAAAGTTAAAGAAAGAAATAATTTTTGGTAGAAGAACCTGTGGTATTGAAGTTGAGGTGAGTTAAATTGACTGGGTTGGAAGAGTGTGTTCTATAGGTGTCTCAAATATAGAGAATGACTCATTGGTATTCAAGACTTTCTGCCGTATGGGCTGCTGTCTTATCTTACATCTTAAATTGGCACCAGGCACCAAATAAAAAGAGCTTTGAGGCATAGTCTCAGAATTTCTGATTAGTCATGTAAAAATTGCTTGTTAATTTTAATTCTTTCTCCTAGCAACCTAGGCCAACCTTGTGTGCACTTGTGTACTATCTGTACATATTTATTTATAATTTTTTCTGTTGAAGAATAAGTTGGAGGGGCGCCTGGGTGGCTCAGTCGGTTAAGCATCCGACAGATCATGATCTCATGGTTTGTGGGTTCAAGCCTCGCGTGAGGCTCTGTGCTGACAGCTTGAAGCCTGGAGCCTGTCTTAGATTCTGTGTCTCCCTCTCCCTCCGCCCCTCCCCTGCTCACGCTCTGTCTCTGTCTCTCAAAAATGAATAAACATTAAAAAAAATAAATAAATGAAGAATAAGTTGTAGACATGATGCCCTTTCCTAAGTACTTTAGTGTGTATTTCCAAAACACAAGGACATTCTCTTTCACAACCGCAGTGTAATTATGCAAAGTAAGAAGTCAATATTGATTCAGTAATACTATCCAATCTATAGACCTCATTCCAACTTTGCTCAATTGTCTCAGTAATGCCCATTAAATAAAATTCCATACCATACGCTGTTGTCAAGATCAACATTCAGTTGTCAAGTATCTTTAGCCTCCTTTAATCTAGACTAGATTTTCCATACTTTGTTTTTCATGACCTTGACATATTTGAAGAGTTACAGGCAAGTTGTTTGTAGAGTGTTTTTCAACTTGGGTTGTCTGATTTTTCCTCATGATTAGATTCAGGTTATGCATTCTTAGCAGAAATACCTCAGAAGTGTTGTGATCTTCTCAGTATATAATATTAGTTGATTTGTTCCATTACAGTTGAAGTTCCCTTTAACGACTTGGTTAAGGTTTTTCCACTTTAAAATTACTGTTTTTTTCTTCATCATTAACAAGTATCTTGTGGGGAGATACTTTGACACTATGTAACTATCCTATCCTTCATCAAACTTTATCCACTAGTTTTAGCATGCATGATGATTCTTACCTGAGTCAATTATTACCACGATGATTGCCAAATGGTGATTTCATAATTCTTCCATTCTTTTTCTATTTTTTAGTTGGTGTTCTACTGTAAGGAAAAATGTACTTTTCTCCATGATTTGCTTGGGTGTTTATTTATACCTGTAGAGACTCATAGATTCCTATTTTATTCCATGGGTTATAATCTGTTACTGACACTATTTATTAGGATACTCAAATTGTCCCTGATACAGCTAGTGGGAGTCCCTTCAAACTGTCCTTTTGACATGTCCCTAAAATTCTTTGAGCTTCCTAACTTTATGACACAAGAAGATAGTCCAGGTTTTTCTAGTGTTTTCCTAGCACCAGGCTTGAAATCAGCAACTTTTCTAAGAAGCACTGGTTCCTTTGGTGGAGAATAGCATTTAGAAAGACTTGGGTTCTAGGTGTGTTAATTTGCACTAGTGTGTCATTGCCTGTAGGTCCTCTCAGAGAACAAACTCCCCACTCCCCAACACACACACACACACACACACACACACACACACACACACACTTAAAAACAATGGTTTCATACTGATATTTCCAATTCCAGTCCAGCACCGCAGGGTTTGTTCGAGCCTTCTCCCTTTCCATACACTTATAATCCCCTTCTCTGACAGTGAGAAATCTGCAGAACCACAGTCTTAACTTCTACACTTAACCACTCCTACATGCACTCTTAACCTTCCCACTTCACTTCAGTGCAATCTCTTGTTATCCTTAAGCCAAACTGTATACACACACTGATACTGGGGCCGAAAGCACCTGAAGCACTGATAATTTCGCTACATTCCCAATGCTCAACTGAAGGGTAATGTCTCTTCTGCTTCTTTGGGGGGCCCTAATGTTGACTGATTTCTCTGGTTTTCAGCCTGTTAATGCTTGCGATAGAAATTCCACCAGGAAAAAGCATTCTTCACTCAAAATTTTCTCCACACAGTGAAACAGCTAATCTGGAAGGGCTGCGTTAAGGTCCTGATGACTCAGAGATTTAATGGAAATTACTCTTTTGAAATTTACATGCCCTTTATTTTAGCTCCCTTTCCCTAGGATTCAAACATGAATCTGGTCTGTGCCCAGAATCACTCCTTTCTTATGGTCAACATTGTCCTGTGGTACTCTCTTCCATTAGAATGAAATAGTTCTTAATCTCTCACATATACGGAACCTTGGCAGACAGGTCCTCCAGGTACGTCTGAATGTGAGAATGTGTCAGCCTAAGTTCTCAAAACACCCCGTCACGTTCATTACGCTCTTAAAATTACTGGCATTAATAGTTTAATTGAGAAACTCTCTTGAAGACTGAGGACTATACCATGGAAGCAGCGCAGAAATAAATGGACTGCAATCTCATCCCAAGGATCTTATTCAAGGAAAAGAACTCCTTCATGATTCTCCTGGCTGGCAGAGACAGAAGCCTGGAGAACTTTCACTTTGAAGATGGCCCTGCACCATATTTGATCACAATGACACTATTGTCTGGCATGCCTCTTAGAACACCATCATCAGGATACGGGTGTTAAGTTGTTTTTCTAACAGTGCTAACAGACACCTAGTCTATCATCCCCTTATTTCTCTTGTTTTCAACGGGATGCCTCTGGAGGACTGGCCAGGTTAGCAAAGTAGTCTGTGGCAATGAGACTGAAAGATATTAACTAATATTAACTAGTTTGTGTGTAGAATAAGCCCAAGAGTTAATGACCTTGATGTCATCATACCTTTCTCAATCTATTGAGCTAACTAGTCACAGACAGGTTACATTTGGCCATTTTATTACTAAATTGGTATTTAACAACACACAGTTACTTTACTTGAGTTGAGATAAAATCTCCTGATTACATGAATAATTCTGAATTAAAGCCAGAGGATACTAAATCTGCAGCGTTACAGACATTAACAATAGGAACTCTATCATGGTTACTGAAATTGTTTCTTTTACTAGATGTGGCCCCCTCTCTATGATGAACTGTGAAAAGTCTGTTCTGCCAGTCTTCTTGCTGTTTTGTGGGTTTAGGATGTGGCTGTTATCTAGGCGTGTCCATGGGACAGGTGGGCTTAGGATCCTCCTACTCTGCCATCTTCCCGGAAGTCTTGTTTCCTTCACTAGAATGCAAGTTTCATGAGGGCAGGGAGCTTTGCTTTGTTCATTGCTCTATTCCCAGTACAAGTATGCCTGATTTGTAGTAGGAGCTCAATACATATCTGAACACATGAAAATGGCGGCACAATACGAAATGAAAAAGTATTAAAACTAAATCCTGAAGGAATTATTGCCCAGTTATAACTATTCCAAACAATATCCGTGAGAATGCTAAGGAAGAACTTGGCTACTATTAATGTGGCCTGAAGAATCAAACCTCCCCTCCATCTCCAGTAGTTCAAAGGCAGGGAGAGAGGAGAAGTCTTGCTAAGAACTTACCTAGATCCTTAAGGGAACATTTAAAAACTTTATGTGGTTTGGGGGGGCATGGTTGGGTGGCTCAGTTGGTTAAGCATCCAATTCTTGATTTCGGCTTAGGTCATGATCTCGTAGTTTGTGGGATCGAGCCCTGTGATGGGTTCTGTGCTGAAAGCATGGAGCCTGTTTGAGATTCTCTGTCTCCCTCTCTCTCTGCCCCTCCCCTACTTGCATGTGCATGCACATGTGCTCTCTCGCTCTCTCTCAAAATAAATAAACATTACAAAAAATTTTTAAAAATTAAAAATAGTAAAAACTGTATGTGGTTTGGGATTAGCTAAGGGAGTGGCCTGGTATAACTTGAAGACCCAAGGGGCAAAGTTTAAAAGCAGAAGGGGGAGAAAGGAGATATGTTCATATATTAAAAGTAATTAGGAAAATGTATATCTTCCTCCTTATGGGTTTAAACGTTTATTTATTTTAAGAGAGAGAGAGAGTGCATGTACATGTGAGTGAGGGAGGGGCAGAGAAAGAGAGGGAATCCCAAGCAGGCTCCATGCTGTCAGAGCAGAGCCTGATATTATGCTTGAACCCATAAAACATGAGATCATGACCTGAGCCGAAATCAAGAGTTGGATGCTTAATGGACTGAGCCACCCAAGCAGCCCTCATTATGGGTTTAGATGCAGGGATCTCAAACTCAAACGTTTTTCAAGATCAGGCCAGTATATAAATGAGTGATGCAACTGGATGTGAATAAGGGGAAAGAGTAGAGACTGGGGGGAAACAACAATTGCATGTCCCTTCTAAAGACATTACAAATCATTTGAAGACCATAACAACAACAACAACAACAACAACAACAACAACCAGGAGATCTGATATGTCTGTAGGAAGAATTCACTATGTAGGCAGTCTGAGGGCTTTTGGTTGTATATTGTCTCCATGATTAACATTTGCCCTTGAAAGGTGTTTTGTGTGTGTGTGTGTGTGTGTGTGTGTGTGTCCACCTGTGTTCTAACAGTTACTAGCTAGACAATTTTAAGAACAAAGAGGCATATTTGCTACTCACAGCAGTGAGGAGACAAACAGGGATCACACTTGGAGGTCTTACGTGCCCACCTGGACTGTTCTGTAGGGCTCTAGCACCAAAGAACCGTGACTGGTCTGTGGGAGTTGTCTAAAGCATTTGGGCTGTTTTAACTGAATAACTCAGACTTGAAGAATGAACTACTGGAATAGTTCCTGGAATGAGACCAACTCCATGGGTGATGACTAGAGTTTGTCAAAGATAGGCAGACAGCCAAATAGCAGAGGTTAGGAAATGGCAGGGCTCTCAAACTTGAGGGTAGGGCAGAAAGATTATGAATTGGGTTATCTAGAAGGCAATCAATCTCCCGGCAAAGGTGTAATGTCTTATTCACTTTCCTGGGATGATGGGAAAGGTTATTTAGCTGAATTACCATTGATACACTGAAAGTAGGATGTACAAAAAATATGTAACTTGATCAACTAGTATCACTATTCTCATTTTGTTCTTCAACCTCTGACTTTCCCTTATGGTGGGGGAGAGGTCAGGGCACTTAATTTTGCTGGCCTCCCTCCTGCAGTCTTTTGTGGGTCACTAGGCTGAAACCAGAGTGACATGAAAAATTCAAGAGTAGAATGTGGACTTCACTCTTGAAGCAGCAGGTTTATGTGGCCAGGAGTCTAAGTTTCTTATTAATGTATTAAGTGGAAGGCTTGATGCGATTTCCAGGAAGGTAGTTTAAGTAGAGTTCCTACCTATCAAATGCGCTGTGAGTTGGGTGATTATAGCAGGTTTCATATTCAGTTTACATTTTTTCCCCTTCCAACACTGTGATTTCCTTAAGTTAATCCAACCATTCACTAAGTCTAATAGATGTACACTACCTTGTGTAGTGGAGGTGTGGAGGATAAAGGGATGAAACTGTAAAGAGAAGCGTGCCCTGCCTCACATTTAATCTTATGTTGCACCCATCACAGAAAACAACATCCTACAAGAGAACTGTGTCCAGGAGTTTGAAGCATTGATCTGTAGTTAAGTGAATGGTGGCCCATGATGGAGTAAATGCCTGGTGAAGAGCATGTAATTTCCAAATTAGGAGAAGGATGCTCAAGGGAATATAGGGACATAAACCAATACCCCTCTCCTTTCTCCACTTACACTAGAGGACAGAGGTCAGGATAATTTAAGTGGTAATTGTGTTATGCTCTGTTCTTTTCGTGTGCATTAAAATCATACAGGGATATGACTTGTTAATTACATTGGTAAGATTTCATAGATGGTGGATGGTAACTATTTGTATTTCAATAGCTTTCCCTCAGTTTAAAACATGTGAAAATTAATAAAAAAGGCACCTCACTGAAGTGGACTTGGGAATCTAGAATGGGAGCCTGGAAGGGGGTGCCCTACATTAATTACAAGAAGAACTGTCAATTACAGACCCCAAAAGAAGAATCAAAGGAAAGAATCATCAATTACACGCATTGCATCTCATGCAAGAAATCGAGTCCCCCAGCAACCCAACCAATGAGAAAGCATCATCACCCTGAACTCTTTCTTTCCTTCAATGGACTTTCATTCAAAGTAACCCTGACCCCCAACCTCCTTTTCCTCCATAACATGAGGTTCGTCTTTGTTTGTTGGAGTTGCCTATGGCTTTTCATATGTCGCATGCCCCGAATTGCAATTCTCCATTATTCCTGAATAAACCCATTTTGCTGGTAAAATAACTGACAATTTTATTTTTAAGATTAACAAACAGCTTTCCACATCTTTATTTTTTTTTTAATTTTTTTCATGTTTATTTATTTTTGAGAGAGAGAGAGAGAGAATGCAAGTGGGGAGGGACAGAGAGAGAGGGAGACACAGAATCTGAAGCAGGCTCCAGGCTCTGAGCTGTCAGCACAAAGCCCAATGTGGGGCTTGAACCTGCTAACTGTGAGATCATGACCTGAGCCAAAGTCACATGCTTAACCAACTGAGCCACCCAGGTGCCCCTCCACATCATTATTTTTAACAGAGCTTATGAGCTAAAATAATAAAAATTATCATATTTTACAAACTGAAAAATTTCTGAACTTCATAATCTGAGGAGTAAAGGATTTCTGAGAGAAGATATATAGAATCTGGACTTTCCCTGATAATTTAGCACATATAGTTGCCATAACTAGAGCACACTGGCAGACGCATGGACAAGTAAATACCTTCATACTCTTTAAGTAGTAATTACTTTTGGCCTTTTCTCACTTAGAGCTTCATTAATTAAGGATTGAGTTCATTTTTCTCTTAAAGATTCCCTTAAAGGTTAAAAAATTAGTTTAAATCAGGGGAAGGGTCAGACTGGCTACATTTTCAGTTCTGGGTGGTTTTTATTAGGCAGCTCAAGAATCTACACTGGGACTGATACAGAGCCATGGGAGTGAGAAAGTTTCTGCTACTTTTTCCTCTTGCTTTCTAATCATTAAAAACTATTCACGAGGTTATTGCCAAGTAAAGACCAACCCTGCTGAAAGTCGTTGCCAACTTCTAGACCTAAACGCCCAACTGCTGAACATAGTGTCTTCTGACTCCCCTAGTATCAAAGATGAACGTGCAAAATATTCTGAGAGGCAAAACAAGTCATGTCTGTGCTCTTGAAGGAGGCCAGCCAAGGTGAACGAAGACCTCTGCTTTAAAGGTGAAGGCCATATTCCACTCTCAAGTGTTTCTATTGTTTCAGCCTGGTGAACTTTCACCCACAAAAATCTTTCTTTGAACAGTCTGATCAAAAACAAGGTCTTTAATTTTTTTGGTTGTTTGTTTACTTACAGCTAAACCTTTAGACAGGAGGCCAACTCCCAGTGGTCAGTTTCAAATAGGTTAACTTTGGACTGAAGTGATTTTTTAAAACTCCGCAATTTTCTGACAGATGTGTGAGCGATGCCAGTATGCTTGACTTTATCTGCTCTTCTGAAGAGTTTCCTCCCTCCCAGGGAACACCTAAAGGGAGTAGTATGGAGTTAAGAGAACGAGTTTAATGGGTAATCTTTGTCCAGTCTGGTAATGAAAAGTGCAGTTGATTACATGATGACCCACAGATTTGGGTTGGCATGGTTAGGTCTGCAGGTAGAAAGAAGAGAAGGAAGGATAGGGAAAGTCAGCACAGCCATGTTAAATGTGCCTCCATGTGCCTTTTTTCAACCTTTCTTATGAATCTCGCAGACATGTTTATCTACTGCTTTTTTGCATAGGACCAAGGGGTAAAGTTATGAGGGAAAAGCAATTACGGACTTGTGCTTTAAGAATGTTATCCTCTTGGGCTTCCCAAAGAAAACTAATAAAGTTCAGATGCATACTTTGTCCAAGTACTTTGGTATTTTAGGAACCGTAAGAAAAGAATAAGGATTTTTTTTTTTGGACCAAATGGGTGGTAGAACAAAGAGAAGAGCCTTTGTAAAATTCTATTTGAAAAAAATCATTTAGGGGCACCTGGGTGGCTCAGTCAGTTAAGCGTCCAACTTCGGCTCAGATCAAGATCTCAGGGTTCATGGGTTCGAGCCCTGTGTCAGGCTCTGCACTGACAGCTCAGAGCCTGGAGCCTACTTTGGATTCTGTGCTCCCTCTCTCCCTGACCCTCCCCCACTTGTGTTCCCTCTCTCTCTCTCTCTCTCTCTCTCTCTCAAAAATAAATAAATAAAAACATTTAATGCCTTTAAAAAGAAAACAATCACTTAAACTTTGAACTGCTGGTTAAATAGGCAGATTAATCAACTGATTTCTGTAATGCCACACTTATAAGTAGGTAATGTTTCCAAAACACTCCAGTATTTGGAATATAGTCCAGGGACTAGAAATCAATGAGTAAACAGACATCAAAAAGCACATGCATTTTGTTCTCTAGGAAGTCTAAGTGTTCTCACACAGTCATTCAATTATGCATAAAATAAAGATCAAGCACACAGACCAGAGATTACGATGGCAGCAGCAGAGTCCATTCAGATGATCTAGAAGATGGTGTAACCAGCTGCAGCTGTTTAGTCCAGACAATAACTCTAGGAGTTTTAATAATGATGATAAAACAGCTACTATTTACTCAGTGCTCTTCATGGTCTACCGGGCACTATTCTATGCAGTAGGTACATATTACCCCCAATTTACAGTTGAGAAAACTGAGACACAGATTAAATAACGTGGCATGCTATAATGGATAGAGGCCAGTTCAAACCCACCTCTGTAAAACTTAAAAACTTAAGTCTTACCTATTTTGTTTTATTGCCCTATATTCCAATCCTAATTCTTTCCTAACATATTTTCAGAAGAAGACATCTATATGCCATATTATCTGATAAACAGCACAGGGAACTATGTAATATGTTTTAAGACATTTTAAATCTAATACAGGGGCATTTGGGTGGCTCAACCAGTTAAGCGTGTGACTCTTGGTTTTGGCTCAGGTTATGATCTCATGGTCTGTGAGTTTGAACCTCTAATCAGGCTCTGTGCTGACAGTGTGGAGCCTGCTTGGGATTCTCTCTGTCTCCCTCTCTCTCTGCCTCTCCCCTGCTCATGCTCTCTCTCCTTCTCTCAAAATAAGTAATCTTTAAAATTATTTAAAAAATCTAATCTAATACATATAAATTTGTTGGTATTTAAACAGTAAGTTTCGAATATCTGGAAATTTCATTTATATGGAAGACGAGACAACTCCTTTAATTCATGAAGGTTTATAAGCCAAACCTTCAGTGAAGGTTTGATTGCATATCTTCTATGTTTGTCTCAACCACGACTTAAAGGACATTCTTTTTTTTAATATTTACTTATTTTTAGGAGAGCACAAGTCAGGGAGGGGTAGAGAGAGGGGGACAGAGGATCCAAAGCAGGCTCTGTGAGGACAGGCTGACAGCAGCGAGCCCAAAGTGGGGCTCCTACTCATGAGCTGCAAGATCATGACCTGAGCTGAAGTCAGATGCTTAACCGACAAAGCCACCCAGGTGCCCCTTAAAGGACCTTCTTTATCCAAAACTCCTTCTGCTCTGGGGTGATAAACTTGCTGCGGTTCACATGGGACCTTTCATAGTTTTAGCAAACTAACTCCCACACTCCTTGGAAAAATCAGGACAGTTGGCGGCTCTAGCTTCACAACACATAAGGGGTGCTTTAAAGGGGCTTTTGGATGGGGGCGCCTGGATGGCTCAGTCGGTTGAGCGTCAAACTCTTGATTTCGGTTCAGGTCATGATCTCATGGTTCATGGATTAAGTCCCTAGTCAGGCTCTGTGCTTATATCACAGAACCTGCTTAGGATTCTCTCTCTCCCTCTCTCTCTGCTCCTCTCCTCCTTGCTCTCTCTCACTTTGAAAATAAATAAACTTAAAAAAATAAATAAATAAAGTTGCTTTTGGATGATAGTGGTGATTACAAATAGGATCTGATAGGCTTAAGACCTTTCTTAGGGAGAAAGAAGTGGTTCAGTTTCTGTTTCTGTGGGAGCAACTCAAGTGGTGGAGAAACTTCTCCCTGAAACCTCATTTCATTTTTAGTTTGTCAATTTTATACACTTCTTCTGCATTCTGAACTAAAACTCTTATCTCACTGAAGCTTCCACCCACTTTTCTTATTCCACACCTTGCTACCATATGAAATGAACCAAATCCTTTCCCCATGTGATTGCACATGAAATATTTAAAGAAATCTATCATGGCCCCAATATTTTCACCTTCAAACAACACATCTCCAAACCATTCAACATTTCTCATGCTCTTTTACCATGATTACTCTCTTCTGAATGCAGTATGGCCATATTCAAATTGTAGCCTCTGAAATTGTAGCTTCCAGAAATCTAATCAGCAGAGTAGAGTGGATAGGTCACCTCCTTCATCTAGAGTCTAGGCTTCCTTTAGTTCAGCGTGACACCTTAGTATTTTTCTCGGCAGTCATTAACTTAGATTAAGTTCTTATCTACTAAAACTTCTAAGCAATTTTCTTATATACTTTCAGGCTATATTGTTTATATTCTGTATATGCAGTTATTTTTTCCCAGCTTGAAGTACAGGATCTTACATTTAACTCTGATAAACTTAACTTTCAATCCCTCATCCTTTTTTAAAAATCACCCATTCTCAAATTATTTTGATGAGCATATTTTTGTGTCAATGATAGAGTTGTTAAAAAGACATGGCCTTCGTTGGCAATCTTTCTTTATGTTTGTATTCATCTGCTAACTTTAGTTACCATAATTTAACCCATTTGTACCTAACCTAATTTACAAATAACAACACATATTTTCTTATTTAACCCCATAAAAAAGGAGTGGGATAGGAAAGTGAAGTCAGCCACAATGGAAAATGCTTTGTGACAGGGTGCCTGGGTAGCTCAGCTGGTTAAGCGTCCGACTTTGGCTCAGGTCATGATCTTGCCAGTCCCGAGTTCAAGCTCTGCGTCCGGCTCTGTGCTGACAGCTAAGAGCCTGGAGCCTGTTTCAGATTCTGTGCTTCCCTCTCTGTCTCTGCTTCTCCCCCATTCACACTCTGTCTCTCTCTCTCTCAAAAATAAATAAACATTAAAAAAAAAATTTTTTTTAAAGAAAATGCTTTGTGACAAAGAAGTATTTGCTACTTCTGTCAAAACTGTAGGATTGCTTTCTTAGCCCCATGCTTTCAGCCACAGATGGCATGTCCCAATGTAATTCTCCACTTTCTTACTGGGCTTGGCGTTGAGAGAGTTTTGGTTATTAAGGAAGATCAAATCTTCTCTCAAAGAACAACGATTTGCCCTTCTTAAGAATGTTAAAAAAAATAAATCACAGAGTTTTCAGTTCAAAACAGGAGTCCTGAATAGGCTTAGGAATAAATACACAGACTTCCAAATTTATTCCTTTAAAGGAGGCAATACTTTCTGGAAGCGCAAGGTTTGCTGTGTTTGTTAAACCATCAGAGACGGTTTAAGCTAGTAGTCAAATACATTGGCTTTGGCCTGGTTCAACTCTCAGTTCTAGCACTTGCCAACTGTTTGACTATGGACAAATATATTCATGCTTACCACAGTGTCTAGCATCTAGTAAGAGCTCTAAAAAGATGAGTAGCTACTGTTTATTAAGCAACATTTTATGTTAGGTGTTACATAAGGCCTAGTACACATAAAGTGCTTAACATGCTGTCTTATTGTCTCCTAACAATTCCATGAAGTAGACACTCCTGTTATGCCCAAATTACAGATGAGAAAATTGAGGCACAGAAAGATTACACAATTTGCTTAAGTTAAACATGAAAGATAGGATTTATACCAAGTCTATCTGACTCCAGACCAGGATCCCAAATATAGTTCTATCCTGCCAATCCCTGAATATAGACAAAACTCCCAGTAGGCCTGATAACATCAGCAGTTTGAGTAGTAAGGATATTGACCACTGGCCAGTTAGGGAGTTTCTAGGAACTCCCAAAGGTCCTCCATTGGTATGGTCTTATCTTTCATCAGAGTGAGGTTCTGGTCCTCAGCCGTATAGGCTTAGAAATCCAATATGCTAACACACAGACTATAAATTCATCTCCCAAAGCAGACTCATGCTCCCAGAGCCTGGTGTTCAAAACCACAAGTTTGTCCATAATGAACATCATGAATATAAACAGAAAAAGATATAATAGCCACGGGCTAAAACATTCATGTCCTGGGGCACCTGGCTGCCTCAGTTGGCGGAGGTTGTAACTCTTGCTTATCGGGGTTGTGAGTTCGAGTCCCACATTGGGTGTAGAGATAACTTAAAAAAATAAATAGATGAATAAAAACATTCATGTCCTGTGACCAACATTGGGGAATCAGATTGTAAGAGTAGGTTGCTTACAGAGCACGGAACTAAAAATAAGGGTGTCTGTTTTATGTGTGAACGTTTGACAAAAAAGCCATCCAACTCCAAAGCAACAATTTACCTGCCTCCAAACTGAACAAACCAATGTAACCTCTCACCTAAAACCACTTGGATAAATACTACCAGGATTTGCCTCATAGATCCTCTTTATTCCTAAGTTTTCAGGGCTAACCTTCCCTGACACCATGTTCTTTCTTGAATTTAGGTTAGTTTTTTTTTTTTTTTCAGGTTACAGCATAATTCTTTTTCACTGAGATTTTGAACAACTATACTTTGATGTATTCTGCATTGATTTGAAGGTTTAAATCTAAAAGCGCAACTTGAAATTAAAATAAAATAAAATGATTAAATAAAATAAAATGGCAACTTGAATTCCAGGTTCTTGGTGGGAAATCTTCTCACTGAGGCTCAAAGTACTACTAGCAGCAATAAGAGACAGAACCCTCTGGTGGAAGCTGCCTTCTCTATGAAACTCCTGCTGGTTGGCTCTCCAGCTTGAGAAACAGGGACTGTTGCCAGCAGTTTTCACCCATCTACTAAAATCTAAAAGGTAACAAACACCATTTCTGGAGCTACCAAAGAGACAGACTGCTTGAAGGGAGATTTACATGGCTCTGCAGACTTCCTGGCTCTGCCAGCACTGGGGGAATTTGGTGTACAGAGTGTGAAATGATTTTTTTTTTTTCTTGGCTCTTTGCTGTAGGTCCAGGCAGCTACAGCAACAGCAACAGCATTGGTTCCTACCCTCATGCAAAGCTTCCAGAATGCCTGGGAGTCTCCTGCTGATAACAATATGGAATGCCTGGAACTAGTCAAAGAGGTTGGAAGCCCTACCACCTACAGCAGCCAAGACTTAAAGCAGAGCAGTTACCCCAGAACCTCTGGGCTCAGGGTAACTTCAGAACTTAAAGGCAAGGGGTGCCTGGGCGGCTCAGTTGGTTGGGCATCCGACTCTTGATCTCAGTTCAGGTCTTGATCTCGGGGTTGTGAGTTCAGGCCCCATGTTGGGCTCTGCACTGGGTGTGAAGAATACTTTAAAAAAAAAAGAGAGAGAACCTAAAGGCAAGGAATGGATGCTTCAGTGTGTACACATGCCACACAATAGCCATGCACAGCAGATCATACGAAAAAAAAAGTAGTGTGGACAAATTCCTGTCCTCTCCTGCAGGTGCGGCATTTACATATCTTCGGGTATAAAGAAAAGGCAGAGCACCCTGGAAGAGGAGAATTTTTCCAGCATTACTGGGAAGGCACAAGAACTGAAGCCTTTGGCTTTTGGGGCCTACCATTCCCACTTCCCTTCTACAGGATAAAAAGAATCTCAGGGGAACCTGGGTGGCTCAGTTAGTTAGGTGTCCAACTCTTGATTTCGGCTCAGGTCATGATCTCATAGTCTGTGAGTTAGAGACCCACGGCTGGGCTCCACATTGACAGCATGGAGCCTGCTTGGGATTCTCTCTCTCCCTCTCTCTGCCCCTCCCCTGCTCATGCTCTCTCTCTCTCTCTCTCAAAATAAATAAATAAAACTTAAAAAAAAAAAAAAAAGACATCCTTAAAAAAAAAAAAAAAAGTATCTCAGAAGATCCAGAGCTCCTAGTGCCTAGACAGGACACTGGACAGAGTCCATGATACCCACAGCCTCTCTCTCCCTGAAAAGATACCTCGATGATGCTGGGAAAGAGGAGTTGGGCTGATCAGGAAGTCAAAATACAGTTATTAATTCTCTTCACCGAAGGCCAACCAGGGGACTAGACTATCAAGTCCACTCACTCAAGATATCATGATTTCTCACCATATCCCACGTCTTCCCAACATTCACACATTAAAATGAAGCTCCCACCAGTGTTTAGGGGTTAACTGAGTAGGAAGACTTGGCCCCTTTATGACTCCAGATTCTTGCAAGACGTTTGTTTTCTGAATATTCCCCTCTGTGTACTCCCTTGTTGTCTTAATTGGCCCTACCCACTGAGGTAGATTCCACATCTTTCTCCTGTATCTTTCAGTTGGCTAAGCCTCTGACCTCTCCACTGCAGAGTCTAAAAGCAGGGAGATGGCCAAAATAGGCAGTCAGGGAAGAGCACAGGCATTCCTATCGCATCTGCTCAGTCTCTCAGCAGTCCTCATGTCAGGGAACCTCTCAAGTTTACAGGCTGGGGCCATAGAGAGTCTCCCCTTCCTCACTCACTGTGTAACACATGGAGCAAGGTCTCTCAGAGGCTGTTTGCGGAGTGCTGAGAGAGATGCTGTTGTTGAATGCGGGTGTTTTCCAGCAGCCCTGTTCTGGATGTAATTCCTCAGAGCTGCTCCCTGGGTCTGTGTGAGCTAGGTTCTGGATGATTCCCAGCATGACTCCTTACCCTTTTTCTTGTTGTCACCAGCTGTCAAGGGAATTGCTGTTCATGATTGCCACAGGTAACTCCTATTATGATTGCTGTTGTTATTTTCCTGTTTCTTTTCAAAAATATATTTACTTATATATATATATATATATATATATATATTTTTTTTTTTTTTTTTTTTTGAGAGAGAGAGAGCAGGAGAGAGGCAGAGAGAAATAGAGAATCACAAGTAGCTGTCAGCACAGAGCCCCACGCAGGGACCAATCCCACAAACCATGAGATCATGATCCAGGCTGAAATCAAGAGCTGGGCACCTAACTGACTGAGCCACCCATTATTTTTAATACTTAGAAGGCTGGAACACAAAGTAGAAAGACTTCCACAAAACTAGAAAACAGGTTACCACTTTAGCAAGGCTTGCTCAACTGATTGATTCAAAAACATCTATTGAGCACTGGCACATGCAATGTACAACCTGATGATGTGGAGGGGAAACAGAGATAAGAAAACAGATCCCTCCTTAAAAAGGCTACATTGTAATGGAGACGTAGATGCACACAGAAATCACTGTCATACAAGGTAAGCATGTAAGGATAGGTCACAGTTATAACCTGGAAAAGTTAAAGGTGAGTCTGCGAGGCCACTAAGCCTATGCCTGTTGATCAGCTGGGGTAGTCTGATTGTTTTTGCCTCAGAAGCCAATGCCAAGCCAAGGTCAATGCCAATGCCAACATGTTATGCACCATAAAGTAAATATTTTGTAATGCTCTATGTGCATGTAACAGTAGCTCAGTGTAACACTTTCCTTTAAATGGATCTCTTTTAGGGGTACCTGGGTGGCTCAGTTGGTTAAGCATCCCACTTTGGCTTAGGTCATGGTCTCACAATTCATGGGTCCGAGCCCCACATCGGGCTCTGTGCTGATAGCTCAGAGCCTGGAGCCTGCTTCAGATTCTGTCTGTCTGTCTGTCTCTCCCTCTCTGCCCCTCCCCCCTCACACTCTGTCTCTCAAAAATGAATAAACGTTTAAAAAAATTAGAATAAAATAAAAAATAAATGGATCTCTTTTAGGGGAGCCTGGGTGGCTCAGTCAGTTAAGCATCCCACTTTTGACTCGGGCTCAGGTCATAATCTCAGTTTGTGGGTTTGAGCCCTGCATCGGGCTCTGCGCTGGCAGTGTGGAGCCTGCTTGGATTTCTCTCTCTCCCTCTCCCTCTGCCCCTTCCCACTCATGTGCTTTGTCTCTCTCCTCAAAATAGGTAAACTTAAAAAAAAAAAAAAATGAATCTTTTAAGTTAATGAAGTAGGTTGACTGCCATTTACTTCCTTTTCATCACAAGAAAAATAGAAGTTGCACTTCCTTTCCCTGTTCCTCAGGGCAACTAATAAGAGAACAAACATCGTTCCGTACCAGGAATAAAGTTGACTCATACTCTTAGGCTTTCTCTCCTTTTAGAACACATTGATTGAAGACTTGGAATGGGATAACATTCATTCGTGTAGAGAAACAGATGAAGTCGCCAAAGAAGAGAGGGTAGGGAGGGAACAGGGAAAATGAGGTGAAGGAATAGGGAAAGGGGCTATTACACTACTTTTGATAAAGTCTCTTCATCTCAGAAGAAAAGATTGTTCCAGGAAGATCATATTCTAGGCAGAAGGATAAGGATGAGTAGAAATCCTATATATTCTGGCCCACCATCCTAGAAGAGAGTCAGTCTTGTGGCAACAGGAATAAATAGGTCTTTGTGGCCTGCTACCAGTCCAACATCCCCAGGTCTACAAAACTTAAAAACAAGCCAACGAGAGTACGGGCAACTGATTGGCTCAGTTAGTACAGCATGTGACTCTTGACCTCAGGGTCGTGAGTTCAAGCCCCATGTTGGGTGAAGAATTTACTTAGAAAAATATATATATACTCTAATATATAGAGTATAGAATTAGTAGTAGACAGGAGGTGAACTTTTCCCAAGGCAGGAATCTCAATGGGTGCCACTGAGTGACCTCAGGTCAAGAGGTAAGAACCTAAGACCCAGGAGGTGACCCACAATACACAAAATATTTATAGGGGAAAGGACACCATATTTTTTTCCATTAGTATACTTCAAAATAGTGACACAAAAGAAAGGACATGAGAGGCTCCTACACTGGGCTCTTGGCTTTCTAGATAGAAGGGGGTAGAAATGATGCCTCATCTTCCTGTGAATTCTTAGTCTTTTTTTTTTTTTTTTTTGCACCATTGCCTTTGCTAACCCTTCTACAAATGATGACTGTTAAGTAAGTCTTTACCTGGTATTTAAATATTCATATGTTTGTTTTCATATACACCATAAACTACTTGAGGGCAGTGATCATATCTCTATACCTTCAATGACAACTAGCCAGTGCCTGTTCTCAGTAGGTCATTAAAAAATGTTGATTTGATGTTATAGGAGAATTAGGGTCAACAGCTGCAAGGGCTGGCAATCCATAGGTTTCTGGCCAAGAATTTCCATGAGGCAAGGCAACATTTGGCAATTACAAGGGCATTCCAGTGAAGTGAAGAGGAGTGTCGGATTTTGCAATAGTTCTGCAAATAAGATAGATTTTCTGGAGTGGCTGGGTTCATGGAAAAACATGTGCTGAATGGCAAAAAGGAATCTGGGTTTTCACCTTTACAGTAATCATTGTAGCAAGATATAATCTCTGCTAGATTCAAATAGAAAGGAGTGACATTAATAAGTTTTCTTAGCACTACACAGCATTATGCCATACATGCAGAATATTTTTTTTTAATTGTTACTATTGACCTCAAGCTTAAAATCTCAATGGGAATTCAGAGGCATCTCAGTGGCTCAGTTGGTTAAGCGTCCGACTCTTCGTTTTGGCTCAGGTCATAATCTCACAGTTTCATGAGTTTGAGCCGCACACTGGGCTCTGTGAGCCTGCTTGGGATTCTCTGTCTCTCTCTGTCTCTCCCCCTCCCCGACTTGTGCTGTCTCTGTCTCTCTCAAAATAAATAAACTTTAAAGAAAAATCTTAGTGGGAATTCAATGTGTACATACACAAACTAGTTAGAGAACAAGGCAATGAGTGTTACATTGAGTTACAAATTAAACATTATACCATTGCTCTTGGAGATGGATCTTGGGAGTCCCCGAATTTTTGTAGGTCTTTGTTCTTTTGAGCCTTCACAAAGTTCTCTATCCTGTGGACATTTGAAACATAAGACATTTTATTGCTTTAACCGCCCCCCCCATCCACTTTATCCCCACCTATTAGTATTTCAAGACACCATTTCATATATAGCTCATGTAATAGCATGCTTAGTTCTTAAACTCCCATCTCTCTAGCCTTTGAGCTTGAATCTGTAACCCTAACTTATAGATTAAGCTTTGCTCCAACTCAAGGACCCCAATTCTTCCTGGTAGAAGAACATGAGGAGAATGGGTCATTAGTTCAAAGAGTCAATCTCAAAGACAATCAGGCTTTGGGGCGGCTCCTGCCTTATATTTCTATTCCCCAGTACTTCTCTTGCTGGTAACTTCTCCTTCCCAAAATAGAATTGCAGCCCCCATTGAGGCCTCTGGTTTCTATGGTCAGGTTTTTTGGATATCAACTTTCTGTGCGCCTGAATCTGTGTAAATTGCCTAATGCCCTTTTAGATCCACACCCTGGATCTCACATTCATTTAGGACTTTTTACCATAGATTAAAAACTTTCTGCATGGTCCCCAGGGGCTAGTTTTGGTGACAGAGTCACAGAGAAGGTGGTACACTGGTCGCCCAAGGTTCTCTTATTTCAAATGTTTCTGGGCTACAAAGCAAAAACAAGTGAGAGGCTGCAGTTCTGTGATGGGATCATGGTTATCAGCTTGTTTTATGATCCAAAGAATTGCCTTAGACGATTTGTGCTTTAAAGTGTGAGACAATGTAGAGAGAGAGGATCTTTTCTGCACTGCTGGTGGGAATGCAAACTGGTGCAGCCACTCTGGAAAACAGTCTGGAGATTCCTCAAAAAGTTAAAAATAGAACTACCCTACGACCCAGCAATTGCAGTACTAGGTATTTATCCAAAGGATACAGGTGTGCTGTTTTGAAGGGGCACATGCATCCCAATGTTTATAGCAGCGCTATCGACAATAGCCAAAGTATGGAAAGAGCCCAAATGTCCATCAACAGATGAACGGTTAAAGAAGATGTGGTGTACACACACACACACACACACACACACACACACACAGACACACACACAAACACAACGGAGTATTACCCGGCAGTCAAAAAGAATGAAATCTTGCCATTTGCAACAACGTGGATAGAACTAGAGGGTATTATGCTAAGTGAAATTAGTCAGGGAAAGAAAAATATCATGACTTCACTCTTATGTGGAATTTAAGATACAAAACAGATGAACACAAGGGAAGGGAAGCAAAAATAATATAAAAACAGGGAGGAGGACAAAACACAAGAAACTCTTAAATATACGGAACAAACTGAGGGTTGCTGGAGGGATTGTGGGTGAGGGGATGGGTTAAATAGTAAGGGGCATTGAGGAAGACACTTGTTGGGATGAGCACTGGGTGTTATACATAAGGGATGAATCACTGGGTTCTACTCCTGAAATCATTATTGCACTATATGCTAACTTGGATGTAAATTTAAAAATAAATTAATTCATTAATTAATTTTAAAAAAGTGTGAGACAATGAAAGGGGTATTTGGGGAAAAAATTAACATAGCATAAAATGTATCAGATGTCAAGGTGACCATCAAGACACTATATGCCTCAGAACAAATGAGATGATGCAAAGTACCCAGCACAGTTCCTGGCACTCAATGAAAATGTTGGTTCTCTTCCCTTTGCATGTGGATTTTACTGTTTACAGCCTGCTTTCGTACATATTAGCCCCCCACCCCAAACCTTAGTAATTTCCCTCAGAGAAGTAACTTGACCCCAAAAACAGTACTTCTGAAAAATGGCAGGGTTGAGAGTCAGACTCAGACCCCAAAGCGAGTTCTCTGCCTGGCACCCAAGACTCTTCTTACTGTGCTGTGTTAGACGGAAGATTGTGTAGGCCTGGATCAGAGTGCTACAATGAGATGGAATCAAAGAATGATCTTGAAGCTCCCGCATAGCTGAGCTTCCTGGGGACTTATTATTGTTGTTTTTTTTTTAATATCTTAATTTTATTTAAATCCAAGTTAGATAACAGTGTAATAATGGTTTCAGGAGTAGAATTTAGCAATTCATCACGTAATATAACTCCCAGTGCTCTTTCTGAGGCCTTATTATTATACACCTTTATTTGTAAAACACAACAAAAAACCCAATACTTTATTTTACCTATTCCAAGATACATATACTGTCACCTTTTAACATCTCTGAAATTGAGACAATTGGTGTTCTTCAGCTGTTTCCACCACTATGCACTTTCGATATCACTGCTATTGTCTGCTTATCTGCAAATTTGGTTGTTACTCCTGGTTGAATGATTGGACAACTAAAACCCAGGGACATTTCAGTCAGCCAACCACTTAAGCAACATTTGCACAAGAAATATGATCCTAGTTGTTGTCTGAAAAACTTCCATTGACACCTTTTTGTATATAGCTTATCAGGCACAAGAGCGCATCAACATCAAAATTTGCGGAATTGATGCCAGAAGGTTTGAAGAAAATCTTACCCCCAAATGGAGCCCTGTTTAAGGACTGCTGCATTGCCACTGCTTTTGGTGGCACAGAAGGTAGCACTGTATTGAAAATACAGTATATTGGGGCACCTGGGTGGCTCAGTCAGTTAAGTGTCTGACTTTGGCTCAGGTTGTGTGTTCATGGGTTCGGGCCCTGTGTTGGGCTCTGCGCTGACAACTGGAGCCTGGAACCTGCTTCAGGCTGTGTGTGTGTGTCTCTCTCTGCTCTTCCCCTGCTCATGCTGTCTCTCTCTCTCTCAAAAATAAATAAAACATTTAAAAAAAAGAAAAATTCAGTATATCAATTATTCAGAGTTGAAAAGTTATTCGTTAGATATAGACATTTTGGACTACCTTAACTGAATTGTTCTGTTTAATGCACAGCTTTTAAATATAACAAAAATCAATTTTACATACACCTAAATAAGCCCTTTAATAAGGACTGAGTGATAAGAAAGTATTGTGTAACAGATTAACTTGTATCATTAGTTTCTTAGTGGACTATAAAATAATGGTGTGCTCTACAATCTGTGGTGTCTCAGATTCAATGAGAATAGTCATATTACATTTGTGTGTTTCATGGTTTATATATTAACTCATTTTGGTCATCATAATAACCTTGTAATATTAGCAGCAAACTATTAGCCCCAATTCTATCCATGGAAAAATAAGGCAGATTAAATAACCTATTCAAACAGCCAGGATAAGGACTCATCCTTATTTAGTCCTCTAGAATAAGCCTAAAATCCTTTTTTCCCTCTAAAATTACAAGGCTGATATCAATCTTACTACTATATATATAAAAAAAAGGCAGCTCTGATGAAAATGAACATAGTAATTCAGGAAAAACATTGAATGTGCCTCCCTTTTGGCAAGGAAAGTGAATTGTCAGAGTTTTAACGATAATAAATCACTATTACAAACAGCCTACTACTCTGCCTAGCACATAAAAGATGTTAAATAAATAATACATGTTGCATTGCTCAGGATAGCTAGTGCTGGCTTAACCAACAAAACTTAATTCAGCTAATGCTGAATCTTCTGTGGCTTAACCAACAAAACTTTGTCTCGTGCAGGTCACAGATCTAGCACAAGTTGGCAGGCAGTGAAAGCTGTGTGTCACTCTATTCCACACCTTTACGCAGTAGCCAACATGATTCACATTCTACCATCTTCTAGCTGCACCAAGTGGAACGTGTAACCTCCAAGATTGCTGTGACGGGTAAAAAGGGTTAGGAAAGGCACATGGGCTTATAACTTGTCTGGTCTGAAAGTGACGCCCGAAAGGGATACAAATCACTTCTTTCACAGGCCATTAGGCAGAAGTGATCACAGGACCCTAACCTACCTGAAGGGAGCTGGCAAAGCAGCAATAGAATATTTGGTGAGTACTATCTATACCACAGTAGTCCTATTTCTTGAGGGCAGGAATCTTTTATTTACTGGTATTCCCAAATATCTAGAATTGTGTCTGGCCTACAGTGTTCACTAGCAATTATTAAATGAATAAATGAATGAATTAATAAATGGCATCTGAAGCTGCTTTTCCTCATTTTAACTACGAATCTGCAGTTTCCAGGTAGAATTAGATATTCAAGTTCAGGTTAATATTTCAGAAACACCTAGTGTTAAAAAGAAGAAGCCAGTTTGATAAGAAGTTATTTGAAGTTGGCACACTCATTCTTAAATGTAATTACAAATTACATGAGATCTTTTCTATGGGAGCTTAATGATTCTTTAAATTGACAAAAATATGAGGAAATACAATACTGAACTCTAAAAGCCAGTTTGGGTTGTTGGTTTCATTTAACAAATGAACACAGACTGCAATCTTCCCAAAAATGATTGCTTAGGGAGTTGGGAACAATTTGCCAGGATAAGAATTTAGATTGTGGTGATACGAGAAGGCAAGCAGCAGTCAGGCATGGGGAAGGCACAATAAGTAGCTGTCCTTTTGGCTCTAATTCAACACCTGTTCTTAACATTACCCACATGATTAGGAAGGCACAGAAGGTTCAATATTTGGTTTTCACAAAGGAATCTCAAAACGATTATAAGATGTAATTCATCATTTATTCAGAGCACCTGGGTAGTTCAGTCGGCTGAGTGTCTGACTTTAATTCAGGTCATGTCTCATGGTTTGTGGGTTCAAGCCCCACGTCAGGCTTTGCACTGAGAGCAAGGAGCCTGCTTGGGATTCTCTCTCTCAAAAACAATTGGGATTCATGCTCTCTCAAAAAGAAACATTTTAGAAAAAGATGTAATTCATCATTTATTCAACTAATGTTTATTAAGCACCAAATACGTGCATGCAGAATGCTTGGTACAGGAGATTCCAGTGCAAAAGACAGATATGAGTCCTACCCCAATGGAACTTATGATCTAATAGAGAAGAGAGACACTGAACAACTATTATAATAAGCATGACATAGGTTACAAAAGGGGAAGTAACAGGTGCTATTGAGTGAACTGGGAAACTATTGGTCTTCAGCAATAAGAAAGTAGGGTCAGTCAGGGAAGATCTCAAGAACAGGTGTTTCAGTTTAAATCCAGAAGATAGGGAGGATTTGGCATGAAAAGTCAGGGAAAGAGAATTCCAGATGGAGGGAATAGCTTGTCTTCTCAACCCCACTGTGAAATCTCAACAGGATTACGTGCTCAATCATATAGCTGGAGAGATGGCAGAAATGACTTCTTCAAAGGATGCTGTTTAATAAGTAGCTTAATTAGGACCATAAGCCATATTCGTTACTTTACAGAGCAGGGCACACAATTGTAGAAAGTAGGCTCTTTCCTGACTCAAACGTAGCTAAGCCAGTCACTCCTGTAGTCCATCAGGTGCATCAGTCAGCCATGAACCAGACTGATGTAACAGATATAAATTTTCAGCCTGTTTCACAGCGTGCAGGATGAGAACTAAAGAGCCCTAAAGGCTTTCATGCAGGAAGGGAGGGGTGTGGTAGCAGAGGGGGAAGCTTCATTGGTGAGAGCCAAGCGCTAAAAGCAGCTGCGTGTGACATTTCCATCAACAGCACTCCCTCCCTCATTGTGTATGAGACACACATCAGATGTTCTGGTTTATGATTTCAGCTTCAGAGTACATACCCTTCGAGGTCTAAGCTCATGTATCTCTTCCTGGCATGGTGCCTGCTCATTAACTGGACTAAAAAGCTCATCTGAGAGTGATAACCAAATGCTGAGAATATTGGGGTCCCTTTCTCCTACCCTTAAGGAGGTCTGGAGTCTTGGTTGAGGCAGGCCGACACGTCCAGCCTCTGTACTTGCTAGAAAGTGACAAAGCACAGGCCACCAAAAAGATTCTGTCCAGATGCCAGAACCGTATCAGAACACAAGGTCACATACAGCTGCTGTCTTCCCCCGTTTATATCAGCCTGGAGGACAATCCATTCTCTTTCCCTTGGAGGACACAGTAGAGGCAAACTCTTGGAGGTCCCAGGTAAGTGCCACTTTATCTGTTAGGTAGACTAGACCTAAGGAAAGCTAAGTCTTTGCCTTTTTGTATTGTGTTTACCTCCCCAGGTAAATTAAGGTAGAAAAATCTATTATTTTCAGGGGAGATAACAGGAAAGCCCTTATAGGCCTTTGCTTCTTTGATTCAAGAGCACACTGAGATGTCAGTAAATGGTATGTTTGCACACCAAAACTTAAAAGTGTTCATGATGTTCTGATCATTTGAAAATGTATTACTTTAGAGATTTCTGTTAAGTTTTGGTGGTTGAAATCTGTTACTTGTTCTAAAAATGCTGGGTCATATAATCTCATATTACTTTTCCAAATATGTCATGCAACTATAAAAACCACTGTAAACGGGGCGCCTGGGTGGCTCAGTCCGTTAAGCGTCCGACTTTAGCTCAGGTCATGATCTCACAGTCCGTGAGTTCGAGCCCCGCGTTGGGCTCTGTGCTGACAGCTCAGAGCCTGGAGCCTGCTTCAGATTCTGTGTCTCCCTTTCTCTCTGCCCCTCCCCTGCTCATGCTCTGTCTCTATCTCAAAAATAAATAAAACATTTAAAAAAAATCTTTAAAAAAAAACCACTGTAAAATAAATGTCAGAGAGTTTTCTTTTTAAAGAGCAAAATTACAATAATAACAATAATTTGTTCTAATCCAAATGACTACAATCTCTGAGCATCAAGGCTGCTTGTTTTATCACTGGGTGGCCACATTTATATAGGGTTGGGGTTTTTTTGTCAGAAATCTTTTCATAACCAGACATTAGACCCAATTTTAGATGATTTGAAAGACGGGTTGGCTTTGGAAAAAGTATGCTAAAGTTAGTAGTGAGGTTTTATCACGGTTTCTTAGTCCACATTATTCCTCAACTGCCACAAGTCCATGTCTGAAGTAGTACTAACAACTTCTCAGTTTAGGGCAAAGTAACTCCTGGTAAATTCATTCATTTAGTCTACAGATATTCAAAGAAAATCTACTATATTCATTGTACTGAATAAGACATGATTCCTGCCTTTTAATATGCAATTTAGTGGAAGCTATTTATACACTAGACTGTAAACTCCAAGGTCAGGTTTTGGGTCTGTTGCAATTACCACTTTATATCAAAGTATAGCAGTGTCTGTCTCATGGTAGGTGCTCAGTAAATATTGGTTGAATGTGTATATGTATGAACAGATATGTATATGATGCTACTTTTTTAATATGTGTGTATTACATTCTTTGACAACCACATTGTTGATTAAAATCTCATAAACATTTCAACATCATCCATCAATAACTCAGATTTTAGTAGGGCCCATGGAAATAGTTTTCATTTTTACTTCTTGTAATCAGTCTGTGGCCTTGAGGAAGGTTAATAGCACTGGCTGGGGGAAAAGAGAGAGTATAAGAAAAAGGGATATTTAACTCACCATCCTGAAGTTGTATTTCAAGGTTTTATTTCCAATGGGCTATCCTGAAGATAAGTACAAAGTATGTATGTATTTTTTTTTCTTGGCAAATGCAGATTCAAAAATAGGAAGAACAGTTATGTTACTACGTTTATTTGAGATATCCTGTATCTTAAACCTTTTCCTCTTTATCCTAAACTTTTTCCATTTCCATTTTTCAGACTTAAAAAACATAGTTGCCAACTATGGCATTATAACACATAAGTAGAAAGGAAGAAAGATGAGATAAAGATCAATCCAAGTATTGTTTGAATTCTAAACACTCTGTGGCCTTGGTTAAGTTTGGACTTAATTTTTTCATCCATAAAATAGAGGGAGTTGGGTTATTTCTAACCTGTCCTCCAGTTTGAATTTTCTGTGATTTCATCTGACAAGCAAACTCTCCCCTTTGTCATTCTTGTCGTTTGTGGAATCCTCAATTTTTTCCAACTTATTTTTTAATCACCACAGATGCTCAGAATAAAATAGCTTTCTCTATATAGAATGCCTTTTTTTTTTTTTACCCCAGGTAATCATGGCACTACTTGAAATTATAAAATATATCCAAATAAAAAAGAAAATACCTCTATAATCTGAGTTATAATCTTCTAATATTACTTTAGTTTTTTATGCGTATTTGTTTAAAAAATAAAATTGTGATCACTTTGTACTTATTTGAAACCTACATTTTGTTGTTGTTGCCTTAAGAGAGAGAGAGCATGCTCACATGTGTGAGCAGGGGAGGGGCAGAGAGAGGGGAAGAGAGAGTATTCCAAGCAGGCTCCATGCTGTCAGTGAAGAACCTGACACAGGGCTTGAACTCACAAACTGTTAAATCATGACCTGATTGGAGATCAAGAGTCGGATGCTTAACTAAGTCACCTGGGCGCCCCTCTCATGCTGTATTTGTAATCCACTATTAAATACTACAATTTAACTCATCTATTATTGTTAGACATCTAGGTTATTTATAATCTGTGTTATAAATAACACTGTAGTGAACAAATTTGTACAAGAATAAATGATTAGTTCTTAAGAATAAATTTCATAACTAGAGTTACTCCCACGAGCAATTTTTGAGTGCTGGTTTCCAGACACCCTGGGGGTTATAAAACAGGTTTTATAGTTTTAATTTATATTTCTTTTCTGTATTTGTTTTTATTTTAGAGCTAGAGGGAGAGCAAGGGAGAGGGGTAGAGGGAGAGAATCCTAGGCAGACTCCACGCTCAATGCAGAGTCGGATGTGGGGCTTGATCCCACAACTCTGGTATGACCTGAGTCAAAATCAAGAGCCAGACGCTCAACTGACTCAGCCACTCAGCTGCCCCATGAAACAGGTTTTATAATTTAAAGAAATCCTTGCTAATATGCCTTGTGAAAAAAACCTTGAGGTTCTAGGCTTTGTAATTTAGAGGAGCCCTTGTCAATATACATATCTGATTATTACTGAATATTTTTCTATTTGGTTTTGGTCATTTGCACTTCTTTTTTTGGTTAAGTGTCTACTCCATTACTTTGTTCATTTCTCCACTTGCTCACCACTTTCCTTTTTGAGACACCTCAAAATGCCTCATTATTTTTGATGGGATAAATTTTATAAGGTACCCTGCAGATTCAGGGAGATTCAAAGTTGTTTTTGGAGATCATAATCATCATAATTATGGTCCCAGACCAAACTTCAACTAATGTCCCCCCCTTTTTTTAGTTTTCCTCTGGACTATCCATGAACCACTTTATGATTTTGTTTTGCATTTTATTTATTTTTTAATTTTATTTTAACGTTTATTCATTTTTGAGAGAGAGAGCGAGCGAGCATGAGTGGGAGAGGGCCAGAGAGGGAGACACAGAATCCAAAGCAGTCTCCAGGCTCTGAGCTGTCAGCACAGAGCCTGATGTGGGGCTCGAACTCACAGACCATGAAATCATGACCTGAGCTGAAGTTGGGCGCTTAACCAACTGAGCCACCCAGGCGTCCCTGTTTTGTTTTGCAATGTAAATCACAAACTTACCAATAAATCCTTTGAGGACTCTTTTCTGGAGCACCATTCCCAGCAACATTTTAAAAATGAAGTATCTTGAATTAAAATACTGAGAACTTCATTAATTTTGTGCATTGAAACATTAATAAATCTTAAACATTGGTAGGCCAATACCAGATAAATTGGCAGGACATTAGCACATTGTGGGTATTCAATTTTAAATGTACAACTTATTACAGTGTATGTATCAAAATTATGGCAGCAAAAGAAAAGATTTACATTCAGGTACGTACCTACAATTTGATTCAGCACATTGTGTGTATGGACTAGCTAGGTAAATAAATAGGCAAACACCTTGAAGTGGCTACCTTCACCAGAACTTAAAAATAAATAAATAAAAATAAAAAAAAAATAATAATAATAAATAAATAAGTCTTCTGTGGCCTAACAAATGTGGTGCTCTTTAGAGCCTTTAGGATATTAAGCTAGAAGCACTGGAAACCCACAGAACCCCCTTGCTGGGCTCTGACTTACTGGCTCAGCAGGTTATTGTTGATTGTTGATCATTCAAAAGAACAAGTTGTAACTCACTGGCCATGTACGGAATAACAAAGCACATCTTCACATAACTTACTGTCCCTTTACCTTTTTCTGAGCCTGTGTCTATTCTTTTTTGGAATATATCTTTTAATTTCTCTTGTATTTTGGGTTGTTTCATGTGTATAACTATTTTTAGAATTTGTTTTTTAGAAAAGACAAAAGTTTGTGTTACTTTTTGATTCTGTAACAAACACTGTCCTTACTGACATTAAGGAAATCACTTCAAGGTCTTTTCTGGGACATCCTGTTTTTTAACTAACACTTTAATATTGAAATGTGTTGGTTGTGATGTTGAAATTAATCCAATGTACCAAAAGAGCAATAAATCTTAGAACCAGTTAAGTGAAAAACAGAGAGAAACATGGGGTGCCTGGGTGGCTCAGTTGGTTAAATGTCTGACTTTGGCTCAGGTCACGATCTCATGGTTCGTGAGTTCAAGCCCCGCATAGGGCTAATTGCTTTCAGCACAGAGCCTGCTTCAGATCCTCTGTCCCCTCTCTCTCTGCCCCTCCCCTGCTGGTTTTCTCTCTTTCTCTCTCAAAATAAACTTAAAAAAAAAAGAGGGACAGAATATTATATGCAGTATGCCACCATAACATAAAAAATGTGTATTTATATACATAGAATATACACAGGATACAAAGTACCAAAATGTTAGTATTAATATTGGTTTTCTACCAGGTGAGGTGAATGGCTGGGTATCAGGGGTGCAGGGTTTCCTTTTCACTGTATACTTCTTGTACCTTATAATTTTTATTCCACGTACAGGAATTAACAACTTAAAAATAGAATTTAATAAAAATTTTATTACACATAGTAGGCACTCAGTAAACACGGAGTGAAAGACTAAACGAATAAATGGATGAATTAAGTAAAATGAATCAGTGCCTTACACTTGCCCTTGCACTTAAAACTTGCACAAAAGCCTTGTGTAATCCATAATGTATAGCAGTGGCGTTATGTGCCAAAACCACAGCAAAGTCTTAAGGCTGTAAATGGTCAATATCTGTAAATCTTCAGAAATGGCAGAATTGTGATATCACCAAGAAAGGAGCTTTGGTTGGCAGAACAGCATTTTTGTAAGTGTGTTCTAGGCTAGTGCCTTAAAAATTCCTCAGTAAACAAAGCCAGATTATCCTCCACCCTCCAGGTCTGTGAACCACCACTCTGGCAGAAACACCTCTTGTGGTCTGGAAGAAAGTGTACTAACTCTATTATTAAAGAGTCAGGTCCCAAGCTTGTCTAATGGCAGTTTTATCAACCTTCATCTCACTGCTAAGCAGTGCAATTTCCTAATTGCATGAGACTGAATGGCTTTTTAAAACAGAAATCAAGACCGAATGGGGAGAAAAACTATTATCACTTTGTTAGATTTCTAAATGGAAACAACCCATTACTCTTTATTATATTACAAAGAAGTTTCATAATGTAGATGGTCCCTGACTTAGGATGATTGGACTTAACGATTTTTTTGACTTACCCATGGTGTGAAAGTGATACGTTCAGTAGAAACCTTACTTCCAAATTGTGATCTTTTTCCTGGCTAGTGATATGCATGCAGTATGATCCTCTCCCATGAAGCAGGGCAGGGGCAGTGAGCTGCAGCTCTGTCAGCCCTGTGATCGTGAGGGTAAACAACCCTGTGCTTACAGCCACTTTGTACCCACACATCCGTTCTGCTTCTCACTTTCAGTATTCAATAAATTACATGAGATATGCAACACTTTAGTATAAAATAGTCTTGTGTTAGATGATGTTGCCCAACTGTAGGCTAACATAAGTATTCTGAGTAGGTTTAAGGTAGGTTAGGCTAAGCTATGATGTTCAGTAGGTTAGGTATATTAAAAAATGCATTTTCAACTTAGGATATTTTCAATTTACAATGGATTTATTAGGATATAACTCCATCATAATATCCAGGAAGATCTGTTATCTCCCTACATTTGCTGAGGAAGCTGGTCCTAATATTTTTCTGAAAAATAGTAAAAGGTAGGGCAGACAGACTTCAAATCAACATGTTTATTGTATCTCTCACTTCGGTGAAGGTGAGCAAGGATTTATACCAACTGCAAAATTACTTTAGGCTTTGTTTACTTCTTTATGTCCTAAGATAAGCAAAGCAGCAACCTGCTGTGTGTATTCAGGTCAAGCCTTAGGGACAAGCATGGATGGAAAAAGTGACAGTTTCCTGGAGTCAAAATAATAAAGGATGAGAGTGGAATTCTAGCTATTCTTGTTGGGGAGATGAAGGCTGAATTGTGGAATTCACTGTAACACAGATTCTGAAAGAGGTTTGCCAAAAAATTAAGGATGACTGGATAAAAGTGGTTTTACATTGAGCAATTCTGTGTGAAACGTTTACAACGGCGTCTAGCACAGACTTTTTATATAAATGTTAGTTGCCATTTACCATCATCATCATTACATTGAGACTCGCCGTTTTAAAATACTCAAGTTTTTATTAGCCATATGTAGGTCTGTATAAGGCAATCTGCAGGATACCATGAGAAGAAACAGTCCTTGTTTGTAAGAAGTTTATAATGATACATCTTGAAGGAGAAAAGATAGAAAGTTAAATTGTTAAAGAAAAAAAATATTTAGTTTCTTTGAGGCAGTGTCTTTTGCTAGTTTAGCTGGAGTCCTGCATCAAAGGCTGAGAAAAGTTCATAGCTTGTTCTTTCCCAAACAAGTTAAAAACAGAGATCATTATTATTTAAAATAAAACAGAAATTATAGTAGTAATTTATTGCTTTTCAACAATTCTGGTGTCATAAATCTAACTGAACCAAACTCCACATATATCTTGAATACAAGGATCAAAATTCTCAGGAAAGTGAGGCACTTTCATATAGTGAGTCTACAGCACAGTCCTTTTTCTTTCTTTCTTTTTTTTTTTTTTTTTTTCTGGTAAGGGTAGAATACCAAGACGAAAAGACCAGGAAAAGATTGCCTAGAGACCTAGATACACGGGACTGTCCTTAGCTTTCATGTATGTATACCTCCATTTCTGAACACGTTTATTTTTGGATATCTTCCAGTCTATGAAAATAAAGGGAAGTGGGATAAAAGGAACTGTACTACACTACACTGGATAACCAAAAGGTGGCAAATGTTCTTCAGTCAAACATGTCTTGCTATCTCTCTGAAAAGGAGTAGGCAAAAATCTTTTTGAAAAGAAAGCTTGGGGTGGCTCAGTGGCTTAGTCAGTTAAACATCCCACTCTTTTTTTTTTTTAATTTATTTTGAGGTGGGGGAGGGGCAGAGAGAGAAGGAGGGAGACAGAATCCCAAGCAGGGTCCACACTGTCAGCACAGAGCCCCAAGTGTCCAACTCCCGATTTCGGCTCAGGTCAAGATCTCACCTGATTTGTGAGATTGAGTCTCGTGTCAGGCTCTGCAATGACGGCAAGGATTCTCTCTCTCCCTCACCCTTTGCCCCTCCCACGGGTATGCTCTCTCTCTCTCTCAAAATAAATAAATAAACTTTAGGGGGAAAAAAAGCGCCTTAATTTCTGGTAGAGATTGTCCTGGAAAGGTTAACTTTCCAAACTGACAGGAAAGCATACCAAACACTAACACATAATTTAAATTTCTCTTCAACATACAAGAGAAAAATCTATCCTTGATTTTTCTATTAGGCCTTTCATACCTAGCTTAAAATACACCCTGTTCTTCACTCACCCTAGCTTTCCCTCTTCAGGTGAAAATTAAGGAGAAATTTTATTTGCTTTGCTAACGCAAAGAAAAGTTTTCTACATGGAGAATGTTTAATTTAGATCACAACATGTTTATATGGCTATCTGATATTGTTAAGGTAATTTCTGAATTCTGAAGCTTTTGCATTTTTAATAGTGGACAACTCATTAGGGATTTAGAATACATGAATTTTACTCCCTTTTTATTTATTCATTTTAAAGAGAGAGAGAAGAGAGAACATGAGCAGGGTAGGGGCAGAGGGAGACCGAGAATCCCAAGCAGGCTCTACATTCAGCATGGAGCCTGATGTGGGACTTGCTCCCACGATCCTGGGATCAAGACCTGAGCCAAAATCAAGAGTCTGATGCTCAACTGACTAAGCCACCCAGGCTTCCTGGAATACCTGAATTTTTAAAATACAAAGACTGCATACAAGTTTGCCTGAGGTCTGTAATACTTCAGGGATCCACTAAGAGCCCTTCCTTCCCATCCATGGGTTGGTAAGACTTGTGAATATGTAATGTTAAAAAATAATTAAAAGAGATCTAGGTCTTCCCTAGGAGATACAGCAAGACATGGAATTTAATTGTCAAGCCAATGCTTTTCCCAAAATAATCATGTGCCCCCATAAAGGAAATAGGAAATGAAACATTTAATTTGGATTTGGAGGTGGCCTTCCTAAGCAATTTGCTCAAGTACAAACAATAATTACGTAGAAAGAACCTGATTATAAATATAATTATGAAACCTGATTAATTCACAACCAGTGGGGAAGCTAAATTGCATTACAAGGAGGTTTGAATGATATAATAGAATTACTAAAATTACTCCCTTGTTGGTCTATCTGCCTCTCCTTTATTTCCATGTTGTCCTGTACACAACTTACCAGGTAGGAGAAAGTGTCTTCTATGAAGAAACAGTGTACAAAAGATAGAAGGCTCAGGGTTGAGACTTTAAAACAACCCAGCGTTTTCTGCCTCCTATTATCCACCTCATCACTACCCTTCTATTCTTCTCTATGACCTCAGGATTTTGAACAAAATAAAATGAAAATAGCCTAGTATTTAACACAGGCTAAGTAAAATAGACCTAGGTTTAAATCTCAGCTTAATAGGGGCGCCTAGGTGGCTCAGTTGGTTAAGTGTCCAACTCTTGTTTTCAGGCTCAGGTCGTGACTTCACGGTTCATGGGACTGAGCCCCATGTCAGGCTCTGCACTGATGGCAGATCCTGCTTGGGATTCTCTCTCTCTCTTTCTCTGGACCTTCCCCACTCTCTCAAAATAAATAAACATTAAAAAAAAAATCTCAGCTTTTCTTTAGTATATGTGCTACCAAAGTGAGCACAATCTCAGCTTTATAGTACTTGTCAGGTAAAAAAAACCTTAGTGATGTTATCTATAAATTTGGGAGATGGGATGGGATTTCCCTAGATTCTTGGCAGAAAAACCTGTTTAGGTTTAGGTGCATGGCTGCAGTGATGAAGAGTTCTCCCCAATGACTCTTGGAGTCCATCTGTCTCTCATTCCACTGGATTCCGTAAGCGAGCTATGTTGCCGACATAGTCTGAATCATGTACTCCCATGTTATGGTTGAAGCACGTCTGGGCTGTTTCATGCATGATGTGGTCACACCTGCATTGGTCAAAAGAATGACTAGTGAACCATAGGAGATATACAAGATGGGAGTTAGGGGGCTCCCAGATTAACTTCATCTTTTCATTGCAAACAGAAGCAAAACCCTATTACCAGCCTGTCTGGGCCTAATGGAATATGTGACGAAGGCCGTATGCAGTCTTCTACTTAGACGTCTACACCTGATGAGTCTTACCTGTTGCAATTTATGTCTTTGTGCCTCTTGTTAACTTCCTGCAGCATTTAACTTTTCTAGATTCTAGTTCCCACTGATGTGGCTATGGTGAGTATACAAACAATAAGGTGTGTGTGCATGGTGGGGACGAGAGACTGGTGAAAACAATGGCTGAAGCAGAAATGGTGTATTCTTTTTTTTTTTTTTAATGTTTATTTATTTTTCAGAGAGACAGAGAGAGAAAGCATGAGCAGGGGAGGGGCAAAGAGAGAGGGAGACACAGAATCCAAAGCAGGCTCCAGGCTCTGAGCTGTCAGCATAGAGCCCGACACAGGGCTTGGGCCCACGAACTGTGAGATCATGACCTGAGCCGAAAGTCAAGATGCTTAACTGACTGAGCCACCCAGGTGGCCCCAGAATGGTGTATTCTGAGCTTGATGAGAGTTACTATACTTCTGGCCCTGAGGTACTGAGCAGGCCAGCAGTCCTCGAAGTTGGTAGCATAGTACAAAGGGTATTCCTCTACTACAAGATTTTCCAGTTTCTTTCTTGCTACTAGATTAGAGGTGATAAATAGTCAGAGGTATATATGCACACCTAGAAGACTTAAAGAGGGCTCTACCAAAACAGGATAAAATTAAAGCCCTCAGTGTGAGACTATGAGTTTGAAGACACTAGAGAGAATTGTCTATAAGCAGTTAGCTTGGCACCTGAGGCTGAAGGCTGTCCACCGCCAAGAGTATAGTGGGCCATTTCAGTCACTGTAGCCATGACCAAATGGAACCATGGCCTGAGATGAGAGAAAATTGTGGAAGAAGTTGTCAGGAAATCCACTGGGTCTCTTAAACTTGAATCTTGATCTGCCAAAGGTGACAACGAAAGGAGAATCTCCACATAGGGAGGAGACTGCCAAATCTTGTTACTAAGACTCTTGTTCTGACTTAAACTTTTCCTTGGGGAAACTTTCATAAATTATCACTGACACCACGAGGAAGACTGGGGGTTGGGAGCATTCCCTTTTCTTTCTTTCTTTCTTTTTTTTTTTTTTTTTTTTAAGACATAGAGTGTGAGCAGGGAGAGGGGCAGGGGGGACACAGAGAGAGAATCCCAAGCAGGCTCCATGCTGAGCCTCAATCCCACAACTCCTAGGATCATGACCCAAGCTGAAGTCAAGTGCTCAACCGAGAGAACCACCCAGGCACTCCTTACCTGCTTCTTAAATAGCTCAGCAGAGCTCAAGCTGGAACAGACTAGCTGCCGTAATATGTGTTTGGCCTCCTCCCTACTGCCTGCCCATTCCTCATTTTCAACCCTCCACACAATTTCCTATCACTATTGTTTTCCCCTTCATACTGATTAAAAATAAAGTATTAGGAGTTTAAAAAACTCTATTTTCTTCTGCATTATTGAACAATGTATTATATAAAAATGTCCAGTAAACTTGTACTGTGATTAGTATTTAGGGAAGGGCTTCATGAAGCACATTTGAAACATGTGAACTTTGAGGCCTAGATAGGTATGGTCACTTTCACCATGCTGCTCACCACTCCTTATACTGGATTTGGTTACCTCTTCCTAGTCCTTGAAGGCTTTTCAATTTTCAATCGGTGATTTAGATTAAACTTGGCTAAAATTCAGGGATAAGGTAGAGTGATGCATTAATCAACAGACTTATAAAACATGAGTACTTACCTTCCCTTTTGGGTATCCACAGAAGCCTGTCAGCCTGGCTCCTACTAGGCAGCTCTGTGGCACAGGCCATTTCCCTTATGTAAGTGGGGAGGGCCCTCAACATTTTCTAACTCCTCTAAGTTCAAACCCTGAAAAGGTAAATCCACCAGTGCCACCTTCTATCTGTTCTATGTTCCAAGTTTTTCCTGTATGAGGACCTTCTTCTTCTTTGAATGACTGATAATAAGAATGTCTTATTTAAGGAAACTCTGCACCCTACCCAAAGGTAGATATACCTACCAAACAGGTATAACTTCACTCTATGGCCGTAAAAATAATCCTACCAAAGCACAGCAGGCATAACATCTGAACTCATGGTTTGTGCAAAATGTAAGGTGGTGGGGGGAGGGAGGAGGCTTCACTCTATTAATACACAGTTCAGAAGTGAGGTTGGTAGCCCCTGGACCTCACTTGGGCACAGGTGTCATAGATATTGTGTGGCACGGGGCACTGTGGCAGATTCACAGTTCTCAGAGGTCACCACAGATTAAGCTCATGCTTTATTTAAGCCTCATCTCATTCACCAGTACAGCAGCATCAAGGTCCAGTTAGAACACCCAGGTCTGGCTACCCAGGCAGGTGGATACATAAAGCTAATCATTATGATCTAAGAGGTCTCCTTCATTGCATGCACCCCTCTTCTAACTCACATCAAGCTTGAGGTGCAGCTGTTCAGAATTTCCAACTGCCTGCTGCTGCTGTTGGGTAAGAGCCATAAGATCCAAGTTCTCACAATGAAAGATCTTACAGCATGGAATATAGGCGCCAGGACACCCAGAACTTCCTGGAATACAGGTAATCTTAAAATTAAGCTTTAAAAAATATGTCCCAATGTCTCCACCCCAACTTACTGCCTAGAGGCTCACAACTATCCCAAATTCAGATAATCAGGGAGTAGTTTCCTGCAGTGCACTTTCTGGTTTCAAAGGCAGATTTTGTGGCCAACAGCTTTTATAAGGATTGTTTAGCCCTGTGATGGGTAGAAGGAAACTAGAACAGGATCTTCCTAAATCAAGAGGTCTTCAAACTCTAGGGATTAGTTTCCTATGGTATTAATAGTTATTTATAACCACTTCTGCTCCTGTATTTTTGGTGAAAACTAAATGAATACTTCCTGATGATTCCAGAAAATATTATATGCCCTTAAGCAAGTTAACTTCTTGTATCTGTATCTGTCTGTAAAATGGGGATTATAACAGTACCTAGTTCATAGTATTTTTATGAATAGTAAATGAATTACTATATGAAGTGCTAAGATCAATGCCTGGCATATAATAAGCACTCCCTAATTATAACACCAATTTATCATTATTATTATTATTATTATTATTATATTTCCAATCCCTACCCCATCTGCCTAGAATACTAAAGACAGGAAGAAAGGGAGGGAAGGGAGGAGGGAGAAAAGGTAAAAGGAAGGAAGAAGCCCAGGGTTAGCCAGGATCAAGGAGGTAGACAGGTCTGGCAAATATGGAGGGCCACGCCTAGAAGGAATGCTTACTAGGAAAGATCCTAAACAATGATATAGATTAGAAAGAGCATAGACCAAAACTGTCTCTGTGCTGGCAGAGAGAAGCAGCAGGAGACAAGCTGTATCAAACCATGAATGGAGTAAGGGTATAGGAACTGGACTGCCACATACAAACAGAGCCTCAGGCAGTTTGGTTGAAAGCAAATTTCAAATTTCATTTTCTATATTCTGTTTTGAGTTATCATAAATTATAAATGGGGAATTTTTCTTAATCAATTAAGTATTGTTGTGTTTATAATAAAAAACCCTTTCCTGCTTTGTTTGGTGCTAGTGAAATGTGAATAACAGCATCTTCCTATTTCCTAACACAGACAAATGATGGAATAATTAAGGGGAATGTAAGTGTAGTATTTTAATTCCAGAAAAAAATAAATTATAATTTTATTATTTTCCTTTTTAGATAAAGCAACTGGATAACTTACTCAGCTTAAATAGTAACTGTTACACATTTTCAAATTTTTTGCATTTCTCATCCCATTACAAATTTCTGGTTATAACTCTTACCTTAAAATCTTCAGAAGTTTTGCTCATTTAACAAGCTTGCCAACAGCAGATTACCCATGCATCATCCAGTCTATCAGCCTCTAAAACAGGAAGGTGAATCTGAAGAATTTCATGATAAAACCAAAAGCCACTAGAGAATATCATGCCTTCTCTGGTTTTGATGTAATGATTCTGAAAGACCCCACCGTGAAATGCTTTTTACCTTAAAGATTACTTGGTACATGCCATTTATTAGATGAGTGACCTTAGAAAAATCTTTTAGCTCTCTGGACCTTAATTTCCATTTCCGTAAAATGTGGTGGGTTGGGTCAGATGATCTTCAACCTCCTCTCGGCGCTAAATTTCTGATCCTGCAACTACTACAATTTTATTTCTTCAATGTCTCATGGATTAATCAGGAAGAAACTTGGCAGAAAAACATTTTACCTGTATTATTTCATCAGTTTTGCCAGCTCACCCACCCTGTTTCTACTTTTTCAGCTAAGAACCTTTTCCTTGCTTTTGATCTTTCCCTCTTATGCACTTTATGAACAAACTATAATGTTAATCATAAACACTTGTGGAGTGCTTTCCAAGTTTTACCAACCCCTTCTGCATATACTCTTACTTAATTATCACAATAGCTTGGGCTGATAGATATTATCTCCAATTTACCTGGCCCAGAAGAGTTCAATGGTTCAATGAATTAACTGTCCAGAGTAACACCAATAGTAAATTATGGGAACAAACCTTCTGATCCCAAAGTATGTACTCTTCACAACACTACAGTTTCTACTAGGGACAGATCCAGATTTTGTGGAGCATGCAGCATACACAATTTTGGTGGACATTTTCAAGAAAAGGAATACAAAATTACAATAAAACACTAATATAATCCTGTGAACACATTGTTAGGGCCCCTGTCAGGTCCTGGAAGGGGTCTATTCAAGTGAAGTGCCTTTAGGATTAATCTTTAGGGCTCGGTTTCACGGGTTTCCACAGTTATACAATTATTTAGTGCTTACTTTCTGCCAAACACTTAAGTAAATAGTATTTTTATTATAACAACCCTAGGAGGTAGGTACTATCCTTGTTTTACAAAGCAGACAATGAGGCTTAGAGAGTAAAATAATTTGCCTAAGGATATAGAGCTTATAAGTGCCAAGTATCAAAATTGAAACTGTGGAGATCTGGCTCCTGGGTTGATAATATAAACCCATCCCACCCTATATAAGTCTTCTTTTCGGGTTTCCTAGAATCATCTTAATCTACTGTTTCCCACTCCATTCTATAGTTCGGGCCCTGATAAGCTCATGTCCGAACCAGTCCCATGCTGTCTCCTTAACTCAATTCTCCTACCGTCTACCATGAATGCTGCTACCACCCTAATAATCCTAAAGCACTACTGTTCTAAGTCCTAGACACCCCCATGGCCTAAAGTGCCTTCCTTCTCAGCATTTATCAAAGGTGAGAAGCAATTAATTGCTGCTCATACGCAGTACTTGGCCATAGATTCCATACCGTCTTCTAAGGTGTTGAACTATTACTGAAAACTTTTCGTTGTGTGAAACAGAAGCAGAGTGGGTAAGGGGAAAGCACAATCACCTCTCAGAACCGGACCCTTCAATCCCCACTCTTCAATCTCAGTTCTTCACTTGTAAAACAAAACCTTAGAGCCAATCTCACAGGGTTTTTGTGAGAATCAAGGGTAGGAGGAGGAAGGAAGGACTCGGTTGGGGGAAAGAGCAAATGGTCATCAAATGCTGGCTGATTTCTTCTGCCTGAATGGGAGATTGCCCCTAAAATCTGTAAACTCTCTGAAGGCAGGGGCCTTCATACATTTTTGGTATTTCCTGAAGGCCAACTTCAGAGACACCTCATAATTATTCAATCTGATCACTTAAACAGAACCACTTCCCCTGTCAAGACTTGCTCAAGAAACTACAATGGCTCTTAGGACAAAATCTGGCTCTGGAGTCTGACTGTAGGTGTTGGCCACTTACTCTGTGACCTCTGGAAGGTTACTTAACCTCTCTTGAGCCTTAGGTCCCTTATTTGTAAAATGTTAATAGTTACCGACCTCATAAGATTGAGGATAATTCAGGTGAACTGCTAAGTATATAATCGGTCCCTCAAAACTGCTAGCTCTGATTATGTCCTGTCCCGAACATTCGGTGTCCATAGAAATTTGGCTTTTGCATTCCCTTGTCTCCCCGTTTCTGGCATACACACCTTCCCCCTAGAGACAGGGGTCGCCACCCTCTGAGCCGCTCTTCTTTCCCGGTTTCTGTGTTTAACCACCACCATCCACCAAATACCACAGGACAGGCTTTGTATTAAGAAAGTTCCATAAATTCGTCAAAACCACCAAAAGCGCCTATGAGGTCGGATCTACTACCGTTGCCATTTTAGAGAACAGGAAACAGGCCCTGAGGGTTTGGGTGACTTCCCCGAGTTCACCCAACTCTGCGGAGGCCACAGCCCGCGCTCGCACCGCCCGCCCCTCTGCCTCTTCCCGGGCCCGAGGTGCACCCGCATCCATTCACACCCCGCCCAGCCCCTCCTCTTCCAGCAGCTTCCCGGCTCCCCCGCGCGCCCGCCCGTCGCCCCCCACACCTGAGTCAGGCCCCCGGGGGTACGCCCCATCCGTCCTTCGCGGCTTTTCCCTTTTCTCTGCCAGAGACTGAAGGGTAGGCCGGCGCCGGCGTCCCGCACGCGTGTAAGTCACCGCGAGCTCCTTGGACTGAGGACCTGAGGGGCAAGCTCCGCAGAGGAGCGCTGCGGCTCCGTCCGCGCCGCGTAGCGGGGGTGCAAATCGCGGGTCGTGCTGAGCCGCCGGTCACGTGGCGGGGAGGGGGCGCCGGCGCGCGCGGGCGGGCGGGCGCGCGCGCCTGCGAGCGTGTGGAGGCGCGAGTCGCGGTTCGGGCGTATGTATAGGGGGGAGGGGGCGGCGGCCGGGAGGGCCGACTCCGCCCCCTGTGCGCATGCTCCGGTCCCGGCGGGTTATAAGGCAGCCCCGCCACGGGCCCGGCCCCACAAAGTGCTGGCGAGCTGCGACGTGACCAACCGGCCGCGTGGGTTCCCGAACGAGCGAACGAGGCAGCTGGTGAAGGACGCGACCTGGACCCTGGGCCCTGCGGAACTCCAGCCGCGTCACGCACACGCTCGGCGCCGCGAGCCGCGCATAACGGTTAGTTGAGTAACGGCCGGCGGCGGCGCTCGGCGCGGACCCTGCGGTGCCCCTGCTGCCCTCGCGGATGGGAGGGAGCCTCGGGAGCCATGGGGTGGGAGGCATGCAGACTTGAGTCTCGGGGGAGGGAGGCGGCCCGGCAGGGGCATCGTGGCCGCGGGCCGCCGCGTGGCCCCGGAGCGCGGCGTTGGTGAAGGAGACCTTGAGGCGGTGGGGACAGCGCCTCGCCCCACTGAGCTGCGGCCCCCGTGGTCAGGTGCCGGCTACCGGCCTGGCCGAGGAGTTGGGTCTTGGTGCCGGTGACCTTGGGAAAGTCGCTCTTCCCCAGCCTTCAGGAGTCTTCTCAAGAGATGCTTTTGATTTGGAAAAGGGACGACGTGGGGCTGATTCACGTGGTGCCTCCCGGCTCTCCTGGCCGCGTTCTGATCCGAGGGAAGGGACTCGGGGCGGGAGTTATTTTGGACTCGTGGCATGCCCGCCCCAACCTTCTGGGCCAGCCAATCCTTGCCCCACCTGGTGACTTGCGAGGGTGGTTTGGGGAGCCGCAGTCCCTGCAGCTAAGGCGTGACTGCAGGGTGCGCGTGGACTTTGCGGAGGGAACAGTGCAGCTGGCCGGCCCCGGGACTGGTGCTGACGGAGGCTCTTTGTCATTCAACCTGTGGCTGCGGAACGTCAGCTGTAGCGCCCTCGCGCTCCTGGGCTTGAAGGTGGCCCTGTTTGAGAGCAGTCTAAAGGATAGCGTTACACTTGGTCAGATGCACTCGGTTTGTTCCAAGTACATCCTTTTTTCCCCACGTGCATTTTAACATTTCATTTCCTTGCCATGACTTATTTGGTGTGACACGCAGTTGCCAAAACTACTTTGAAATTATTTTCAACCAAGAAACAAACGGATTTCTACTTGACTGGAGTTTCCATCGTTTGCTTACAACCTAGGCGTCTACTGATAACAGTAGAATGTTTACAGAGCTTACCATAGCTAGTTTTTTTTTTTTTTCAAAAGTTATTCCGGTTTCGAAATAAAATGCGTACACGTCAGTGCCCTAATGAAACAAATGTGGATTTAGTAACTACTGGAATGTCGTGATAGGGTGAACTCTGAATTGTGTGAGAGTTTGGAAGAGTATGACCAGGAATTAGGCATTAATAAACAACTTCAATGTCAGTTACCAGACCTATGAGTGAATTAAACTATGAATCTTCAGCTTTTTAGTTTGGCATTAAATTGTGCCCATAAATCCAAGTCTTATGCCCTCAAGTACAACTTTGCCTTCAAACTGCCATGGAAAATATCAGGAATTCAAGACATCTAGCATTTAATATAGGTAATGGGTAAGTATTATTTAAAAGTTTAACATACTTGAGTAATTCAGGGTTTAGATAAATGCTGTTCTTTAATCATACTACAGTGACTCTTGTTAAACATGTAAGTTAATGGTGTGGAGAGCTTTTTGTGAGATTTTTATAGCCGAGTAGGTTTAAAGGTAACCTAACAGGCTATAACATCCCTAAGCAGATAAAAAAAGAGGTAAAAGGTCATAGGATGAAACCAGTTGATAATGTTTCAATAGTTTACATGTGTTTTCATCTTTTAAATATTAATGCATATAATATTAGCCCTGGAAAAGATCTTAATCACTACCTAGTGAGATTCTCTTATTTTACACATCAGGAAACTGAGGTTGGAGAAGTTAAGTGACTTAACATTCTAGGTCTGAAAACTTGTTAATACTTGGGTGGGAATTAATGTGTCTTTTGACTCTCATTTAATCAGATTGGCACTCTTGAGCTTTCTGTAAAATTGTTAATGTGGGTATAAATTATACTAAAATTATTTTGAGTATTTTTTTCCCAATTTATGTTCTTCATTCCCATTGTGTTTTCAGTCTACTTTATAGTACATTCCTTTGTAGGATTTAGGTCCTGTAAATGCCTACATGGCCAGTCTTTTTTTTATTGCAGATGAAGACTTGGAAGATGGAACTTAGTTATAAGAAAAATAGACCAGAAAGTTATAAATATTTATGTATTCAGCAATTTGGTACTAGCTACTAGGCACTAGGAAAGGCTTAGGATTCAGCAGTGAACAAGTTCCAGCCCTATCCCTTCTGGAGTTTGTAGTTTAACTGAAGAGCAGATAGATAGGCAAAGGTGATTACCACAAGTATTGAGTGTCCTGGTAGAGGAAGTGCAGGTTCCCAAAGAACCAAATAGTGTATTCTGGAGATATGAGAAGACACTCAACTTAGTATAGAAGCGATCTGGGTAGGCCTCTCTGAAGAAATGGTACTTAGCTTTTTAGACTTGAAGGTTAGGAGCTAACTGAGCCAGGAAGTGATGGTGGAAAGAGCATTCCAGACATGAATACTGAAACTGCAGTCAGAGTACAGGGTACATTGGAAAAACTGCAAGAATTTAATCAAAGCTAAAGCATAGAGGGAGAAGGGAGATTAAGGAGAGATGAAAGTTGGAGAGGTAGATAATCTCAGATAATGGCCTTATAAGTTATTTTAAGGAATTAGGGAAGGGACTACGTCAAAAATTTAAGGAAGCACTCTTGCCTTGAAGGCAGTCTAAAGCAGTTTAAGGGTTTTAAGTGGGACTGGGAATGACCTGATCACATTTTTCATTTTAGGAGCATCATTCTGTATACAAGCATCGTTCTGTATACAATGTGGGGAATAGGCTGATGGGGAGGCTGTTGGAATGTGCGAGACCACAGTGATAGGCAGTAGTGGGAGGATGGAAGAGAGAGGGAACACACAGGATTCTGTGGCAGACCAGATGGGAGAGACTGGGACATCCAGAAGAGTTAACAATATCTCATAGGTTTCTAGCTTGACCAAATATGATTTTACAGATTTATTAGATGGTATTTATCTCCCTTTAATCAATGGGGACATTTAAGACATGTGACTAGTCCAGGGCTGCTCAGGTTTGAGTGTTGGAAACAAAACAAATCCATTCCTGTCTTTTTAGTTCCATTGGTGTTATTGATAGTGATTTTTTTCTTAATCCCTTCTAAATTTTTTTTTTTTTTTTTTTTAGTAATTTTTTTAAATTTATTTTTGAGAGAGAGACAGTGCAAGCCAGGGAGGGGCAGAGAGAGAGAGGGAGACACACAATCCGAAACAGGCTCCAGGCTCCAGGCTCCAAGCCGTCAACACAGAGCCCGATGTGAGGCTCGAACTCACAAACCGCGAGATCATGACCTGAGCCAAAGTCGGACGCCCAACCATCTGAGCCACCCAGGCGCCCCACTTACTTATTCCCTTCTAAACAATTTATTATTGAAAATTTCATACACAATTGAGAGCCAGTACTGTTTCATCTATACCCTTTCCCGTTCCCCTACAGCTGCTACTGGGTTAATGTGAAGCAGATCCTAGATATACAATTATTTCATTTGTAAATATTTCAGTATGTCTCTAAAAGACATGACTCCAAAATATCATAACCACATACCATTATCTTACCTGTAAAAATGAACATCATCAAATAAGCAGAAAATTCAAATTTTCCTAAGTTTTTTTTTCTTCCCTTTTTTAAAGTAAGCTCTATACCCAACATGGGGCTTGAACTCATAACCTCGAGATCAAGAGTCCCATGCTCTATGGACTGAGCCAGCCAGGTGTCCCCCTAAATTGTTTGAAATAACTAGGTTGCTTGGTTTGGGATCCAAACACAATCACACATTACATTTGGTAGGTATGTATTTTAACATGCAGTTCCCACCCCCCCCTTCTCATTTTCCTCATAATTTATTTGCTGAAGGAACCAGGTTATTTTTCTTAAAGTTTCCCTCATTCTGGATTTAGTTGAATCTGTCCCTCTGGAATAGTTTTAATATGTTCTAGTTAAACATGTCTCTTGATTCCCTGTATTTCCTGTAAATTGGTGGCTAGATTTAAGACTTTGAGCATGCTTAGATCTGTTTAGGTTTGATTTCTGAGGGTAGGGACAGTGTGGGGGAGAGGGCAAATATAATCCGTAGATGATGATATATATTTCCATCAGGAGGCCTATGTTTGGTTGCTACTGACTCTGCTATATTAATGGCATGGTTCCATTTTTTTCATTAGTGGTTTGCAAATGCCCTCTAATTCTAACATTCCTTCTCAGTTGATCAACTGGAATACCTCTATAAAGAGAAGTAGGGCTTTCCCCCCCACCCCCAGTTTTAGTGGGATATAATTGACATACATCATTGTATAAGTTTAAGGTGTACAGTATGATGGCTTGAGTAACATATATTGTGAAGTGATTACCACAGTAAGTTCAGTTAGCATCCATCAGCTCATTAGATACAATAAAAAGAAAGCAAAAAAAATTTTTTTTTGTCCCAAAGAGAGTTCAGGATTTATTCTCTTAACATTCATATGTATCATATTAGTGTTAATTATAGTTGCCATGTTGTACCTCCTATCCCTTATTCTTATAATTGGAAGTTTGTACCTTTTGACCACCTTCCCCAAGTGGTTTTTGAATGTAAGGGTAAGTTAAAGTTTGTGTTTTAATACAATATCCTATGTGATTGAGACACTGTCTTTTTGGAGAGGTGTATTTAAGTGTATCAAGGTTCATTTTCTTTAAAAGCCAGTATTTTGTTAAAATGTTTTTAGCACCTGATGTTAATATTTCAAATGGTTTTTACTATTTGGGATATTTAGAATTTCTGTTCTTAAATTGATAGGGTTTCTTTTGGTCTTCTCTGCTATTTCTTTGAAGAACTTATCTGTTCCCATAGCTTTTGGGGAGTTTCTGGTAGAATCACTACCAAATCTAAATCTCTAGCTGTAACCACATTACAGATTTTAAATTCCTTGAGGACAGAGATTGATTACTCTTATCAATGATCTGCTTTTCTAATTCTTGGGCATTTCAAAATTAAAATGTTGCTTAAAGTTCATTATCTCTGCCTGTTCCCAACTTCCCTTCATTCCTCACACCCCCCACCCCCAACCTACTCTTTTCTTCTGATTACCATTCTTTCAGGTAGTCAGGGTTAAAAACCTCTGAGTCATCTTAATACTTCTCTAGTAGGTCCCCTGCCCTACCAAGTGCAATTAAGTGCCAAACCTTTCCTTTGTTGTATCCATTTGCTTCCCCCACTCTACTTTTCATTTTTATTACTACTCCCTAGTTTAGGCTGCTGCCATGATTTGTGGCGTGGCCTTATACCTTCTCTCATTGCCATCCCCCTTCTCTAATCTGCTCTATAGTGTGCTGCCAGTTCTGATCATGTCATCTCTCTAATTAAAACCTTCTCATAGCTTTCTAGTGCCTACCAAATTTAGTATTTGCCTGTATAGATTTGTCTTCTACAATATATAACTCCAAATTATCCTTCTAAGTTGTATGCTATTCTTCCTTTAACTTGCACTGACAAACTGAAATTTTTCTCCATGCTTTTTTCCCCTGTAATTTTGTTTTCTCTTTTCCTGGTCATGGGATCCATTTTATAATGGATCTTTATGCCAAGATTAGTATAGGTGACATATTTGAACCCTTGTGTTCTATAAAGAAGTGATAAAACAGCAATAACAATCTTAAGGAAATGGTGATTTCTCTTCTGAGGTCACAGCACACACAATGACAGCATGAGTTCACATCTACCAACAGCGAGACTGGCTGCAAAAGGGCTGAGCCGTTTAGGAGTACCACTGACCATTTATGCAGAAGTAGTGGGATCCAGCTGTGTTGTTTGTCCACACTAGTCTGTTGCTAATCACATCTCATAATGTTGTTGAATCTAATCTGATTTGATTACAATGACTTAGTCCTCCTGTGAAGGAGAAATTCCTCAAAACATACAAGCATTGTAAGCTGCATATTTGATCATTGGTTGAAAAGTATTTTTTCTTGGGGCTCCTAAGTGGGTCAGTTGGTTAGACATCCAATTCTTGATTTCAGTTCAGGTCATGATCTCACAGATTGTGCGATTGGACCCTGTGTCGGGCTCTATGCTGACAGCGCAGAGCCTGCTTGGGATTCTCTCTTTCCCTGCCCCTCCCCTGTGCTCTTTCTCTGAATAAACACTTAAAAAGAAAAGAAAGGGGCATTTGGGTGGTTCAGTTGGTTAAGCGTCTGACTTTGACTCAGGTCCTGATCTCGCAGTTAATAAATTCAAGCCCTACATCAGGCTCTATGCTAACAATGATGACCCTGGAGCCTGCTTTGGATTCTGTGTCTCCCTCTCTCTGCCCCTCCCTCTCTCTCAAAAATAAAAGACAAAAAAATTTTTTTAAAAAAAAGAAAAATATTTTTTCTCTTTGATTTTGCTCTTCCTATGTAAATCACCAAAGACTATTAAGTAAATGAAAGTCTGATAATACTGCTCTAGTGTGTTACTATTTTGGATAGTAATGGAACTTCTTTTTTATTAAATTTTTAAATTCTAATATAGTTAATATACAGTGCTATGTTAGCTTCAGGCGTACAAAATGGTGATTCAACAATTCTATATGTTACTCAGTGCTCATCATGATAAGCATACTTGTAACAGGGCTTTTTAAGTTGCCTTGAATAGTTTTGAGACTCAAAACTTTTACTGTATTAACTTTCTCTTCTGTTCCCGTATCAGGGGTTTGTACCCTAGAATCTGCAGATTGGTCCTCCCTGATGGATGGAATTCAGAGAGTCTGTGAACTTGGCTAAAGAAAAAAATTACACCTTTTCATTAACTTCTAAGTAAAATTTAGATTTATTTCAACTATGAGTGTAGGCAACTATAGCTACAACTAAGCTATAGTAGTTTTAGTAGTGCCTGGTGACAGTCACCAATAGAAATCACATATTTTCATATCATAATGTGATTGTAGCCATCTTAAAATTGTTTAAACTTATAATTACTTCAAAATTACTGTGGTTATTAGACCTACTAGATTTTATCTAATTTGTTAATTTTGAAAAGACATATCAATTAAAAAGTATATATCAATTAAAAATATTTTGACAATTATACATTTGACAATTATACGTTTGTATTTTATGCATTTAAAAACCTCATTCTAACAAGAATAATGACAGTTTTTACCAAACTGTCAAAGGAATCTGTCAAAGGCACCAAAGAGCCTAAGGACTCCTGTTTATATTCTTGTATGTGTATTCTGATAGAAGAGTAGTTAGCCAGAACCTGTGATGGAATATACAATACAAATCATGATGTCACAGGTTTATGTAAATTATTTGGCCATTGACTTCTGTGTACTAAATCATCATAAATTTTGACCTCATAAATGGTAGGGAACAAAATACTTGTGTTTGCTAAGGGCTAGTAAGATGATTTCCACAAATATGGGCAGAATAATTTTCCTTTGTATTCAGGAAGTATATGTTTATATAACTTAAAATTAATACATCTGAAATGGTTTTTTTTGTTTTTAAATTAAAAAAAAAAGTTTTTAAGTAAACTCTAGGCCCAATATGGGGCTTGAACTCATGACCCTGAGACCAAGAATCACACACTCCATGGACTGAGCCAGGCAGGTACACCCAAAATTCTGTTTTAAATGCCGTAGTTAGGGGCACCTGGGTGGCTCAGTTGGTTAAGTGTCCTGACTCTTGATCTAAGCTCAGGTCTTGTTATCAGCCCGCGATGGGCTCTGCATTGGGCTTGGAGCTTACTTAAAAAATACACCATAAGGTAAATGGAATAGGGAGTGTCTTCATTGACTTGGAGTTTTCTTGCCCTCTTTTGGATATATCAGCAAAGGTGCTTCAAATTGCTTCAGATCTTAACTTCACAAGCTCGCTCTATTAGATGTAGGGTTTTTTATTTTGCTCAACTAAGTGAACCCCTAAAGAGGTCAGTGGAAGTCAGGTTTGAAATACCTGCTCTGTAGATTAGAAATACACGTCCTTACTTCAGTCTGTTGTGGTTGTGTAATGATGTTGTATGTATTTACTTTGTTACTTGGAAAACTACCTGATGGAGTTAGTAGAGGGAAAAAGAATGGTTTAACAATTACTGTGGTTTCTAGGAAAATAAAACATTAATTTGAAAGTTGTATATTTTTAGTAAAGGAACTTAATAATTATCTTTTTATAATTTATTTTGAGAGAGAGAGAGAGAGAGAGAGAGAGAGAGCGCGCACAGACGGGGGAGGGGCATAGAGAGAGGGAGAGAAATTCCCAAGCAGGCTCTGCACTCTCAGCACAGATCCTGACACTGGGCTTGATCTCACAAACTGTGAGATCACAACCTGAGCCCAAATCAGGAGTCAGACGCCCAATCTGACTGAGCCACTGAGGTGCCCCGGAACTGATAATTATCTTAAAGACAATATAATCGAAGATTTATAATGTCAGCAATTAAAAAGACTATTTCAGTTTAATTGTAGTGTGCTGTTTGCTACATCTTTACTGTCTATGAATATCTTCTAAAAAAGCTTTGCAAATACACATTTGAGAATGGTGGGTAATGATTTAATTCCAAACAATACTCAAATTTAATACTTTCGTGTGGTTTGTTATTGATGAAACAAACAAAACAAAACAACTTAGTTTTTTGAGATAATGAGGGTCAAAGTTTGAACTTAATGAAGTTCAAACTCAGGGCATGTTTATTAAATAGTGACTATGTATACAAGAAATTACTAGAAAGGGATGAAAGAATATATAGTTTAAAGTGTGCTTTGAGGAGTACCTCAAACTGTGGCTCAGTTGTGGCTCAGTCAGTTGAGCATCCGACTCTTCATTTCAGCTCACGTCATGATCTCACAGTTTCGTGAGTTCAGGCCCCCTCTGGAATCTGTGCTGTTGGCTCAGAACCTGCTTGGGATCCTCTCTCTCTCCCTCTCTCTCTGCCCCTCCTCCACTCATGCTCTCTCAAAAATAAATGGATAAACTTTAAAAAAATAAAATGTGGTTTGAGAACATTCAGAATGAAAATAAAGCTTTGAAATGAAATGTTACTGTGTTACTCTGTTGTTTTTAGTCCTCGAAACTTAAGATATTTTTATGTGAAAGTAAGTATAGTGTTAATTATTTCTGCCAGTGAATAGTTCAAATCTGCTTTTTGCAAGAAAAGGAAAAGGTTTCTTTGTTTATCTTTTAATGAATTGTAATCCACTTATATTCCCCATTAGGCTTCAGAATACTGGGAGTGAAATAGATTCTAGCAGAAATATCACCTATTGTATTCAAATACTCATTTATATTCAAAGTAATATAAATGACACAACACCGACAACATATCTATTTGTAATTTTAGTCTAGTACATTTTTTTTCAAATTCTGAAACAAGGTAGGTCTTACACTAATAAATTGAAATGGCTCACCTTAGATACTGATTGGGTGAATATATTTTTGGATTGCTGAAGAAAAACAACATATTCAGGTATTCCAGAGTATAATCTGGAATTCTGCCAAACAGAACATGCTGTTGAAGGATATAGTCTCCAACTTCCCCTTCTTTGCTACTATTCACACTCTTTGTTTTATATAATGTGAAATGGGTCTGTATTTGGAAACTCTTGCCCAAGCAAGAAACAAATTAGCATGTGAAAGGGAACAGGACTTGGCCTCAGCATAGAATATAGCCAATTTTTCAGTGTGAGAAACAGGCAAAAATGAAGCATTAAAGAAGGCCAAGATCTGCTGGTGTAGTAATAACTCAGAAAGTGAGACTGATTAGATCTTTTTGTTGTTGGTGTTATTAAGTTTATTTATTTATTTTGAAAGAGAGAGCATGGATAGGGGAGGGTTAGAGAGAGGGAAAGAGAATCCCAAGCAGGCCGTGCACTGGTCAGTGTGGAGCCCGACATGGGGCTTGAACCCCAAACTGTGAGATCATGACCAGGGCTGAAATCAAGAGTCAGACGCTTAACCAACTGAGCCCCTTAGCACCCCTGATCAGCTAAGTTCTATGTGCCAAAAGTTGTATTCAGTAATTTTTTTTCTTTATGTAAAAACAAACAAAAAACCTTTTCTGCCTCTTTGTAGAGGACACTAGGTCCAGAAAGCATAACATGACATCACTGGGGAGTTTTTCCTTGTTTCATATTTTTCTCTGCTTCTCAAAAACTGGGGAAATCAGAGTCTTTGAAGTTCACCTAATGCTAACTTTTGGGGGCAGGAGGAGGTTAAATTTTTAAAAGTGGGAAGAATAGCCTCTGTCCTTAATTCATGATCTAAAAGCACACACCTAAACTAATTAGGGAAATAATTACTTACAAAGAAAGAAAGAGACATATAGTTTAGTATCTTAGAGTTTTCAGAATGCTACCCAAGAAGCACTAAGATATCATGGAGGAAATTCACTTATGTGACATGGTGTATTCAGAAAAGCAGTAAGGATATTGGTGGGCTAGAGTAGATTTTTAGTATTAGATGAAATTAGAATTATAGAAATCGTCAGTGAAAATTAATTTCATTTTTACAAGTTACTAAATGCTTTTATCACCTCAATATGTGAATATGGAACAAAATGATACTATCTTTTTGCCTTTGTTTCTGATTTGGCCTTTAAGACTAAGGTGTCCTAAAACCATGGTGCCTCTTGATGGCCTGTTGTCCTTTTCTCCCTGGGGAGTCATACAGTTGATTTTCTTTCTTCTTTTTTTTTTTTTTTTCCAACATTTTTTATTTATTTTTGGGACAGAGAGAGACAGAGCATGAACGGGGGAGGGGCAGAGAGAGAGGGAGACACAGAATCGGAAACAGGCTCCAGGCTCCGAGCCATCAGCCCAGAGCCTGACGCGGGGCTCGAACTCAGGGACCGCGAGATCGTGACCTGGCTGAAGTCGGACGCTTAACCGACTGCGCCACCCAGGCGCCCCTCTTTCTTCTTTTTAATGTTTGTTTATTTTTGAGAGAGCGCAAATGGGGGAGGGGCAGAGAGAAGGACAGAGGATCTGAAACAGGCTCTGCACTGACAGGCTGACAGCAGCAAGCCTGATGTGAGGCTTGAACTCATGAACCGAACCGTGAGATCATGACCTGAGCTCAAGTTGGACGCTCATCCAGCAGAGCCACCCAGGTGCCCCCAGCTCACATTCTCTTTCCTTCTTTGCTCTTCCACAACTGAGATTGCCTGAAGCATGATTTCATCATGAATTATAAATACATACTTTCAGAGTCCCTCACTTTTCCTTCCTCTACTTCCAACTCTTACACAGTAGCATTACCAGAATATCTCTTCCTTTTCCCTTTCCTTCTTTCCTCTCTGGTTTATGAGACAAAAAAGCCTCAATCTTTGTTAATAAGTGTGAGAAGTGCTAATGATATAACAGTGTCAAGGAAAAGGGAAACTTGTAAGTATACATTTTAATCATGACTGATGTAATAAAGAATTGGTTCTACTAACTTCTCTTAAAGCTTTGAAATATCCATAGAAGTTATTACTAATTTCTGGACACCCTTATCTGCTTCCTTATCCCCACAAGTGAGTCCCAGTATTAAAGAGAACTAAACTAACTTGATCTCATGGGTTTTGTCTTAGTTAATTATACTGTTGTTTTCTAATCTGTATTACAGACCTACATAACTTCAGCTTCTCTGAATGTGACTTTCTCTATGGTATGACTTTGAGGGGTAGCCTAGGTGGCTAACCACAGCGAAGTGGGAAAGTTCTCTAAAGTTAGGGATTTGCAGTGAAAAGTAAAAATGAGTTTGCCACTTTGTTTGACTAGGTGTCCCCAACTTTCGTTCAGGAACCTTAATGCTGAGCCCTAAGTAACCACCCCAGGCCTGTTATATTGAAGAGTTACCTATTTTTTAATTCATCTGATGTTAAACAATCCATGAACTTTAAATACAGAAAAAAATGAAGATGTTGGTTATTGTCTTAAAACAAACCTTACCATAAAGTAGAAGAAATAATACCATTGATCTGGATACATATTCAGAGATGTTTCTGGTATTGAATGGAGAAAGCGTATAAAGCAGCATAAAACACAATCCCATGTTTATATCACATATATGGTTATGCATGCTATCCTAGAAAGAAATTTAAGAAAATTCTCATCAAAATGTAGAATAACTGATACAAGGATGATAGAATGGCAGAGATATTTTATTTTCAATTAATATATGTATACCCTAGGGGCGCCAGGGTGGCTCATTTGGTTAAGCGTCCGACTTCAGCTCAGGTCATGATCTCACGGCTCTTGAGTTCAAGCCCCACATCAGGCTCTGTGCTAACAACCCAGAGCCTGGAGCCTGCTTCGGGTTCTGTGTCTTCCTCTCTCTCTGCCCCTCCCCCACTCATGCTCTGTCTCTGAAAAATAAACATTAAAAACTGTACGTGTGTATATCCTCTAATTTTTCTATAATGAGTATGTATAACTTGTCATCTTTTAAAACTTTGCTACTTTGTGTTTTTTATTATAAAGTAATATATGTTCATTGGAACAAGTCAAACAACACAGTTATCGTAGGAGGATTATTATCTACTCCTCACAACCTCCAACCAATATAAAGTTTCAGATGCATTTATTTGAACATATTTATTGAATTCACTTAATTTACCTTTTTTCCCCCTTTCTTCCCTGTAATCTAAACTCCATGAGGCAGGGACCATGTCTGTTTAGTTCACAGCTTTTGCTGCAAGCACTCAAATTTTATTAAATGAATGGCAAAAAAGTTTGATGTATATCCTGATACAATTTTAAAATGATTATACAGTTCTATTATGTGTAGCTTTAAAAATCTGAATTGCAGGGGCACCTGCGTGGCTCAGTTGGTTGAGCATATGACTCTTGATTTTGGCTCAGGTCCTGATCTCACAGTTGATGGAATTGAGCCTGGCTTCAGGCTTTGCGCTGACAGTGTGGAGCCTGCTTGGGATTCTCTCTCTCTCCCTCTCTCTCTGTTCCTCGCCTATGCACTCTTTCTCTCTCTCCCCCTCTTTCAAAATAAGTAAACTTAAAAATTTTTTTAAAAATCTGAGTTACAAAAACATTCATGAAATTTAGGACATTGATAGCTGATCGTCTTTGGGTCTCATGACTGTAAAATCCTGCCTTTGTATGAACATCCTGCCTTTATTGTTAACAAGGTATGCCCCTTTCTTTATTGCACTAATGAAAACTAACACTTGTTTTTGGGATCATAGTGTTCATAAAGAAAGTTACACCACAGTTTGTGTTTGGGTAGTAGAAAGGAAAGGTGAAATGGCCAAGAAATGCAGTGTGTCACTTAGGAAGTTGTTACATAGAAGAATAAAAGAATCTGCTACTATAAGACTTAATTTTTTTAAGTTTTTTTTTTTAAGTTTATTTATTTTTGAGAGAGAGAGTGTATGAGTAGGGGTGAGCGAGAGAGAGAGAGGGAGACAGAGAGGGAGAGAGAGAGAATCCCAGACAAGCTCCTCACTGTCAGTGCAGAGCTGGAAGTAGGGCTTGAACTCAAACTGTGAGATCATGACTAGAGCTGAAATAAACAGTTGGATGCTTAACCAGCTGAGCCACCCAGGAGCCCCTATTTTAATTCTAGTCGTTAACATACAGTGTTATATTAGTTTTAAGTGTGCAGTATAGAAATTCCAACACTTTCATACATCACCCTATGCTCATCACCACAAGTGCATTCCTCGGTCCCCATCACCTATTTAACCCATTCTCCCACCCATCTCCCCTCTGGTAACCATCAGTTTGTTCTCTGTTTCTTTGTCTCTCTCTCTTACTTTTTAACCCTTGTTTGTTTTGTTTGTTAAACAAACCTATGAGTGAAATCATATGCTATTTGTTTTTCTCTGACTTCTTTCACTAAGCATTATACTCTCTAACTCCATTGCAAATGGGAAATTTTCATTCTTTTTTATGGCTGAATAATATTCCATTGTATATATATGCCACCTCTTCTTAATCCGTTCATTGACTGATGGGACACTTGGTTCCGTGTCTTAGCTGTTGTAAGTAATGCCATAGTGAACGAAGGGGGTGTATGTATCCCTTTGAATTAGTGTTCTTATATTTTTTAGGTAAATACCCAGTAGTGTAATTGCTGGATCAAAAGACAGTCCTATTTTTAACTTTTTAAGGGACCTCCATACTGTTTTCCACAGTGGCTGCACCAGTTTCCATTCCTACCAACAGTGCCAGAGGGTTCTTTTTTCTCCACATTCTCACCAACACCTGTTGTTTCTAGTGTTGCTGATTTTAGCCATTCTGACAGGTATGAGCATTTTCCTGATGATGAGTGATGTTGAACATCTTTGCATGTGTCTGGATATCTTCTTTGGAGAAATGTCTGTTCATGTCTTCTGCCCATTTTTAATTGGATTGTTTTTTGGGTGTTTTGAGTTTTATAAGTTTTTGAGTTCATAAGTTTATAAGTTTTTTGTATATTTTGGATACTAACCCTTTATTGGTTATATCATTTTTTAATGTCTTCTCCCATTCTGTAGATTGCCTTTTAGTTTTGTTGATGGTTTCTTTCATTATGCAGAAACTTTTTTTTGATAGTAGCAGTAATTTATTTTGGCTTTGTTTCCCTTACATCAGAGACCTATCTAGAAAGAAGTTGTTATGGCTAATGTCAAAGAAGTTATTGCCTATTTTCTAGGTTTTATGGTTTCAGGTCTCACATTTAGGTCTTTAATCCATTTTGAATTTATTTTTGTGTATAATGTAAGAAAGTGGTCCAGTTTCATTCTTCTGCATGTAGCTGTCCAGTTTTCCCAACACCATTTGTTGGAGAGACTATGTTTTTGCCATTGGATATTCTTTCCTGCTTTGTTGAAGATTATTTGACCATGTAATTATGGGTTTGTTTCTGGGTTTTCATTCTCTTTCATTGATCTTACATGTCTATATTTGTGCCAATACCATACTGTTTTGATTACTGCAGCTTTGTGATATAACTTGAAATCTGGAATTCTGATGCCTTCAGCTTTGCTTTTCTTTTTCAAAATTGCTTTGGCTTGGGGCGCCTGGGTGGCGCAGTCGGTTAAGCGTCCGACTTCAGCCAGGTCACGATCTCGCGGTCCGTGAGTTCGAGCCCCGCGTCAGGCTCTGGGCTGATGGCTCGGAGCCTGGAGCCTGTTTCCGATTCTGTGTCTCCCTCTCTCTCTGCCCCTCCCCCGTTCATGCTCTGTCTCTCTCTGTCCCAAAAATAAAAAAAAAAAAAAAAAAAAATGTTGAAAAAAAAATTCAAAATTGCTTTGGCTATTTGTGGTTTCATACAAATTTTCAGATTGTTCTACTTCTGTGAAAAATGCTATTGGTATTTTGATAGGGATTGCATTAAATGTATAGATTGCTTTGGGTAGTATAGACTTTTTAACAATATTCTTTCAATCCGTGAATATCTTTCCATTTCTTTTTTTTTTTTTTAAGTTTAGTTTGAGAGAGAGAGAGAGAGAGAGAGTGCACACGTATGCGTGTAGGAGGAGGAGCAGAGAAAGAGGGGGAGAGAGAGAATCCCAAGCAGGCTGCTCACTGACAGCACCCATCTTTCCATTTCTTTGTGTTGTAAGACTATTACTTTTCATCCCAGATAGTATTCAATAGCTAATGGGCTTCACTTTTTTTTTCTTTTTGAAATACTAATTCACTAGGAGCAATGTTAAACTGGAGATTTATGTTTTTCATGCTGTGGCCCCTTAGATGAAGTCCTCTTAGTTTTAGAATTGGGAGCCATAACCCTAGTAGTACAAGATGCTAAGTTGGGTCTTACTGTTTTATTCTGTTGTCATATTTTGCTATTTGTCAGCTGGAGTAGAAATAGTTGCTAGTTTCTTGATACCTTTTTATAATAAACATTTTAAAAATTTCACAATTTTTCATGGAAGTTTTGAGTTTCACATTAAATTATTAAAGGGAGAAAGGCACCTGGGTGGCGCTTGTCAGTGAAGCATCGACTCTTGATCTTGGTTCAAGTCATTACCTCACAGTTGGTGAGTTCGAGCCCCACATCAGGCTCTCGCTGATGGCATGGAGCTTGCATGGGATTCTGTCTCTCCTGCTCTCTGCCCCTCCCCCACTTGTGCGTGTGCACACTCTCTCTCTCTGTCTCTCACAAAATAATTTTTTTTTAATTATTAAAGGGAGAAATATTTTTATTGGCATTAGTTTGATTATGCTAATAGTTGGCAAATGAGACTTTAAAAGTAAGTGGAGGGTTCTCTTTTTTATTTTGAAAACTCTTGTTCTCAGTATAAACTGCATATTAATTGGGGCATCTGGGTGGCTCAGTCAGTTGAGTGTCTGACTCTTGATTTCAGCTCAGGTCATGATCTCACAGTTTTGTGAGTCTGAGCCCACTGTTAGGCTCTGTTCTGACAGTAAGGAACCTGCTTGAGATTCTTCCTTTCTTTCTGCCCTTCCCTGTCTCACAGTCTCTTAGTCTCTCTCAAAATAAATAAACCCATCTATTCTGTGGGTCTACAAGTAGATTACTTTTGAAAGAAATTGCACTGGTATGGAGAGAAGAGAGAAATAAAATACTAAAATTAACCCTCAACAGGGAAACCAGAACCCAGATTCAGAGTTTCTACACATTACAGGGACCATACTTCCTCCCCCATCCACTTGCATAAAATTATGCTTATTTGGGTGAATAGATGCCAGAAATCATTTTCTTACAAGGAGAATTGAGAGTGGTATAATTCAGATTGCGTATGACATTAACTGAGATTAACAAAAGCAGATTAAATAAGTAAATATGTATACATACACACGTACACACACAGATGTTCATATATGTATATTCACTACCTTTAAGTTTGCATATTTGTTCATTTGCAGATATGATCAGTTTCACCCGTTCTCTGTGGTACTTACAAAACTTTAATCCTCTCTTTTAAAACAGCTACAAGAAATTAGGATTGACATTTAAAAATTTGGGTTGCTATAGCAACTTCATAGGGCTATTGTAGAGCATTAAACAAAGTCAAGATAAATTAATTTGAAGTGCATCAGTGTAGGCCCATTCAAGCAGATATAAGCAAAAATTGATTTTCACTCACTATTAATATTAAAGTCTTGGGCATTTTGTAGTTTCTTATGGAATTTAGTTGAAGTTGGAAATAGCCAAAATATACCATGTTTGTTATTCATTGAGTTGCTTACCTGGCTTTGTTCATGGTACAGCAAAAGTAGTTCTAACTGTTGCTATATAGATATATTGATATAAAAGGTGATATACTGAGTGCCAGGAAGCCCTGTAGGAAAACTTAAGCCCATTTCACAAAACAAGCCAGGAATATTTACGATGCCTGTCATTCAGTGGTGGCACTAAATTCCATTCTCTGGTAACCTTCCTCAGTGGTGAGTCTTTATGTCTCCATGTCTCTATGTTATTGACAAATATTTATTTCTGCCTTTTCAAAAAATTTTAGCCTTGTGGCTTTGCTCAGCTGAGCATATGGTAGCTGACTAGTATTTAAAGAAGATCCTTCATGGAAAGATAGAAAAGTGTTATGCTTGAACAATCTGTACATAAGACCACAGTGGACAAAGAGGTGGCAGAAAAGCTGGAAATTAAGGGTATTGGTTGTTTATGTTGGAGAAACTCTTGCCCCTTGACTTCTGACCCCCCCCCCCTTTCAGTCTTATTTAGGTGGTGAAAGGGCCCTTAGATCCTACATACACTCTCCATTTCATCACATGTCCTTTGGCACATGATATACATTTACTTAAAACAGCAGCCCTTTTCTAGATCACAGTAGAAATGAGGACAGTTACAAATGTTAGGTTTCATCTGTTTCATGGTGCTCAGCCTCCTGACAAGTATGTATTGTGTGAGCTTTCTGTTGGGAAAAACTTAGAAAAAATTCCCCAGTTTGGGTAGAAAATACTCTCCAAGACTACATATGGTATTTGAGACTAAATATTTTAAGGGATTGACAGGGAATACCTAGTAAGACAAAGAACTCTTAAAGGAAGCATTACATTTTTTTCTTTTGACTGACTAAAAAATAGCAAAGATTTGACATACTTACTCAAAGTTATTTTAAAATTATTTGTTTGTTTGTTTAGTGAGAGAGGGAGTGAGAGTGCTCTAAAGGCAGGGGCAGAGAGAGAATCCCAGGCAGGCTCTGAGCTGTCAGTGCAGAGCCCAGCGCGGGGCTTGATCTCATGAACCTCAAGATCATGACCTGAGCCAAAATCAAGAGTTGGATGCTTAACGGACTGAGCCACCCAGGCATGCTCCCAGTTACTTATTAAGCGAGAGGTTATATACATACTTATAATTGTATCAAATTATAAAATACATGTGTATAGTTTAAATAGATTTACAACTTACAATGAAAAATAGAAAAATAGTACATTCTGTACCATCTCCTACCATTCTCTCAAAGTGTGGTTTATGGGCCCCCCCAAGGGCCCCCTCAAGACTCAGGGTTGGAGTTTGCACATTGTAACTAATCACTAAGAAATGATAAATGATAATTTATCAAGTTTTGGTGTAGGATCAATGTAGAATATCCACAATTATCTGAATAGGCTGCTAAAATACTCCCTTGTCCAATTACGTATCTGCTTAAGGTGGCTTTAGACCAAAAACTTATGAGATCTGTTGTATTAAAAAAGAAATATATCTTATATTTATTGGTAGGATAGTCTGAGCATGTAAATAATAAAAAATCTGGAAGTTATTAGTAATTAAAATATTGATATTTTTAGAGATTATTAATATGAGCTAAATAAAAGCATAATCTAGAGTTAATTTTCATATATTAAGAAGGACAGACCCAAAATCTTTAAGCAACTGTTCATTTCTCTTCAAGAATAGTGTATTTAGCGGTGCCTGAGTGGCTCAGTTGGTTGAGTGTCTTGACTCTTGTCTTGGCTCAGGTCATGATCTTACACTGGTGAAATCCTGAGCTGCGTCAGACTCTGTGTGGACACTGTTGAACCTCCTCGGGGTTCTTTCTATCCCTCTCTCAAAATAAATAATAAACTTAAGGGGGAAAAAAAGGTGGTGTATTTAACTTCTTACAATGCGAGTTGGATTTACCCTCAAGTGATAAGTTGGAAGTTTGCAGAGCCAGGTTTATATTTTTCTAGGTTCTTTATATTCCGTTTGATCAAAATCATGCATTTCATAACTATTGAGTATTTGGCTAGCCAACAATAGTATAGTTATGGTTCTGCTTTCACTGGTGCTTTATGTTTGTTTTTTTACTGTTTTTGCTTTCTTCACAATCATTTGTTTCTTTCTGTTCAGTTTCAAGTGGAAAAGAGGGTAAAAAGATGAGGCTTCCTAGACCTTGAATCTTGGGATTTACCTTGGGGTGGGTGGTTCTGTAAGCTATGAAACTGGACTAGTGCCAGTAGTAATGAGTAGTAATTTAGCTACTTTAGCAGTAATAGCTTTAGTAAATCAGCCTTCTGGATTTTCCATGTGAATGTTTCTATGTAAATTCGAAACCTTAAACTAGTCTACACTTAGTAACAATTTATTTTAAAATTATTGATTTTAGATACTTTCTGCCTCTTTTAAGTTCACAAACTGGCCATTGTCATTTTAAAAAAATGGCTTTGTTTTCAACGTTGATCTCAAAAGTGTAGGAAACATAATGAGTAGTACTATTTGCAAGGGCTTTTGTAACTCTTGTGGAGTGGGGGCAGAGCACAGGGGGTATGGAGAAAATTTTCAGCTTTCCAGATGAGTTTACTTGCACAATTCCTGAGAGTCATGAAAAAAGGAAATAAATCAGAAGACAATTAGAAGAGAAATTAGGCGATTGTTGCACTACAGTCATTGCCAAGAAGTTAAGGTTGTTTCTCATTGTCCTTTACAAGGCAAAGGGATGAAGAACTTTCTCGTCACCATATCACTTTTTTTAAATCTCTCCATCATTTTCAGGGAACTGCTAGAGAGTCATAAAATAATAGCTAGCTGATAGGAAGGCTACTGTGCACACTGTAAGGATTAAAATCTTAAACTTTAATCCCTTTTAGCCTCTAGACTTGGGCACTCTTTCTCAGCAGGGCTCTGAATACTGTGCAAGGGACCCTGTTCTCATAATTTACTTTTTGTATGAACCCTTATGCTTATAGCTGAGATATGGTCAGTTTAAAAGGAATTAATATATTTAATTTTTTTATTTTTAAAGGAAGTACTATATTTAAATAATGACATTACACAATTTTTTACTAGGTGCCATCAGAATTTTTAAGTTAATAAGGAGAGCCATTTGTTAGATAGTAGCAGAATTATGTTGAATCTGTATCTGGTTTTTTGAAGTGTTTTCACAGTTTGTATACTCTAATTTTTTAGACTTCTTGTTAACTTCTGAATCTTTTTTTTTTTTTTAAGTTTCTTGAAGTTTTAAATTTTTGACACTGTGGAATAAGGTATTTTTAACTTGATGAGGCAAGTCTTAGTGACTAAAAATTGTAACTGCTTTAACTAACCGGGACAAATCATAGCTGGCAGCTAAGCTAAAAGTTTAATCACGTCCAGCACGTATTAGCTTTTCGAGTCAGAGCTTGATGCATTAAATAGCTTTGCCATCTGCATGGATGTCTATGTGTGTAAACAATCTGGGGTGAACTAATCTTTTTAGTGGTTCTTTGAAAAATTTCATGTGCTTTTCTCTTTTCATACTTAAGTGAGGGAAAAACTCATGAAACTAATGTTTGGAGCAGTTCTGTTTAATATAATTTTAGAATCAAGACTGTTTCCTTTAGCAGAACTGAACTGTTAAATAACTTTTTATTATATTTATTCCAATAGAAATTTTAGGAAGCTTCAATTTGTAAATATTTTTATCCCACCTGAATCATAGGTAAATGCCCTAGGACAAAGATCTTTAATCTTTAAACTGGGTTATATTTTTAAGGGAATTATTCTTCAGATTTTCAGATTCAGATGTACTCTAAACTAAAAATCATGTCTCCTGAAAATGGATGCCTGAAGTTTTCTCCTTTCCTTTTTCAGTTTGTTTTATCTAAAAGCCCTTAACCCCACTATGAAAGAAAAGTATATCTTTGACTTATCCTAATTCTTACTGTGGCTCATTGCCCCAGACTATCAAAGTCTCTGGAATCCCCAAACAAAAGAAAATTGCAGAATGCATTGTCCCAGAGAGTCTTATGACAGAAATCCAAAGAGGGGTTAGGTGAGAAATATTGGAGGAGGCAGGACTTTATTCCTTCTGGACGACAAACTCCTTTCCTCTCTGTTTTTTAAGTTAGATTTTAAAAATGAAATAGTTACCACAGGATGTGAGTCAATACATTTATTTCAATTAAAATGAGGTATGACTTTGACAGAAATCTGTTTTCTTGACTGGTTTAAAAATGGACTGGCCAGTTAGATTATATGGTATTTTCTATAAATTGGGCTGAATATTTAGTGCCAAAATTTTGAAATCTATTTGAAGTGCATAGAATACAACATATAATATGCCAGAAATTATATTCTATGTAACCTAAGCTTAATAATAAACTTTAGATGTAAAATTAATATACAAGGCAGTAGGTTATTTTCTATATGCACAAAACCCTGCATATAGAGGTTACACAGCTTTATTCACAACTGCCAAAACTTGGAACCAAGATTCTGTCAGTAAGTGAACAAACTGGTACCTGCCGATAATGGAATATTATTATATAGCACTAAAAAGAAATGTGCTATGAAAAGACCTAGAGGAAACTTAAATGTTTATTACTAAGTGAAAGAAGCCAGTCTGAAAAGTCTGCATACTGTATGATTCCAACTATATGGAATTCTGGAAAAGACAGAACTATGGAGACAATAAAAAGATCAGTGGTTTCCAGGGGTTAAAGAGGAGAGAGGGATGAATAGAGGGAGCACAAAAGATTTTTAGAGCCATGAAAGTACTTATTATGTACTATAATGATGGATACATATCATTATAAATTTGTCCAGACATAGAATGTACAACACCAAGAGTGAACCTTAAGGCAAACTATAGAGTCAAGTAATGATGTGTCATATAATGATGTGCACAGTGAGTAAAACTGAAGACTACAGTTCCAAGGAAAAGAATATTACTTTAGAATGTTGACACTGTTCTCACATAGAGAACAAGCTATGGATCCTCGGATAGGCGAAGTACCTGAAATCCAGAGAAGCCAGCAATTCTTGCTGTGCAAACAATATTCTTAGAGAAGGGAGAATTATGCATCAGATTAGGACCTATCTGCAACTCTAGTGAGGTTGTGAATAACTCTTGGAGATGTCCTCTCATACCGTCTAAACCTCTTCTATAAGGGAAATGGGACAGTATGTTCTTCATTTCCCTGGGCACTTCACCTTTTCATTAGCCCTGTTTGTTTCACCAGTGAACAAGAATAGGTTGGGAATTATATTGTGGCATAATTTCACCCATCCTGATGAATTAACCAAGGGAAACTCCTGATAAGAACAAATTTACAATTGTGGTGGCCTCCCGTCTATATCTGATCCTCTCAATCTTGGCTAGTTCCAATGCCAGGAGGATATGGAGGAGATGCCCTTGCCTAGCATTCTTAAATCACTTCTCCCAGATAATTTTGAAGGAGCACTACTAAGTATGGCCCACAGATCAGTGCTGGTCTGTTGTATATTGCTAGTCCATGATGAGATAAATACAAATACTGACAGTAAGCATTTAGAAATTTTTATAACAGTTTTTCATTTTTTTATATACCCATTTCGTGTATGTCTGTATATAATAGTATCAATGTACACTTTTTATAAAGATACTGGTATGGAGATATGTGTGTGTATACATATATAGTTTTACATAATTTAGATTTTACATAAATCATACTGCATATGTCTAAGGTATATTTTGGAAATGGTGTTTAGCATCCATTACATCCTCTTTTCTAGTGTACATTAATATATTTCATAGGCTTTAAAGCTAAACTACATTTCTCAGGTTCCCTTGCAACTATATTTCTGAATTTGATTTAAATTCTGCCAGTCATATAGATCATCTGACATTTGTAAGGCAAAATTAGAACAGAGGTCTCTATGTCTACTCATTGGCTTTGAGATTTTGAGAAGCAGAGCACATGAGATCCATCTTGATGATGTCATAGGAGGTACATATTGTTCTTGAGCTAACTGCAGATATTAACAGCCTTTGTGCCGACTTCCTGATTTTGATGATAACGTGATTTTTGGCAGCTTCTTATTTTGCTGGCTTCCTAATTATGGCAATAGTGATATGATTATGGGGTCAGCAGCTTTCTGGTTATAGAAGGAGGAGCAACTCTCTTGGGAGCCTGAGTAGTGCTTTGGAAAGCTTCAGAGATCCAAAGGAACAAATTTTGGAGTCTAGGGCTCACCAAGAGTAAGAGCTCTGGTAAATCCTGTTCTTTTTGGTTGGGATCCTAAAGGGCTGTGCCATAGGAGTAAGGGTGTATTTGAGATAAACCAGTCCTCAAAGGAACTGCAACGTGATTTCAGATCATCTGGATGAACAAAACATCTTGGTCCTTGAAACATTCTTAAAGAGATTCTGGGTTTATATAGCCTTAGGTAAATGAAAATCATCTCTGGAGGAAGATAATATCCAAGCCTCAAATTCTCAGTACGGATGGAAGTGTACTAAGGGTGGAAAACACAGAAGAAAAAGAGAGTAGATACCTTGAGAAGGTTCAGTCCACATCCAGTTGGAGTCTCAGGGAGTGGAAGGAGGGGAAAAGGGAAGAACAAATATTTGAAGACATGGTGGCTGAGAGTTTTTCAGAATCAGTGAGAATTCTGTTTTGTCAGTGTGATTATCTCCAGATTATGTAATCTATATTTTCTTGGTGGTTTTTTGTTTTGTTTTGTTTTTTTTTTCTTTATCTGGTTGAGTTTCCTCAAACTGTAGGTTCATATTCATCGAAGCTGGAATAGGTATAGGCATTAACTCTTGAAAATTGCTTCTTCCCCATTCTTTCCATTGTCTTCTTCCAAATCTCCATTAGATGTATGCACATCCTCCCATTCTAAAGTCTATTTTTCTAAATTTTTCACAGATCGAGAAGAAAGCTCTCCCCTAATTGACTTTTCTTCAAACCTGTCGTCAGGTTCATGGTCTCTCTAGCTATGTTCAGTCTGCTGGTTAACCTGTTATGAATTTCATTGTGTACACTTTTTATTTCTAGAAGTTCTGTTTCAAGTCAGCTACTCTTTTAATAGTCTTTAATGTGTTGCTTTTATTTAGTGTTCTTAATTTCTTATTTCATGCTTTTAATCATTTCAAATATACCATTGTCTTTAGTTCTTGTGTCTAATCCAGCTATATTGAGTTGGCTTTACTTCACTCATGGTTAATTGGTTCTTGAGTGTTTTGAAATTTTAGATCATCAGCTTATGTTTGGCAGGGCTTTGTCTGTGGGAAATCTTACTGGCAAAGTCAAACATATCTCTGGAAGAACAACAGAAATTTCCCACAGACATTGCCCTGCCAACCATAAGCTCACCCAGGCCTGTAGTTGTGAATTCTCAGAAGAGAGCACTATCTCCTCTTCCTTGTCTTCTTCCTTTTCCTCTTCTTACTTGTTAAAAAAAAAATTTTTTTTAAGGTTTATTCATTTTTCAGAGACAGAGCATGAGCAGGGGAGGGGCAGAGGGAGAGGGAGACACAGAATCTGAAACAGGCTCCAGGCTCTGAGCTGTCAGCACAAAGCTGGATGCGGGGCTCAAACCCATGAACCATGAGATCATGACCTGAGCTGAAGTCGGACACTTAACTGACTGAGCCACTCAGGCGCCCCTCCTCTTATTTTTAACCACCAGATGGCCAAGAGAGAAAATTTGCTTGCCATCATCTTTTGCTTTTGTATTGTCTCCATGTGCCACTAAACAGATTTTATCTGCCTTGGCACTGCCTTTGAACTATTTTTTTAAATCAATTTTATGTACATACAATAAAATTAGCCAGTTTTAAATATACAATTTGATGAGTAACTACTGCCAAATCATAAGAGTATTTACATATCCCTGAAAAGTTCTTACATGCCCCTTTGCAGTCAGTCTCTTCTCTTCACTCCCTGATAAGTTTTCTATTATTAGAATTTGGCCTTTCTAGAACTTGATATAAATGTGACCATATAGAATATAGTTTTAGGTCTAGTCCTTTTTCACTTAGCAGAACATTTTTACAATTCACCCATGTTCTTGTTTGCATCAGTAGTTCTGTTTATTGCAGAGTAGTATTCCATTTTATGGCTATCTCATGATTTGTTTTTCCATTCACTTGTTGATGGATATTTGGATTGTTTTCGGTTTTGAGCTATTATGAATAAAGCTATTAGAGAATTCTCATAAAAGTCTTTATGAAGATGTATGTTTTCATTTCTTGGATAATGCCTAGGGATGTAATGGCTGGATCATATGTTTGTGTAACTTTTTAAGGAATTGCCAAAATGTTTTCCAACCTGGCTGTACCATTTTGCTTTACCACCCGCAACAGAGGGTTCCATTTGCTTCATATCCTCACCAACTCTTGGTATTATCAGTCTTAATTTTAGTCATTCTAGTAGATATATATTAGTATCTCTCTCTTTTTTTTTAATGTTTATTTTTGAGAGAGAGAGAGAGAAACAGAGATAGAGCACGAGCAGGGGAGGGGCAGAGAGAGGGAGACAGAATCTGAAGCAGGCTCCAGGCTCTTAGCTGTCAGCACAGAGCCCAATGTGGGGCTTGAACCTGTGAACTAACTGCAAGATCATGACCTGAGCCAAAGTCAGATGCTTAAACCAACTGAGCCACCCAGGTGCCCCTATATTAGTATCTCTTTATTATAGTTCGCATTTCACAAGTGACTAATAATTTTGATCATTTTTTCATGTACTTTTTGGTTATTCATGTATATTGATAAATTACCCAAATCTTTTGTCCATTTTTATTTGAGTTTCTTGTCTTTTACTACGGAGCCATACAAGATCTTTTTATAAAAGATTTGGACATGTCTTTTGTTGGATATATTTTATATATATTTTCTCCCAACCTGTAGCTTGAAATCCAATTTAGATACTTTTTAATAAATGTGTTACATGCTTTTAGAAATATTTGCCTAATTTAAATATTGAGTCTTTCAAACCATGAGGATGGGTTATCTTTTGTATTTTTATTTATTTATTTATTTTTAATTTCTTAATAATATCTCATAGTTTTCGGTGTATACATCTTGTACATTATTAGATGTATTCCTATTCAGTAGTTTTCTGATGCTGTTGTAAATGTTATTTTTTTTACTTGAAAATTCTGATTGCTGGTTTATAAAAAGATGATTTCTGTTTATTAATCTTGTATCCTGAAACCTAAATTTATTTTTAGTTCTAGTACCTTTTTCTTAATATTCTTTAACATTGCCTATATGGACAATTATGTCCTTTGTGAATAAAGACAACCTATGTCCTTGCTTTTAGGGAAGCTTCCACTACGGGCTACTTTTTTCCTATCCTGCAACATTCATTTCTTAAATCCTATTTGAAGTGTTCAGATGGATTGGAAGAAACAGTTTTTTGAGGAATGTCCATACTGTTTTCCACAGTGGCTGCACCAGTTTGCATTCCCACCTACAGTGCAAGAGGGTTCCCTTTCCTCTACATCCTCGCCAACACCTGTTGTTTCTTGTGTTGTTAATTTTAGCCATTCTGACTGGTGTGAGGTGATATCTCATCATGGTTTTGATTTGTATCTCCCTGATGATGAGTGATATTGAGCATCTTTTCATGTGTCTGTTAGCCATCTGGATGACTTCTTTGGAAAAGTGTTTATTCATGTCTTTTCATTTCTTAACTGAGTTTTTTTGGGGGGAGTGTTGAATTTGATAAGTTATTTATAGATTTTGGATACTAACCCTTAGTCAGATAAGTCATTTGCAAATGTCTTCTCCCATTCCGTAGGCTGCCTTTTAGTTTTGTTGATTGTTTCCTTTCACTAGTATCTTCTTATTCATAATTTAACAGGAAGTTGCATTTTCTTTTTTTTTTTTTAAGTTTATTTATTTATTTTGAGAGAGAGCATGTGGGCAAGGGAGGGGCAGATGGAGGTGGGGAGGGGAGAGAGGGAGAAGAGAGAGAGAAAGAGAGAGAGAGAGAGAGAGAGAGAGAGAGAGAGAGAGAAATCCCAAGCAGGCTCCACGCTGTCAGCACGGAGCCTAGTGCAGGGCTTGATCCCACAAACCATGAGATCATGATCTCAACTGAAACCAAAAGTCAGACGCTTAACCAACTGAGCCACCCAGGCACCCCAAAAGTTGCATTTTCTAACCATACTATTCATTAGTACTAGGTCACTTCAAGAAAAGGGGACAATTTTTAATTTGAAGTATCATCTTTTGACATCATAGTTCAATTTGTGGATTTAACGATACTTGACTGAGCTATTGTTTAGGGGCTTTTCTTGTCATATAATGGAAAAAAAATATCTTGAGTCAAAGCAATTAGATAAATAAAAAGAAACTTTTCTGAGATAATTTTCCAGCCCATTAAATGAAATTCTTGTGTGTTCAGAATGATCTATTTTGCAAATTGCTATGTATGTGGTGACTTGGGTACCCACTTCCTAATATTCTGTCAGCATATAAGAGAAAGTAAAAAAGTAGTATTGAAGAATACATTTTGGGAAAGGGGAAAACTTATAAAAGTCTGTTTTAAAACTTGAAACTTGTGTGTGGCATGTGTTACGTGGATTTTGCATGCAGATAAATCAAATGAGGCATTTAGTTATTCACAATAATTTGAGGAATTATATTAACTTCTAAAACAAGTAGGCTTACTTGAAATACAAAGGCTATATTTATTGAACAGGGTTTATTTCCGTTATGGTTCCTTAAATGGTAAGGAGCTGTTTTCCTACTAAAAACTATGGGCAATACCATGGCTCTAAGACTCTTTTTCTGATAATGCCCTTAGAAGATAATCTCTATTGGAAAAGTAATATTGAAAAACAATTCAGTTACTTGAGAGCTGGCCATAAAGTGTGCAAGTGCCTTGCTGGTGGGAGTGCTTTATTGTTGACATGGTATTTTAATTTTATATTTTTCAGATATTTGGATTTGAACTGCATTTTGGAATTCATCTACACATAAAATGCCACCAGCAGTTGGAGGTCCAGTTGGATATACTCCCCCAGATGGAGGCTGGGGGTGGGCGGTAGTAGTTGGAGCCTTCATTTCCATCGGCTTCTCTTATGCGTTTCCCAAATCCATTACTGTGTTCTTCAAAGAAATTGAAGGTATCTTCAATGCCACCACCAGTGAAGTGTCCTGGATATCTTCAATCATGTTGGCTGTCATGTATGGTGGAGGTAAGAACCCCCAAGGCCTGCTGTTTTATTCATATTTTTCATTCTTGTTAACCATGACAACTCTTGCTCTGTTTGTTCCCCTGTAGTATTCTGAAACAGAAATGAGAAACTGTGAGGAGCTGTGATTTGGTCTAACTCCTAATCATTGAGCTTTAAAAAGCGCTCAGAAAAATGACATGTGCACAACTGGTTTTTCTTCTTGCTCTCTGCTAGATTCTTGAGATGTAAACATGAAGGTTTTTCTTAAATTGATGTTGGGAGAATTGAAATAAATCAGGCTCACCTGAATAGTAGCATGGTTCAAAGTCTCAGATAAAATCTTTTCATGGCATTAGCATTAAAGAACTGAATAAAATCTTCCCCTTGTTCCTTGTGATGTTATTTGTCCTAAAAGCATTTCAGGGGCACCTGAGTGGCTCAGTCGGTTAAGCATCCGACTTTGGCTCAGGTCGTGGTCTCACAGTTTGTGGGTTTGAGCCCCGCATCGGGCTCTGTGCTGACAGCTCAGAGCCTGGAGCCTGCTTCAGATTCTGTGTCTCCCTCTCTCTCTGCTGCCTTCCCGCTCGCACTGTGTGTCTCTCTCTCAAAAATAAGTAAACGTTAAAAGAATTTTTTAAAAAGCATTTCAGCTTTGCCTTAAACTTAAGTTTTAGCTTAAGTTTCATCACTTTTTCCTTTCTGTTTTCCTTGACATGTTGTAAAGGAGATACAGAGAGTAAGTTGCTTACTTAACATCATTTAAAATAGTTTGTTTTCACCTTGGAACATCAAATCACAATGTAACGTGTAGAAGTCAAAACCTTCCGTAATACTTAAAATGTATAGTTGCTTAGTGAGAGATTCTAAAGCCAAGTGTATTTATTTACTGAGATTGACAGTGTCTCATGGTGCTTATTTAGCCAAGCTTTCACCTCTGTTAATACTATTTTTTGGTGGCAGTTGAGTACCTTAGCTTATTTTCACATGTAGCTCCTTAATAGCCAGCCAATATAAAGATTCTATACTTCAACTGTAAAACTTTAGCCTTGGGCTTCTAATCTGGTGGCAGATTGAACCAATATTAAGCACTAGGCACATATTTCACCCTAGGCTGGGTCTTGTTTGTTTGTTTTTTTCTCTCCACCCCACCTCCTCTAGGCTAGGTCTTGTGAGTGACAGAGAACACTTGATCCTGATTCCTGCCTTTGGGGAGTTCATAATCCAACTGAGACAATAACATAAACTTCTGAAACAGTAAATAGTTGAAGTCCTAATTTAACTAAGTATATAATTTCATGCACAGAAAAAACAGGTAACCTAGTGGCCTTACAGAGAGGTGAATTGGGTGACTTGGAACAGGAGTGGGAAGGCTTCTTTTTTCACTGCGTATCTTTTTATGCCTTTTGAATTTTGAAGGTATGCCTGTTTTGTTTAAGTACTTTTAAGAGAGCCTAAGTGCTATATTGTAGTAGTTATTTTCTTTTTATAAATTCAGAGAAACCAAAAGGGACTTTGGACATTATTTAGATTGTAAGAGCCAGTAGTTTTAGAGGCTTTGAACTCCATGTGCCTGGATTTTCAAATCAGGTTTTGACTATGATGGCTTGAAGAAATTTTTGGCATAAGTATTATCCAGAAGTACTCCAGGTGTGTGTTCAATGTGTGTTGAGCTGAGGATGAACCAGAGGTTCACATGTTGCAGTTTGGAGCTGTCACAGAGCTTGAGAGCCACTTGTATTTTGCATCAAAAGTAAGTGATGTCAGTTGTGCTAATTGCACATGACACTTTCTTCTGGGAAAACAGTTCCTTCTTTGTCCTCACCCAGAGATAACTAGCACATTTTCTCTGAATTCGTGTTATAATAGGCCTATGAACTGTACCCCTCTCTATTTTTAATGATAGCTAATTGGGGCCATCCTTCCTGAAATAACTCTGAAAGACAAATTGCCTATTGAGAGCCTGTGGTGGAATTTTTCCTAAATGGGTTATTTTGTTTTGATTGGCTCCTCAGTGGTATATCCCCTAAGAATTATCATCAGTTTTTAAACTGCCATAATTCTGTAACTTCTGTATTTGGGCCACACCCTCAACGCTAATATGTTTTGACCTATGAGTGGTTTAGTGGGCTTTTTTAATGCTTTGGTTCAGAGATACATACTGATGCTTGTTAGAGCATAAGTGTATTTTTAAGGGAGGAAATCTTAGTTGCCTACTCCTGATTTATTTACTTGAGTTTTTTTTTTTTAAACATGAAAGTGTAAATTTGCATATTTTCAGTTTCACACTAACGTCATTTTGACATCCCTACTTTAATATTGTGGGCTTTACAGTATTAACTTCTAATTCACAGAATCAACGATGTGGCAGTTATTTTGATCTTTGTAATTCTGACTATACAGAATGTATATGGAAATTTATATGGAATTTATATGGAAATATTTCATGAATATTCTTCCAGTATTTAATTATTTTATCTTTTTTTATGTTTATTTTTTGACAGAGAGAGAGAGTGCAAGCCAGGGAGGGGCAGAGAAAGAGGGAGAGAGTATCCAAGGAAGGCTCCGTACTGTCAGTGCATAGCCCGATGCAGCGTTCAGTTTCATGAACTGTGAGACCATGACCTGAGCCAAAATCAGGAGTTGGACATTTAGCTAACTGACTGAGTCACCCAGGCGCCCCTTTAATTATTTCATCTTACATAAGCTATAAATTCAAATTATTTCCAAACCAGCCGTGGTCTGATATTTTCATGAAGTGACTTAGAAGGTCAATGAAAAATTTTTATACAAATTCAAGCTGAGCCTGAAGTCTCTCCTAGCAGCCATTTCTGGAACCAGCCCCTGAGATAGACTTAGTGAGTACTCTGAAACACTAGGATGTCAAAAGGTTTGATTCCTTCTTGCATACATACCATAATTTGAATTTGGATTCCCTGGGGTCAGAGCCTGACCTTTTAATTGTATCATCCTGCAACTTTGAGTATAGTACTACAATATAAGTAACTGCAGAATTTTCCATAGTGTTTATGGAAATAGAATATGTCAACATATAACCAGTAGTATATTCTGAATACATACACTGTATATTTGTTTTAAAAAGTAGACTGTCTTCTAGGGAGCTAATTATAGAATGAACAGAAGAAGGTCAGAATTTACTGTGCTAATAGAAGAAAAACATGATTTATATGACTTCTGCTTTGTAGCTTAGTTCCACACACATAGAGTGCATGTAATAGGGAGAAACGGGCTGGATTTGAAACTTGGTTTTCAGTAGCTTTGTGACTTTGCAGTGTTCAAACAGCAGATCATTTCCTTGTGTCCCCTTCCCTACTGATGCATTGCAGTGATCCTTTCTGTTTGCAGTCATCTACCTTTTCCAGGCAGACGAGGTACAGTGTCAGGTAAAAAGTTTAAAGTTTAAAGTTTTCAATTTCCTAATTGAAAAATTACTTAAACTTGGAAAAAATATTGGTCATTTTCATTTTTTTCTTTTTTAAAAATATGACACAAACTGCATTTATGATAATATATAAATAATACTCTAAAATCATCTCATCATGTCAGAGTGCCTGTCCAAAAAATGAAAACGGAGCAAACTTATTAAATACGTTGATCATATCCTAGATATGACAACAAGCCTACAAACATCCATTACCAAGGTGTTTTCAGCCAGTTCTGCCTTATAAGAAGAAGACCGAGGAGAGACAAGAGCCCTTTTATATTTTAGCAAAATTCTGTCCAACATTTATAGATGTAGAAGGCACACAGTGATGATTTTTAGCATCTTTATTTCTAATACACTTTGACTATGAAATAATTATAGAAAGCAATATTCTTACCATCGTCTTTTGTTGTTTTCTGTTTATTTTGGAGAACTTGTCATTTAGTGTCATTAATGCCTTGTATAGATGTGCAGGAGTTGGTTCCTTTCTTCTATGCTACTAAATTTCTGGTTCTCTCCCAGGTCCTATCAGCAGTATCCTGGTGAATAAATATGGCAGTCGTCCAATCATGATTGCTGGTGGCTGTTTGTCAGGCTGTGGTTTGATTGCAGCTTCTTTCTGTAATACCGTTCAGGAACTTTACTTGTGTGTTGGAGTCATTGGAGGTGAGTTGCTGTTGGTTCATTTTCAAGCATTAGTTTATTACTGGCTATTTGCTTTTCACTTACATTCATCTTTCAGATCTTTTGAGTGAAATTCCTTCCTTATGGAAATTACTTGATTATCATTTTGAAGAGCTATATAAATACTTTTAAGGGTACTAGAAAATCAAACTTTCAAGGAAAATTGCTATCATACAGTATGTGTTCATTGTTGAATGAATGAATCAAAGAGATGATAGCATCTCTTGTCCTAAGAATAGTCAATGGTGGTAGATAAAATGTGTCAGGCAACTTCTTGCAAGGTTGATCATTGGTTATTACTCTTTCTCATTACCTCTTCCTCACACAGGGAATAGCCTTCTATTGGAGCAGGAGAGCATAAAACATAAAGCTGGAATTATCTGACAGAATGTCCAGATACATTTCTGAGGGATAAAAGATCCACTTAATAACTCCCTTCTTCCTTTTTTGATAGCCAGATTAAAATAATGAACTGCTGATGAGTATAATAAAGATTACTTATAACTTCACAATCCAGAGGATGTGACTGTTAACATTTTAATGTATGTCTTTCCATACTTTTTTCTGTGTACAAACATATAGCCTTTTAATACAAAAAATGATAAGATTATGTTTTGTAACCTTTTTTTTTTTCACTTACCAAGATACCATGAACATCTTTCCATGTCATTAAATATTCTGATAACAATATTCCATTGAATAGATATATACTAAAATTTTTTTTTATTAAGCTGTATGCACAGATCTCATGACCCTGAGATCAAGAGTCATATGCTCTACTGACTGAGCCAAACAGGCTCCCTAATATATACCATAATTTTATTTGACCAGTCTCTTAGTTAATTGTTCAATATTTAGGGTTTAATTTTTGTTTTTTGGGGTTTTTTTGCATTTTCTTACTGTTAGTAAACAGTATTACATTAATAGTCCTTTATGAACATGAATATTTTCTTTCTTTTTTTTTTTTTATTTTATTTAAAAAAAATTTTTTTTTTTTCAACATTTTTTATTTATTTTTGGGACAGAGAGAGACAGAGCATGAACGGGGGAGGGGCAGAGAGAGAGGGAGACACAGAATCAGAAACAGGCTCCAGGCTCCGAGCCATCAGCCCAGAGCCTGACGCGGGGCTCGAACTCACGGACCGCGAGATCGTGACCTGGCTGAAGTCGGACGCTTAACCGACTGCGCCACCCAGGCGCCCCAAACATGAATATTTTCTTAGGATAACTTTGTAAAAGTGGAACTGCTATTTTTTTGAAAAATACATATAAGCTAAATTGCCCTCCAGAAAGGTCATGCTCACTAAGAGCTCTACCATCATGTGAGAGGGGATACAGCCTTGGCAAAAATAGGATATTATCTTTTTTAAAAATCATTTCATCAGGTGAATGGTGTCTTCTCCTCGTTTTAATTTAAATCTCTTTTGATTATTGGGAAAGTAAATATTTTTAATTTGTCTGTGGCTGTGTATTTGGGGTTTTTTTGTTGTCTTTGTACAAAATTCTTATTAATGGCTTTTGTGTACTTGTTTAAGAATAATGTGTAGTAACTTTACATGTTAAATTATTGTCCCTTTGCATAAGACACAGTTATTTTTCCAAATTTTTTTTACGTTTGTGAAAATACACATAACATAAAATTACTTTCCTAACCATCTTTTCAGTGTTCAGTTTAGTGGTATTAACTATATTCACATTGTTTTGCAACCATTTCTACCATCCATTTTCAGAACTGTTTTCATCTTGCAGAACTGAAACTCTGACCCCATTAAACAATAACTTCCCAGTCCCCATCCCTCCAAATATCTGTTGCCAATTTTTTTCTGTTGACTTTTCTTTGGAAGAAAAATTTGGGGTGGGGGGCAGTGCCTGGGTGGCTTAGTCAGTTGAGAGTCCAACTTCAGCTTAGGTCATGATCTCATGGTTCATTAGTTCAAGCTCTGCATCGGGCTCTGCGCTGACAGTTCAGAGCTTGGAGCCTGCTTCGGATACTGTGTCTCCCTCCCTATGTGCCCCTCCCCCAGTCGCACTCTGTCTCTCTCAAAAATAAACATTAAAAAACCAGAAAGAGGGGTGGCGCCTAGGTGGCTCAGTTGTTAAGCATGCGACTTTGCTTAGGTCATGATCTCGTGGTCCATGAGTTCAAGCCCCATGTCGGGCTCTGTGCTGACAGCTCAGAGCCTGGAGCCTGCTTCGGATTCTGTGTCTCCGTCTCTCTCTGATCCTCCCTGACTCACGGTCTGTCTCTCTCTCAAAAATAAGTAAACGTTTAAAAATTTTAAGTTTTTTTTTTATTTTTATAAGATTTATGTATTTATTTAGTGAGGGGGAGAGGGAGAGCGTGCACGTGAGCCTGTATGCACCGGCAAATGGGGAGCAGCGGAAAGAGAAAATCCTAAGCAGGCTCCCCACTGCCAGGGTGGAGCCTAATGTGCACAGGGCTTGAACTCACGAACACGTGAGGTCATGACCTGAGCCAAAATCAAGAGTCAGATGCCTAACCAACTGAGCCACCCCAGGCACCCCTATTTGCCTATTTTTAAACATCTGGTACCCTGCCCTCCCCCTGCCATGTTTTACATTTAAAACTTCTGAATAGAAGAAAACATTTTACATAAAATGAGAAGAAACATAAAAGTCTGTTTGCTCCTACATGGTTACTCAGCTTATTCTCTTTTATTCGTTCCTCAAATATTTATTAACAACCATGTGTGTATCAAGCAGTGTTCTAGATATTGTTGGGAATAGAACAACAAAATTGGGCTAAATCATACTCTTTAATGGGAGGGGGCAGACAATACTACTCACAAATATATGAATAAATAGGGAAAATATCAGCTAGTAATAATGCTATACAAAGCCTCAAAACAAAGTGTTCTGACAGAGAAAGACTAGATGGTCTATGAAGGTAGGGTGCTCTGGAGACATGTCCTTAACCAAGAAATCTGAGTAAACAGGGAACTAGCTTTGTGAAAATCTAGGGGAACCTAAGCCCCAGGTCAACAGTGTACTTCTTGGCACGGGTGAGAATGGTCTGGTATGAGATGAGGAAGGGAGTTAACCTAAGGGAAGGTTATGGTTGGGAAGCCACTATCAGGCTTGAAACATTGGAGTGATCTGCTCTGGTGTATTGGTTTAATGCTCTGTGAATGGCTTAAATATAAATGGTAGGGAACAAGCAGGGACCAGGGAAAGCATCTAGAAGTTATTTGAATATTCACTTTTACTAGCACTGTTTATTGAACAATTCTTTATACAGGAATTAAAAACTTCACTTTTACATTAAGTGTATGCATATATAATGTTTACATTAAAATATATGTGTTATATATATATACATAATATTTATTTTATATACATATATATATATATATATATATAATATATTTTTTTACATTAAATGTTCATGGACTCTGTCCACTTTCACAGATCAGTGTTTATGCCTGAGTCAGAGCCACACTGTTGTAATGACTGTAGCTTCTGTAAGTCCATTTAAATATCTGTTACTGTTTGTCCCACTCCTCCTGTACCACAGGAGGACTTCCTGATTGACTCCCATGCATTCTCTTAAGTGTGTTTTAGAGTCATTTTACCCTATTCCAAAATGAAATGCACTGACATTTTCATTGGAATCACATTAAATTAATACATTCATTTGGGGAGTATTGACATCTTGATGATGTTGTGTTTTATTGTCCAAAAACTGTGTGTGCGCTTGTGTGTGTGTTTTCATTCTCTGACCCTTTAGGAAAGTTACACAGTTGCAGTGATTAAAATTGCACATTTTTTACTTTTGGTGCTATTGTAAAGTCATTTTTTAAAATGTTTCTTTATTTTTGAGAGGGATTGAGAATACGGGCAGGCGAGGTGCAGAGAGAGAGGGAGCAGCCTCTGTACTGACAACAGGAACCTGATGTGGGGCTTCAACTCATGAACTATGAGATCATGACCTGAGCTCAAGTTGGATGTTTGTCCACCTGAGCCATCCAGGTGCCCCTTTGGTGCTATTATAAAAGGAATAATTTTGTGTTGCACTTTCTGTTGTAAAACTTGTCTCTAGTTGATAATTATCCACTTAATGATTTTTCTGTCATTACAGTGATTCCTCAGGTGGTTTTGCGAGATTAGACAAATAGTTATTCACCTTCAAATACTATAAACAATAATAAAAATAACTAACATTTATTGAGTGCAGACTCCAATGCCATGCACTGTTTTAACCAACAGCACTGTGCACCTGTTTTACGTATTAGGAGACACTCACATGTCCGACATTACCAGCAAGTCGCAATGCTGAGATTTGAACCCACATATGTCTGCTTTTAGATACCACACTTTAAACCATTATACGGTATATCCTGTAATGGTGAGGATTTTTGTCTCGTTTGCATTATTTATAACTCTTATTTTAATTTCTTTGTTTTGTTAACCAATTCCATATACGTTGCTGACATTTATTATAGTATGTGATTCTTTTTAACCCTCCTCCCCAGGTCTTGGGCTTGCCTTCAACTTGAATCCGGCTCTGACCATGATTGGCAAGTATTTCTACAAGAGGCGACCATTGGCAAATGGACTGGCCATGGCAGGCAGCCCTGTGTTTCTCTCTACTCTGGCCCCCCTCAATCAGGCTTTCTTTGGTATCTTTGGCTGGAGAGGAAGCTTCCTAATTCTTGGGGGCCTCCTACTAAATTGCTGTGTAGCTGGTGCCCTGATGCGACCGATAGGGCCCCCGCCAACCAACGCAGGGAAAGATAAGTCTAAAGAATCCCTTCAGGATGCTGGAAAATCTGAAGGAAAAAAGGGAGTAGGTGATGCAAATACAGATCTTATTGGAGGAAACCCTAAACAAGAGAAACGATCAGTCTTCCAAACAATTAATAAATTCCTGGACTTATCTCTGTTCACACACAGAGGCTTTTTGCTATACCTCTCCGGAAATGTGCTCATGTTTTTTGGACTATTTACTCCTTTGGTCTTTCTCAGTAATTATGGCAAGAGTAAACATTACTCTAGTGAGAAGGCTGCCTTCCTTCTTTCCATTCTGGCTTTCGTCGATATGGTAGCCAGACCTTCTATGGGACTTGTAGCCAACACGAAGTGGATAAGACCTCGAGTTCAGTACTTTTTTGCTGCTTCTATTATTGCAAATGGAGTGTGTCATCTGCTAGCACCTTTATCCTCCAGCTACATTGGGTTCTGCGTCTATGCAGGATTCTTTGGATTTGCATTTGGGTGGCTCAGCTCCGTATTATTCGAAACACTGATGGACCTTGTTGGACCCCAGAGGTTCTCCAGCGCTGTGGGATTGGTGACCATTGTGGAATGCTGTCCTGTCCTCTTGGGGCCGCCACTTTTAGGTATAGTATGCCTTACTACCTCTTTGGTCCTCTTAACATAAAACAGGCATAGAAAATTGGGAAGGTGATAAAAAGCAGAGATTAGTGAGCCTCTGGGTGGCAGAGAGCATTTTTCATCTCTGTAGCCTCAGTGCTGACACAATGCTTGGCACAGCATAATTGCTCAGATCCTTACAGAATCAAATTGCATTGAACCATCAAGTTGAAAGGGGAGTCCAATATTTTTACAAATGGCATTCTTTTTTGAAGTGTTTTATCTTCATAAAACTTAGGTGCTTATTGTAGAAAACATGTAAAATACAACACCTCTGATAATAGCTACCATGTGAGCTCCTGGTTTACCAGGGACTGTCCTAAACATTTTCTGTATCCTCTTACAGCTCATAAGCCTATGAAATAGGACTGTCATAGTTCCTACTTCATAAGAAATAGAAGCTTTGAAAGGTTAAATAGTTTGCCTTACATCACATGGCTAGTAAGTGAGTATATAATTTGGGAACTGTTTCTTAAGGTTATCTTTTCAGTTAATAGCTCACTAGATAACAAATTAGTGAAGATGTATACTTTTTAGAAGTATGATTTGGGGAATAAGGATACATAAAGAAGACCTATAGCTCTCCTTCTGATACTGCTCTCTTCCTCCCCATATCCAGTGTTTCTAGTCGGCCCACTTTTTCTGTCACAACACCACCCCATCCACAGTTCCTGTCCCCTATCTGGGTTGCTCCAGCAGCCTCCAGGCTGGTCTACCCATATCCACTCTAGCCAGCCTACAATCTGTTTTCTACTCTGCAGGCAAATACAAACTCAATGTTCCAGCTGATGAGATCTTTCCAGTTGCTTCCCATTGTTCTTGGGGTGGAGAGCAAATTCCCTTGTGGCCTACAAGGCGCCCCCCAGCCTGGCTTCTAATCTCTCCAGCCTCATTTCCTGTCACTCACCTTTTGTTCTCTCTACTCCAACAGCCCCGCCCTTCCTCCTTCCCCTCTCACACCCCAGCTTCCTACCACCTGCCTTTGCACTTGCTGTGCTCTGGCCTCATCCTTCTCCCATCCCCTCCTCCTAGATGGGTCCCATCTTCCTCTAGGTCCCTGCTTCATTTACACTGTAAGAGAAGCTTTCCTGACCCTGCTTGCTGCTCCCAACCCCCTATTTTCTGCTTTCAAACACTCCTTGTCACGGCTTGTATAATTATTTGATTAACATTTCTCTTCTCCACTGAACTGTGGATGTTCTCTCCTCTGCTCTCCCTTATCCTCAGGGCCAGCAGCCCGGTGCTGAGTGTATGCGTCAGCCCGATAAATATTGCTGAATGAACGATGTCCTGAGTTAGAAAAGCATATGGAATCATATTTGAATTGGTTGTATTAAGTCTTCTTGGGTGTTTATTCCTTAACTAACCAATTGGGTGAGATGCTAATAAATTTTACTATAACAAGGATTTCATGGCCAAAAAATTTTTGGAAACCCCAAGTTTGATAGATTACCAGAGGACCTTGCAAAGCCTATTTAATATGCACATGGTGAATCTTTACCAGAAAAGAATATGTTATGCCATTCCCTAAGTTTGACTTTGGGAACACTCAGGAGCTTACAGGTGCAGCTTCAGTGTCAGACTTCCTGGATTAAAAGCCATGTTATTTCACTTATGAGCTCTGTGACCTTGGGCGAGTTACTTAAGGTCTCTGTACTTCAGTTTGTACATCATACAGCGGGAATGATGACAGAATCTGCCTGTTGTGAGGATTAAGCACTTCGAATGGTGGAAAGGTGTTGCTGTTAATTGTATAGCACAGGCCAAGTGTTCACAGGGACCGCTCTTTGGGAAATGCTGATGTCAGCGAAAGAGCATTGGCCAGGAGACTGCAGTTAGCTCTGTGGCCTGGGGCAAGACTCCTAAACCTCTCTTGAGCAACAAATTTTTCCACTGTGAATCCAGAGAATTGATTCTAGATGATCTGTAGGTCTTTCCTGGCTCAAATTTGGAAAGATTTCGTTATTTTCAAGTTGCTAAAAATAACAAAATATGCAAGGCCATCTAAAACCCAAGTGTGACATCATAAAAGATGAGATAATTTTTAGCAGTTCTTTTTTTAGACTAATTTGTCATTTATGGGCTCTTTGAGGATTGGTTGACATCTTTCTGCGTAGATCCTTCAGCTTCATTTGGGAAAGGTATACTTGTTCACTTTTGCCCACATAACTGTGTTTTGGATATCTTCAGGTCGTCTGAATGACATCTATGGAGACTACAAATACACATACTGGGCGTGTGGTGTGATCCTAATTATCGCAGGCATCTATCTCTTCATTGGCATGGGCATCAATTATCGGCTTGTGGCGAAAGAACAGAAAGCAGAGAAGCAGCAGAAAAAGGAAAATAAAGAGGAGGAGACCAGTGTAGATGCTGCTGAGAAGCCAAAAGAATACACAGCAGATTCTGAAGAGCAGAAAGACACAGAAGGAAGTCCCAAAGAGGAGGAGAGTCCAGTCTAAACGTGTGGGGCCCAAGGGTCAATGGAGCAGCTTGTGACCCAAGATACCTGAAAATGTTCTACTGGCCTGTAATCCAGCAGTGGTGCTCAATGCAAATAGTGGACATTTGTGTGGGAAATCATACCAGGTGTTCAGTGATGGAATTTTTGTTTCACTCCTTACCAGTAGCCTGAATTTAAAATGCCATACCTTTGGGAAGGGAGTGGTTGGCAACGAATGACAGAAGGAAGTAGTATGGGGTTTTTTTTGTTTGTTTGTTTGTTTAAATCTTAGCTTTTACCAGTGTCCAGAAGATTATAATATGTGCCTTAAGTTTTAGTCTTTAGAACTCTTTAGGGAGCCTTAACTTTTTAAACCATTCTGCTGAATTCATCTATTTTAAGTGTTACGTTGTAAGGAAGAGTAACAACTAACTTGTTTGAGACCAATCTAAAATTTAAAATTAATCTTTGTTTCATTGTTACTTGTAATATAGTGTCATACATCATCACTGGAAGATTTATAAGTAGAAATATTCGTTGCAAGTTGGGATTTTATAAAATCCTGACTAAAATATTTTCCTAGCATCAATAGTTGCCTGGCATAGTGCCTGCTAGCTATATATTTAGGAAATTTAAGGCATAAAGCTTTGGAAACATCTTGGCCATTCTAGACACATTGTACTCATCAGCACCTCTCTGGAATCTTTTCTTGGGATGCTAATATTATTAGTGTTTGAGAATTGATTTCATTACATTACTGTTTTCCCTTTTCAAAGATGCATTTTGAGTGGTTATAGGCCATTGCCCCCTTTGAGGTCACTTAGTATTTTTCAGTGTAAAAGTTAATTTTAAAATATGCAAAACTATGTATTTGTGCCTCCTTAGTAAATACAACACATCTAATTAAATGCAGACAGATATTTCAAACAGCAGCTGAATTCAGCTTCAGTTTTACCAAAACCTCAGTTAAACTGTGAGACTTGGAATCTTTTTTTGTTAATGATTTTCCTGGAATTTCCCCCCATTGATGCATAGTGGTTCCATTTATATCTGTGTCTGTCTTAGAGCTGCGTGTGAGATATTCAATCTTTGTATATTTGGGGTTTTTTCTTTAATGTTTGCTAATTAAAGAAAGCCAGAGCAATTTGGCCCCAGGCAAACAAATAAGGATAAGATTTGGAGGAAAGTTGCTCCTTTTCTTTTTCTCAGGCCTGACAGAAAATTATGTTTTGCTTATAATTATTGGATACATTCTTACTTTCCACACAAACCTAAAGATATTGTGACCCTTTTTACTTACTTGAGAAGTAGAGAAATGGGTTTAATATAAGGATAGGGAGGATGGACCAGAATGAAAACTGTAAATATTTTTTAACCTAATATCTTCTAAAATGCACAAGAAGATAATGATAGACACTCGATAAATTATATTCCGTGAATTTAAAAATATCATTGTAATTGACACAGTGAAAGAAAGTATAGGTACAAAACCTTTTGTGTAAGAGGCTGGCTTTTCCAAATAAACTTTTTTTTTCTTTTTTTTAAGAAATGTTTCTCCCTCCAAATGTTTATTTTCTTGAGAAAGTATTAGTGTGTCTTTATTTTCAGTATCAAGATCCATTTTGGCCCTTGCTAATATTAAATCATTTAGCTTATGTGCTGTGGGAATTGTGTATATTGCTAATTTTATTTATATTTTTCTTCTTTCATCTTTTCTTTAAGGCAAAGAAGAGGGGAATTTTGAAATCACCTCTCTGAAAGCATCCAAAGCAGTTAGACTTAAGGACACAATGAAAACTCCCTTTCAGTGCCTGAGTGTCATGGCAGATGGAGGAGGCATTGTAGGGGAGAACCCTGCTGTGATTGTTGGCAGGCTCGGCTCCAGTTGGGACTCTGCTATTTTCCATGGCCCCGAGTCCATAACCTCTATGTGCTTCTTTCCCCTTCCATAAAAACGAGGATCACTGTCAGTGAGGTAATATAAGTAAAGGAAATGGGAAGGGGAGGTAGGGTGGAGGAGGAGGAGTGCAGGATTATTTTCCCCAGTAGGGGAGGAAAACTTTTCCCTTCTTCCTTCCTAGGTTCTTTGGCTGGCCTAATAATTATACTGACCTAAGACAGATTAACAGGAGAAAAATTTAATTTCATACATGTGGGAACTTCACATATTCATGACAGTATCATAAATAATTAGGCAACCAAGGCTTACAAGCCATCTTGAGCTAAGGAGAAGGGGGATAGGGGTCTTCAGCTTCAAAAGGAATAAAAACAATTTATAGAAAGATGGGAAGAATAAATGTTTGGTAAACTATGCCATGTGGAGAACTCTTATGTTAAGAAAAAAAAAAAGTTAACTTTGGTAATAGTTCTCTTCCCTGGTACAGACTCCCTGTCTCAATTCTTTCAGGCAGTACCAGGGGAGGTAAAAAGTTCTCCTTGAGTCTGTTAGGCATTGGTGGCCTTCAGCTCAAATAATCCACATGCTAAAGAGGCTCCCATCACAGTTGAGCTACATCCGTACCTAAGAGCCTGCTTAGTCTTTGTTTAATAGCTGAATCTTTTTAGTGAGGTGAGGGATTTGGGGTGCAGACTGACCACTACTCATTAGCAAAAAGGGTTGAAAACCGCCTCCAAGCTGGAATTAAACATTTTATTGCCAGTCCAACCCTGACTTTCTCCCCCTAAAGAGGGAGGATTTAAACTATTTATTCAACATCAATTTTGGTAACAGCCAACATTAAAACCTGATACAGGCCTACTCTGTGCCGTCTTCCTTGCTAACAGTCCCCGTGAATTTTCTCTGTGTTGTAGGTTATGTTCAACACTGGGAAGCAGCCGAGCTTTCTGATCCTGTCTGTTGTCCTTTATTCCGTGTGAGGACTAAGTTTTATTCCAATTCACATGGTTTCAGTGGCTGCTTTGGGAAAATAGATGTATGCAAAAAGTACCTGCCTGTATTTGCTTTTTCTCTGTGCCACACCCTCTGTAAGTCACAGGACATATATAGCTCTTAGGTAGTCGTAGTGCTTGGCTCTGTTCAAGAGTATACTCTGAAACAGGCTCCCAGGCCAAAGCTGGGAAATTACTTAAGCTGATAGGTTGGACAATTGCAGATTATCATGGTGACAAGACCATATTCTCATGCTCTACACAAGTTTGTTGAGAATTTAAATTATCTGAACTAGTCATGATAAGTGAATAATTTCTATAAAAAATATTCAGGAAAACATGATGGTAAAACAAATTATGGGAAATTCAGAGGTGTTTTATCCCTGATTTAATCACACTGATGACTAGTCCTGAATTCTTGGGTTATCTGAATTTAGTTTATGTGTGTATTATAGATACGTATGTCAATATTAATCCTGTATTTTTAAAAAGGAAAAAGTTTTGTCAAAAACCACTTAATATTTTTGTATGAGCCAGTGTTTTACTGTGTTGAATTTCAGACTGATAAATTGGGTATTGGTTTGTGTGAAAAACCTAAATGTCTGGGTTTTACCTTCCCTAGCAAATGGTTCATAGTATAATAAACTTAATAATCAGGTAGCCATGTGCCCCTCCACCATTTTGCTTGGAAAGACGAGGAAAGGTGAACAGCAGATTTCCACCTTTGCAACATGACTTGTTTTAATAATCAGATCAGGCATTTGCCTGGAAGACATGAAGAAAGAGGTTAATGACAGACTTGTGTCAATATGAAAATTCTTTCAGTTCTTGACAAGAAGCGACAGCCCAAGCTTGCCTGGCTTCCCAGATGTGAGCAATGAAGCCAGGTTGCTTCAGAGTTCAGAAGCATCTAAGGGGATTTCAGGTACATCATTTCTGAAATGTGTTTTAGCTTTAGCGTTTTAGATTCTGTCTCCCCTTTTCCCCCATTCAGTCTGGGCCATAGTGACTAAAGCTTTCAAATGAGAGTAGTTGGAAAAAGTACCATGTGTATGTGTAGATTATTTTTCTCCTCAACTGAACAGCATTGATCTACTCCATTTTGCTGAGCTTTACCCTGACTTGCCCAGAGGAGACTGGGATAGCTAGCAACGGAATTGTAGACTGCTGGTTGCTTAACAGTATAGGCCACCTGGGTTCAAATTGAGGCTGTGTGACTTCAAACAAATTACTTAGCCTCCATAAGGGTCAGGTTTTCTCTTCTGTAAAGGGGTTAAGAATAATTGGTAGCGCACCCCCCCACACCCCCCCGCAGAGTTGTCCGGAAGGTTAGTTGATATTTGACAGCTGGTGTTAAGTAAGGGCTTAATAAGTGTAAATACCTGACTATTAAAAAAAAAAAGTCTTGGGGAAAAAATTGAGCTCTTCTAATTCCCAAAATGGATCCTTACTTGGAGAGGATAGTTTGGAAGAGACTCTTAAAGATAAGAATATTAGCTAAATTATCAGATTCTCCTTTCTGATGAGATCCCCCTTTTATTCTTATAAATGTAATGGTCTTTCTTTGGTAAATGAATGGGTGAAATGAACAATTTACACGGTTGGTACATATATGTCTAGCTCTGTGAGCAAAAGGGTTGTAAATCTCAAAGCCCTTGCACTCCTGATATTCTGACAATACACTGTCTCCAAGGAAGAGATGCCTGACTAGCAGCACATAAAGCTCTCCTCTCAATATTTGTGATGATTCTAAAAGAAGAAATATAACTAAGCCATAACTAGTCGTGATTAAAATTGTCTGTCCCTACCAATGTTCTTAAATGCAAATTGAAAAATTGGTGAGGTTTTAGTTTTTACCTACTATATAGATAACATGATTTAAGTTATAAATTATCAGTTGGTGGCTGAATAAATTGGTGTAACATATTGACAGAGTATATGAGACATATTTCATGATGTGTGTCAAGTGCCATGAGTTCACATCACATTCCAGGTACAGAATTTATGTAAGAAAAATATGTCTGTCTTTGAAATTGTCAATTTCTTTGGAAAGTCCTAAGGTGTATATCAGTAACTAAATGGATGGCTATGATGTCCTTGTGGTATAAACATGGCACAATGTTAAACAAGCAGAACACAAACTACTATGATACATGTCTGTCTATGTATATATATATATATATACACACACACATACATATATATACATACATACATATATACATACGTCTATATACACTACGTACATACATATACATACATATATATGTATGTATGTATATATACACACACACATATATGCATAATGCCTATACACACTCACATTGGGGGAAAGAACATACACAAATAGGCTAATCACTTTGTGACCATAATTAGAGATTACTTTTTCTATATTTTTTCCATATCCTAAATTTTCTTAATGTGATGATAACTTTTATACTAAAAGAAAATATTTAATGTAGGAGATACTACTGGTTTACAGAGGGGAAAAAAAATAGTACATTTGATCTAGAAGTGTTCTGACAAGAAACACATGACTCCTAAGAAAATGAAGCTGATGATTATTACAAGCAGGTTATTTTTTCCTGTTTCTTCGATAGTTGCATCTGGTGAAAGGGAGGGGAGTAAGACCTGGACCTCAAGAGCACAGTGCTCTCAAGGCATGATCTTGCTGGTGCTGGACCAGAGCTGTGGAGCATAGAGTCCACGGGCTGCCTGTGCCAGCCTCCAGTGCTGTCTTCCTGGAGACAATGCTCTTGGGGACAGCATTCCTGTAGTTCCCCCTCTGATCATCATTTAGCTGCAAGTGAATGTTTAACTCAGAAAGCTAGAGCATTTGGCACTTACCCACATCACAATGTTGCAGTCTTAAGCGTTATCTTACTGAAATCAGCATCGAAAAAAATTCATTGATGTCACACAAAGGAGAATTTGCTTGTCTGCACAGCTATCATTTATTTACCAGCAAGTATTTATTGGACTCTTACTATGTCACAGGCACTGTTCTAGGCTTTGAGAATCCAACCATGAACAAAACACGATAGGTCTTCCCATGTGTTTACATTCTAGTGGCAGAAGAAGGACCATGAACAGTAAGTTCTAAGGAAAGTAGCAGTATTTTTTTTTTTAACCATCTTGTGCCTATTTGCTGGATAGAGGAGATAATAACAGTGAGCAAAATTTGATTCCTGGCACTCACAGCTTCTAGTGTAGTGGGTAGGACTGTGTAGTCAGTGTTGTAGGGCAGAACATGGGGAATTCTTTAACCCAACCTCAAAAGGGCCCTCAAAAGGACAAAAAGTATATTCCTTTGCAAGTTAACTTCTCTGAACCTCTTTGGTAAAATAAACACAGTAAAATTGTGAGGATTAAGTGTGGAAGTACTTGGCATGCTGCTGGGTATATAGTAGCATTACATTGAGCTCATAGTGTTAAAAATTAAGTGGCAAGTGGCAAGTCACCAACCAGAACAAGAAGGAATAAACAGCTGCTAATATATGTATGGCTCATCAGAGTTTTCAAAGGCCTTTCAAGTATATTCTATCATCTGAGTCACACAAAATCCTGGGGAGGTGGGTGTAATGGAAAATACCCTTTAGTTGGGTCTTCATCCCAGCAGGACATCTCCCCTGCTGTCAGAAGAGTGCAAAGCAAGACTGGAGACAGCTCAGTGGCTAGAGCCAAAGGTACCTAATGGAGGAGGCCGAATCCTGGGTAATCCTGGAACAGTGACCAAACCAATCACTTGGGTCCTACACCAAAAGGAGTAAAATGGTCCTGTCCCCAATGTATTCACAATATAATTTAGAGTCCTTTTCCTTGGCTTTGGAATTCATAATGTGATTTCTTCACTTGTGGATTTCCTTTCCTAATATGCTTTACTAATTCCAGAATTAAAAGTTTGCACTTCCTGAGCTTACCCTGGCCAGGTCCCAAGAGGAAGTGGCCAGCAGCCATTAAGAAGCCAGGAGGAGAACTGGGCTGGGATTACAAATCACCTGGTGTGCTAACAATCTGTACATCAATAATTATCAAGAGAAGGCTTCTAATGGTTCTTGTCGTTGTGATTCATCTTTCTTTCCTTTCTCACTGCTTTATTTTTTATCCCTTTTAAGACCAAAAAAATAGGCCTGGGTGCTTTTATGTCAGGCCCTGTTTATTTATATACTCTTCTCAAAAGGGGAGCTTTACTTTTGATTAACAACCCTTCTTTTAAATTCCAGGTACCATCTTGTTTCTCAAATGCTGAGAATGAGCAAGATCAGGCCTGCAGTAGGGGGTCAAGTGAGCCAGGCACTTGGAGAGGGTTCCTAAACTTCTGCCTGTGCCCTAGCCCCTCCCTCCCCTTCCCCATTCCTACCCCCACATGCTTCCTCAGCTGCCCAAATGGGTAGACTGAACAGCTTTCCCGTTTCTCCTTTCATCCCTTCCTCTTTCTCCCCTGCCATAGGCTTGTCTTTTAACAGCCTCCCTACCTCTGTTCTCACCACCTCCCATCTAACCTCAACACTGATGCCAAAATGATTTTTTGGCAGTCTCTCAGCCGCTTTTATAACTTCACATAAAAGCAATAAAGATAAAAATAATAAAACTCATCTAATCATGTCACTCCTCTGCCTAATATTCTGTAGTTTGAGGTTAAAGTCCAATCTCAGTTTGACCCCTGCCCAGAGCCCTTCTCTGTCAGCTATCAGCACCTGTGGACTGCTTCAGTCTTATCTCCTGCCAGTCCTCAGCCGCACCCTGCTCTTGAGCCAGCTGAATTTCTTAGTAATGCTGGCTCTAGTTCCACACTTCCCTGCCTTCCTACATGCTGACTTGTGCCTGGAAACCCCTCCCTCCTCTCTCTGCACCAACTCCTGTTCATCCTTTGCAATTTGGTTCATGTCTTTTAAAGGAGGCCATGCTGATTCCCCAATTTGTTTTCAATTGCCCTTAGGTCTACAGCACCAAGAATGATTCTGTGTCAAGTCTCAGGTCTCTGGGTACAAATTCCAGGTAGGCCACTTACTAATTCTGAGTCCTTAAGCAAGTTACTTAACCTCTAGGCCACACTTTATACATCCATAAATATGCACTAATAGACTAAGGGCTGAAAGAACTTACCTTATAGGGTTGCCATGAGGATTAAATATGGCAATGTCTATAAGACCCTTAGCATAGCACCTGACAGAATAAATGCTCAGTAAGAATTATTGCCACCTCTGTCCTAGATCTTCCTACTGCCAAAGAAGAATTTTCAAAATGGTAAAATAACTCTCACATAGTTATAAAATGCACATGTTTATATAACTCATTAAGGAGGGAACCAGTAAGGTCTTACAACTGTTTCAACTGAGAATTGGATTTATGGAGATTTATTCTCTACTGGACAAAATGCTTTTGCATTGCCATGAACCAGGAACAATTTGCATCATACATCAGACGGAGCACCTGCACCACTGTCAGCCCTCCACAGGTTAGCTTCCATCTCTGCAGAGCTGAAATGTAGCCCAGCAGAAGACAGATGCAGACATCCCTATAGAACCAGGTGGCCTGGAACCCTAGACAACACCCAGCATCCCATCAAGAGAACACCCAGGAATCCTTTGCCCATTTGTAAAACCTCACAGTTTTTCCTACCACAATAGTTGCACTATTTTTTGCCTTTCTAAACACCCAAACCCCACCAGCTATGAGTTGCTTAAGATGAGAGGGAGCAACATGCAAACTCCTTGATCCTTTTTGATCTTAGGGGCTGGAGATGACATTTGAGCTGGGTAGAGGACAGGAAGGCTACATATCTCCTGGAGAACAGTGTCCACTGTGTGGGGCCATGGCAGAAATGACTGGCAAGCAGGTGTTAAACATAGACCATATGCCAGGCCCTGGGCTAGGCTAGAAAGACAGATGAATGAAGCCTGATCTCTGTTTTCAAGAAGCACTCCATTGCAGGCAATAAAAGGAGATCGAGGCTTACAACACAGTATGAGGAGGGCCCTAAAACCCACAAGCCAAACTTTAGAAACTCAAGTAAATTGCTGGGCCCAGGTTTGATGAAGGACCAAAGACAGGAGATTGCTGGGAGCCTCTGGGCAGCCTCCGAGAAATCAATGAAAAAATATCTGTTCTACACTCATCGTCAGACCTGCTCTTGCTCTTCATCAGACTTTTCTGGCCAGATGGGTGGCAATGTAGAAGTAGGGTGAGTTCCCTCAAATCTCTGGGAATGGAAGTCCTCACTATGGGCAGGGGCAACCCGGAAGCATTTCCAAAGTCTTACTTCGGGAACTAGCGCACAAAGCCATTGCATAGAAAATAGTCCTTGCGGGGCGCCTGGGTGGCGCAGTCGGTTAAGCGTCCGACTTCAGCCAGGTCACGATCTCGCAGTCCGTGAGTTCGAGCCCCGCGTCAGGCTCTGGGCTGATGGCTCGGAGCCTGGAGCCTGTTTCTGATTCTGTGTCTCCCTCTCTCTCTGCCCCTCCCCCGTTCATGCTCTGTCTCTCTCTGTCCCAAAAATAAATTAAAAAAAAAAAAAAAAAAAAACGTTGAAAAAAAAAGAAAATAGTCCTTGCCAGCTGAAAGGCAGTATGTTGAAAGGGGGCTAATCAACAAGGAAACTCAGGACAATGTGTTCTCTCCTGGAATTTAAGGTCTGTGAGGCAGGGAGTATCTGAATTTGCTTATTATCTGATAGGACTCATTTGTTGAATATATAAAAAGAAAGAATGAATGAATGGGGACTCCAGAGGATTTGTCCAGGGAGAGGAAACTGGCTGACTGGCTGCCCTGCTCTGCCCTCAGAGGTAGTCAGCTAAAGACCGGCAGCATTGACATACTCGAAGCACCAACCAACTCCTTTGATTTACTTTTCTCCTCGCTTGGCCTCCTCTATATGTTTAGTTACCTGATAGGAGATGATAAACTCAGCACGTCAGCAGGAACATTCAATCTGAGTGCCTGCCATACTCTCCCTGTGAATTCTGGTATATACCATCCATCAGGCTCCGGGCTCCATTCAACCCTGGGATACCGACAAGACCAAAGCACTGTAAGTTCACCAAGGCAGTGCCACCCATGTTAGCCTCCTGACCCACGGGCCTGGTGGCACCTCCACCGTACCATCCACCTCTTTTGATGTTGCACCCATCACTGAAGTGTTTCTCCCAACACTGCTGATCTGTTAACCACGGGAGGTGGCTGGGCGGGCTTACAGGCATGGGCTGGGCTCACTGCCATGGCGGGTCCTGAGGAGGCAGCACAAGTGGGGCCAGTTCCTGGGGACCATCCCAGAGGTTGGGGCTGACTCAGATGGGATGTGTGGGGCAGGGAGGCTGCTGAGAGAGCCAAACTGTGTGGGCACCACGTTGATCACGTCGGGCACCTGGCACACCTCAAAGCATTTCCACTGAGGCAAGGGGGTGTGGTGGCCCCAGACTCAGACACCTGGGTTCAGAGCCTGGCTCTCCCACCCTCTGGCCATGGGTATTTTGAGCAGAAAGTGATTAATACAGGGGGTTGGGTGCTCATGGGATGGTTGGAGTGGCTGGATGGGGGAAGAGAGGAGAGGAGGCTGAGGCTTGAGAGGATCTGCTCCCCTGGCCTGAGCAGCAAAGGCAGGTGGGCGTCCGGAGCTTGCCTCGGGCACTCTGCGTTAGGGGACATGCTGACATGGCCATGATCCGGAGAGCAGGCAGGGCCTCCCCCACCAGGGGTGACCGCACCCTGGACACCAGTGCAGGAAAGGATGCGCGTCTGCACGAGACTGCCTGTCAGAAGGGTGCGGCCAAGGCACAGGAAGGCGGCCTCTGGCTCCTTCCACCTTCAAGTCCCACATGAGGGTCTCAGCGCTGGCTCACGATAGGCACCCACCACTCTGGAAGGAGGCAGTTTGGGAAATGGAGCTTTATTTAGCTTTCTACCTGCAAAGGACAGGAAATAGGCGGGAACAGGTCCCTCAGCCCCATGAGGGTCCAGCACCTTTAAGCCTGGAGAGCGCTCACCACTCCAGGCACACAGCACTTGCTGGCTGGAGGCGGCTACATGGCTGCTGGGTGGCAGCTCAGGGCTAGGCCCCAGGAGATACACCCGCAAACAAGACAGGGCCTGACCCTGAAGATGCGATGGCCCTCCAGGGGCAGCAGAGACTGGAATCATCAAGGAAAGTGATCAGTGTAACCGTGTGTGCGAAAAGCCTGGGGTCACGGAGCTGAGAGCACAGGGGGCCCACCTGGGCCAGTCTGGGGGTGGGAAGCGGAATGGTAAAAGCCAGCTTTCCAGTAGTAGCAGAGTCTAATACAAAGCTTAAAGGGAAAACTACAAATTAACCAAATCCAAATTAAGCAGGAGGGAACAAAGGGCGTGTGTGTGTGTGAGAGAGACACAATGCTACTTCCATCTTAAGGGAGCATATGTATATCTACAAACCCCTGGAAGATGCGGGGGGGTGCTTGGCATTTTCCACCAGTGGACAGTTCAGTCTGACCAGTGCACAGAGTGATGAGTGAGGGCAGTGGGTAAGAAACAAAATTGGAGAGGAAAGCAGGGAACTGGAGACCTCAAGGAGCTTCCACATCATTTTGAAGAATTTGAGTTTATCCTGTGGGCAATGGGGAGCCATAGCAGGCATTTAAGCAGGGAGAGAATCACCATTCTGGTTTCTGAAATATCACTTCAGTGCAGTTTGTGCTGCAGGCTGGAGAGGGCAGGACTGCGGGCAAAGATCTCAACGATGATATTGTAGCTGTCTGGGCTGAAGATCATGGCTGCCGAGAGGAGGACTAGGGAAAAGACAAGGCAGGTTTTTGGGAGTTTAGGGAGGCGGAGCAACCGGGAGGGGGTGGGAGTGGGAGCAGAGAGAAACCTGGGGTGGCTGCCAGGTTTCAACACCAGCTACACCCAGAAGGGTGGGCCCCCACCAACTCCTGGCACTTGATCCTGGGGTGGTGCCCACCTACAGGCTCCCTGCCTCTGAACTGAACTGAGTTCACAGAAAGCCTCTTCCCTCCCGTGAACCTTATGGCCTACATGCAATTCAATGCCACCAACATTTATTAAGCAGCTATTATGTGCCAGGAAGCAGGGAGGCTTCTCCCTGTCTCACCTAAGGGGGTTTAAACTGGATGACTAAGAGACTCGGGAGTAGGGATGGGAGGTTGAATGTGGGCAGGGAGAAGCTGTGGATACATAGCCCACATTCAGGCCTTCCCTCCTCTCCTTGTGTAGGAGGTGTCTTGACCCATGACCTCTCACCCCCTATGATAGAAGGGTACAAGGGGCATCAGCAGAGCCTTAGACAAAGCCCTTGGGCCCCAACCTCTACTGGAACAGGCAGCCACCCCTGGTCTCTTTCTCCTCAAAGAGTTCTGCATTCCATCTGCCATGAGGCCCAGATGGAAGGAGAGATCCATCTGCACATTCACCGATAGGACTTGCTGTCTGCCATTCAATAGATTCACTCCTTGGAACCAAGGCATTTTCCCAGAGGCTGTTAACAGGAAGATATTAGCCCATTATTGCCTGGGTAATGTATTAACTCCTTACCAATGCAGTAGCACAGTAGTGCAGGCAAATTATAGGATTGCTTTTGTCTGAGCCCAGAAGGGAGGCCTGCTTTTTAGAAAGGTGAGAGGCCTGGACCCACCCTCTGGGGGTCCGGGCACTGGAAAACCATGACAGGAACAGCGTTTACTATTGATGGAATGAACGAACACACTACGTTTCTAATTTCTCAATCTCCATAATTCTGTAAGGTGATTATTGTTCCCATTTTGCAGATGATGAAACTAAGTTTCAGTTAGGTTCTGAAATTTGCTCATTTAGGGTCACATGGCTAACTAGGTGGCTGAACTAGAATTTTAACCAACCCAAACCTGATGCCAATGCCTTTTTCTAAATGACTACATGGTAATTAAGCCTTGCTCCCTGGACCTCCTGTGCACTGCTAGGTCCTGCTGCTCCCTAGAGTAGTCATATCCCAGAAGGAGATTATTCTCTCAAATCTTTCTCATGGTTGTTTGGCTTGGCCTGGGAATGGAAGCTCCTGGAAGAGACGAAGTGTACAGAACCAAGGAAGGGAAGGTCTGCTGGGAAGAAGCCTGAACCAGGACAGCAGGGATTGATAGATGGGAGCCCTGGAAGGCTCTGTCCTTATTCACCCCTCCCCCGCAGGGGGTCTCCTAGGCCCTGCAACATCCTGCTTTTGTCCCCAACCTGTTTCAGGACCCTAGGAACAGTCCTTCTACTCTGACACTGAGAAACCTCAGGACTTCCTCATCCTCCTCTGGGACACTGTCCAGGGCCTCAGCCTACTAGCCTGGGGCTCCCACCCTGGGTTTAATTCCAGCAACCCTAATGCTCTCCAATCCCCGGCTGAGACGCCAGGCCAGGGTACAGCCTGCAGAGCTTATTCATGTGCGGTAGCTGCCCAGTGACCAAGGGGATGGGGTGGGGGGGGGCGGACAGGGGGAGACAGAGAAGCCTCTAAGGCCCCTGGTAGCTGTCTCCCAGGCAGGGGAGGAAAAAGTATTTTTCCTCTACACTTCTGAGTTCGTGACTGAGACCCCTGTAATAAAAGGCAGTTTAGCCAGAGAAAAACAAGTTTATTCACATGTATACCTCGTGTATATTTGGGACAAGAGAAAAACAAGTTAACCCTCGCAGGTGGCCTAAACCAGAAGCTTAAATACCATCTTCAGCTAAAGACAAAAGAACAAAAAGGTGAGAGGGGGGAGGTCTGTATGGGAGATTAGCAAGGAAAGCAGGGTAAACAAGGATAAAGCTTGTTAGGCAGATTTAAATCACTGCTCCCTCCATTGGTTAAGCTTCTCTGGAGACTTAAGAGTTATCTTCTCTTCCCAGTGCGGAGACGGAGACACACTTAGAGATTTCCTCTAAATTTCCCGTTCAAAAGAGTAAGTTCCACGGTTTCTGGAGTTTCTCCGGTGTCTGTTCTTCGTCAAAATAATCAGCTCAAAATAATCCTTAGGACAAGAGGCATATTTTGGGGTGGCATATTCTGCTACCCTTACCACCCCCCCCCCCCCCCCCCCCCCCCCCCCCCCCCCAACCACCCCTTCCAAACCCGGGCTCCCTGCCATGGCCCCAGGCAGCTTTCGAGAGAAAAAAATGTTCTGGTCAGAGTGAGAACCAGTGGCTTCTTAGGTCACAAGACCTCTGACGGACTGTGCCCCTGGACACATCTTGGTCACACCAGGTCCCGGAGCAGCAGGACTGGGTGGGCTTCGGTGCCTGGCAGTCGGGGGACATCATAGCCTTTGATGGGTGATTAGAAGGCTTGGGTAGTTGCAAGCCCACCGAGCTCTCAGTGTACATCCCGCTGGGCCGAGCTGAGGAGGGCGCCCTCCACCTCCAACCAGCCCGGGTGCTGAAAGCAAAGGCTGATCTCTCCTGCGGTCAGACCCGGGACTCCGGCGGGGAGGGAGCGCCGAGTCTACCACTTGGGCTAGTTCTTGCTTCAGGTTCCCCTCCTTGTTACAGCCCTCGGCAGGCAGGAACCGCTCCCCCCCCCACGCCCCCTCCCACTCGCCACTACATCCCCGGGGAAACCTCCACACCCACACCCCTACCTAAGGCACACACCCCAATAAACAAACATTCCCCTCCCCCACTAGGCAGCCGCGACACATGCGCACGAATTCCTCAGGCCTCAAGACAGGCTGTGCGTCCAGTTGCCAGGGGGACTTCACATTGACCTTCTTCGAGGGTGACCACACGAAGAACCGGGAGAGGGGGGCGGCCGGGGAGCAGACAGAACCTCCTCTCCCTACTCGCCCCCAACCCCCCAGAAGGCTCCCTCCCAGGCTTTCCTCCAGTCCAGAACCCCAGGCTGGATGTGGCAGCGCGGGGCGCCCTCGTGTGGGCAGACGCGGTGCTGCAGCTCCTCCGCGGCCTCCCGCTCCTGCGCGGCGCCCGCCCCCGCAAGCAGAGTCCTGTGCCCGGGGGCCTTGGTCACTGACCCCGTGGGCCTGCGCCCAAGCGACCGTCTGTCTGTCTCTTACCTTTTAATATTTACTCCCTCTATTTTCTAATTCGATATTCATGCATACGAAAAGACAATTTAACAAAACGGTAGTTATAAAACAATATAGTTAATACCCACGAGCCTGCCCCCTGACAAGAGAGCTGAATCATCACTTTGTAAGTTACATCTTCCTTTGTGTTCCTCTTCATCGTCCCTAATTTCATGTTTTCTCTTGCTTTTTGTTTCACTTATGTTTATTGTGGTAAAATATATGTAAACTAAAATGTACAGTTCTGTAGTATTAAATGCATTCAGAATGCTGTACAACTACCAGCACCATCCATCTCCATAACTCTTTTCGTCTTGTCAAACTGAAACTCTATACCCATTAAATAATACCCACTCTCTGCTCCCTTAGCCTGGCAACCACCATTCTGTTTTCTGTCTCTATGACTTTCACTAATCTAAGTATCTTATATAAATGGAAGTATGCAGTTTTTGTCTTTGTGACTGTCCATATAGCACTTAGCATAAGGTGCTTAAAATTCATCCATGTTGGAGCACCTGGGTAGCTCAGTTGGTTAAGCGTTCGACTTTGGCTCAGGTCATGATCTCACCGTCCATGGACCCGAGCCCCTTGTCCGGCTCTGTGCTGACAGCTCAGAGCCTGGAGCCTGCTTCAGATTCTGTGCCTCCCTCACTCTCTGCCCCTCCCCTGCTCTCTCTCCCTCTCTCAAAAATAAATACACAGTTAAAAAAAAAAAATTATCCACGTTGTAGCATGTATCAATTTCCTTCCTTTTTAAGGCTGAAAAATATTACATTGTGCATACATGGCGTTATACATTTTACTTATCCATTCATCCATTCATGGATACTTGGGTTGCTTCCATGATTTAGTTATTGTGAATAATGCTTCTATAAATATATGTGTACAAATGTTTCTTTGAGACCATGCTTTCAATTCTTCTGGGTACATACTAAGAAGCAGAATTGCTGGGTCAATACAGAGAAAGACAGATACCATATGGTTTCACTCTTATGTGGATCCTGAGAAACATAACAGAAACCCATGGGGGAGGGGAAGGGAAAAAAAAAAAAAAAAAAAGAGGTTAGAGTGGGAGAGAGCCAAAGCATAAGAGACTGTTAAAAACTGAGAACAAACTGAGGGTTGATGGGGGGTGGGAGGGAGGGCAGGGTGGGTGATGGGTATTGAGGAGGGCACCTTTTGGGATGAGCACTGGGTGTTGTATGGAAACCAATTTGACAGTAAATTTCATATATTAAAAAAGAAAAAAGAAAAAAAGAAAAAAAAAAAAAGAATTGCTGGGTCACACGGTAATTCTATTTTTAGAATCACCATATTGTTTTCCATAGTGGTTGCACCATTTTGCATACCCACCAACAGTGCACAAGGGTTCTTTTTCTTTTTCTTTTTTCTTTCTTTCTTTTTTTAAGTAAGCTCTACGCACAACATGGGGCTTGAACTCACAACCAGGGTTCTAATTTTTCCACATCCTTACCAACGCTGGTTGTTTTTGTTTTTTATAATAATCATCCTAATGGGTGTGAGGTGGTATCTCATTGCAGTTTTGACTTACATTTCCCTCGTGATTAGCGATGCTGAGCATCTCTTCATGCGCTTATTGGCCATTTGTATATCTTCTTTAGAGAAACATCTATTCAAGCCCTTAGCCCATTTTTTGAATCAGGTTATTTGTGGTGGAGTTTTAGAAGTTCTCTATATATTCTGAGTAACAGTCCTTTTTCAGTTATATAAGTTGTAAACATTTTCTCCCATTATATGGGTTGCCTTTTTACTCTGTTGATAGTATCTTTTGATACACAAAATTTGAAAATTTTCACGAAGTCAAATTTGTCTTTTTTTCTTTTGTTACTTGTGCCTTTGGTGTCATATTCAAGAAACATTGCCAAATCCAATGTCATGAAGTTTTGTCCTATGTCTTTTTCTAAGAGTTTTATCTTTTTAATTCTTATGTTTAGGTCTTTGATCCGTTTTGAGTTAATTTTTGTATATGGTGTTAGGTAAAGTCCAACTACATTCTTTTGCATGTGGACATCCAATTTTCCTAGCACCATTCACTGAAAAGACTGTGCTTTCCCCCACTGAATGGTCTTGACAGCCTTGTTAAAAATTGTTATACTACATTTGCTAGTGTTTTTATCGGAGGTCTCTATTCTACTCCATTGGCCAATACGTCTGTCTTTATGCCAATACTACTGTTATGATTTTTGTAACTTTGTAGATTTTTTTTTCCCCAATATTTATTTATTTTGGGGAGAGTGCAAGCAGGGGAGGGTCATAGAGGTGGGGACAGAGGATCTTTTTTTTATTCTCTATTTCATCTATCTCTGTTCTAATCCTTCCACTAGCTTTGGGTTTACTTTGTTCTCCTTTCTCTACTTCCTTAAGGTATAAAGTTAAGTCGCTGATGTAAGATTGTTCTTATTTTTTTTTTTTTTAATTTTTTTTTCAACGTTTTTTTTTTATTTATTTTTGGGACAGAGAGAGACAGAGCATGAACGGGGGAGGGTCAGAGAGAGAGGGAGACACAGAATCGGAAACAGGCTCCAGGCTCCGAGCCATCAGCCCAGAGCCTGACGCGGGGCTCGAACTCACAGACCGCGAGATCATGACCTGGCTGAAGTCGGACGCTTAACCGACTGCGCCACCCAGGCGCCCCGTTCTTATTTTTTAATGTAGGCGTTTATAGCTATAAATTTCCCCCTTAGCACAGCTCTCACTGAATCCCATAAATTTTGTTATGTTGTATTTTCATTTTCATTAATCTCTAAATCTTTTCTAATTGCCCTTGTGATTTCTTCTTTGAGCCATTGGTTGTTTAAAAGTGTGTTCTTTAATTTCCACAGTTCTGTGAATTTTCCAGTTTTTCTTCTGTTATTGATTTCTAACTTCATCCCACTGTGGTTGGAGAAGATTGTTTCATAGATCTACCTTTTAAAATCTGTGGAGACTTGATTTATAACCTAACATATGGTCTGTTCTAGAAAATGTCCAGTGTCCACATGAGAAAGATGTGTGTCTTGTTGTTTGATAGAGTGTTCTCTACATGTCTGTTAGACCTAGTTGTTCTGTTGTGGTGTTCAAGTCCTCTACTTCCTTACTTATCTTCTCTCTGGGTACTGTATCCATTATTGAAAGTTGGGTACCGAAGTCTCCAACTATTATTGCAGAACCTTCTAGTTCTCCTTTCAATCCATCCATTTTTGTTTCACATATTTTCCTGGCCTGTTATTAAATATGTGAAGGTTTATAATTGTTATATCTTCTTGCCATATTGAAACTTTTATAAATATATAATGGCATTCTTTGTCTCTTATGAACTTTTAAAATTTAAAGTCTATTTTGTATGATATTCTACGGCCACTCCTGATCTCTTTGGTTACTATTTTCATGGACTATCTTTCTTCATTCTTTCAATCTATTTGTGTCTTTGGCTCTAAGGTGAATCTCTTGGTAGCATATAGATATGTGTTTTTCTCCATTCTGCCCATCTAGGTCTTTGATTGGAGAATTTATTCTATTTACATTTAAAGTAATTACTGATAAGAAGGAACTTCTTGTGCTATTTGTTTTCCATATGCCTTATATCATTTTTTTTTGTCCCTCCTTTCCTGCACTACTGTCTTCTTTTGTGTTTTAGTTGATTTTTTTCTAGTGAATGTTTAAATTTCTTTCTCATATCCTTTTGTGTATATTCTATAGTTATTTTCTTTGTGGTTACCACAGGGATTACATTTAATGCCCTAAAGTTATAACACTCTAATTTGAATTATTACCAGCTTAACTTCAGTAACCTAAAAAATCTGCTTCTTTTTTTTTAAATTTTTTTTAACGTTTATTCATTTTTGAGAGATGGAGAGAGACAAAGCATGAGTGGGGGATGGGCAGAGAGAGAATGAGACACAGAATCTGAAGCAGGCTCCAGGTTCTGAGCTGTCAACACAGAGCCTGATGAGGGGCTCGAACCACAGACTGCAAGATCATGACCCAAGCTGAAGTCAGCCACTTAGCCAACTGAGCCATCCAGGTGCCCCACCTTCTTTTTTTTTCTTTTTTTTTTAAGTTTATTTATTTATTTTGAGAGAGAGTGTGTGTGTGTGCGCACAGGGTAGGGGCAGAGAGAGAGAATCCCAAACAGACTCTGCATTGTCAGTGCAGAGTCTGACATGGGGCTCAAACCTACAAACCGTGAGATCATGACCTAAGCCGAAATTAAGAATTGGAGGCAGGCTCCATGCTGAGTGTGGAGCCTGCTTAAGATTCTCTACCTTTCTCCCTCTGCCCCTCTTCCCTGCCCATGCTCTCTCTCTCTCTCTCTCTCTCTCTCTCTCTCTCAAGTAATACATACATATATTACATATATAACATATATTTAAATATATATAATATATTTAATATTTATAATATATATATATTTGTAATATATAAAGTAATCTGAAATATGCTTCAACGGAGGGTATTCATTTAAAATAAAGCATATTAGAGGGGAAATAGGTGAGAGGATGGGTGAAAAATGATGAGCACTGAGTAATGATGTCTAGAATTGTTGAATCACTAATTGTGTACCTGAAACTAATGTAACACTGTATGTTAATTAAGATTAAAAACTAATTAAAAAAAAAGAATTGGATGCTTAACCAACTGAACCATGTACACGCCCCTTCTTTATAATAGCTACATTTCTACTCCTTTTAGTTGTTGATGTCCCCAAATTACATCTTTGTACATTGTGTGCCCCAAAACCTAAACTATATTTTTCAATGCATTAGTCTGTTAAATTATGTAGAAAACAATATTTGGAGTTACAAACCAGTTAAAACAATACCAACTTTTATACTAATAATTATTTTTTTTCTTTATATAGTCTCTTAAATCATAAAGAAACAAAAAGTGTAGTCATAACCATTGTTACAATAAAACTTGTTTTTGTAATTGTCCATGTATTTACCTTTATTGAAATCTTTACTTCTCCATGTGGCTTCAAGTTACTGCCTAGTATCCTTTCATTTTACCTTACAGCATTTCTCGAGCATTCCTGGAAGGGCAAGTTTAGTGGTGATGCACTTCTTCAGCTTTTGTTTATTTGGGAATGTCTTAATTTCTCCCTCACTTTTGAAGGACAGTTTTGCCAGATATAGACTTCCTGGTTGACAGGTTGTTTGTTTGTTTTTTTTTTTTTCTTTTAACTCTTTTTATATATTGGCCCACTGCCGTCTGGCCTCCAAAGTTTCTGATAGAAATCTGCTGTATTAAGGATCTCCTGTATGTGATAATTTGCTTCTCTCTTGCTGCTTTCAAGATTCCTTTTTTGTCTTTGTCTTTGAAAGTTTGATTAGAATATGTCTCAGTGTGGGTCTCTGAGTTCATCTTGCTTGGAGTTCACTGAACCTGTATTCATGTATTCATGTCCTTCATTACATTTGGGAAGTCTTCTGCCATTATTTCTTCAAATAGTCCCTCAGCCATTTTCTGTTCTCCTTTTGGAACTCCCACCGTGCATATGTGGATCCACTTGATGTGTTCCACAGGTCTCTTAAGTTCTGTTCACTTTTCTTCAATATTTTTTCTTTCTGCTCCTCAGACTCCATAATTTCCATGATCCCATCTTCAAGTTCATAATTCTTTCTTCTTCCTGCTAAAATCTGTCTTTGAATCTCTCTAGTGAATTTTTCATTTCAGTTATACTATTTTTTTTTTTAAAGATTTTATTTTTAAGTAATCTCCATACCCAACGTGGGGCTCAAACTCACAACTCTGAGATCGAGAGTTGCACATTCCACTGACTGAGCCAGCCAGGCACCCCTTTTCAGTTGTACTTGTAAGCTTCAGAGTTTCTTTTTGGTTTCTTTTTAGGGCCTCTAATTCTTTACTGATATTTCCATTTTGCTAAGACACCACTGTCTTGACTTTCTCCGCATCTTTATTTAGTTCTTTGAGACAGTTGTTTTAAAGTCATCGTCTAGCATATCTGCCATCAGCTCTTTTTCAGGGACAGTTTCTGTCATTTTTTTTTTCCTTTGAGTGAGCCATACTTTCTTGTTTCTTTGTATGTCTTGTGATTTTTTGTTGAAAAATGGACATTTTAATATAATAATGTAGTAACTCTGGAAATCAGGTTCTTCCCTTTCCTTAGGGTTGTTATTTATTATTAGTAGTATTAGTATTTGGATTTTTTAAAAATTTCATTTATTTATTTTGAGAGAGAGAGTGAGAGAAAGGAGAGAGAGTATGAGCAGGGGAGGGGCAGAGAGAGAGGGAAAGAGAGGATCCCAAGTATGTTCTGCACTGACAGTGGGGCTTGAATTCATTAACTGTGAGATCATGACCTAAGCTAAAATCAAGAGTTAGATGCTTAACTGACTGAGCCACCCAGGCACCCCAGTATTTGGATTGTTGTAGGCTGTCTTGTGCCAAGGATTAACCTGAGGTATAAATTTAAGGGCTTCTCAGAGGCCTTTTCTGGACACACACAGTCACTTTCTAATTTTCCCCCATATATATGCAGCTGTTTCTGAATGTCCTACCTAGTCTTGAATGTCTGGCTCCCAAAAGGGGAAATGGAGAAAAATTAGGAGGAAAGGAGTTCTGGCATTTTAAATCCCCTGGAAGTTACCTTAGCCAGAGAGGTAGGGGCTTGCAACATGGGGTGGGGCTGCAACAGCGAGTGCCCGTCTCTGTCTGCACCTCTGTGATTAGAAGTAGTAATCAGCAAGCAGAGCACAGGTCCCAGATATTTGGAGGACAGGGTTGCTATCGTCCACCCTGGTTCCCATAATCTGTGTGCGAGCTGTTCCGGGAACACATGCACAGCTGCCTGCCATGTGGCTGGGGGTGGGGAGATGGATAGCTGTTACTGTGATAATAGCTAAAGTTGGCCAACACGAACCACAACTTATAGCAAGCCTTCGGTAACCTTCAGTGTTTCAGCCAGGTTAACATCAGATGGACTCTACCAATGCAATGTAGTCCAAATGGGATTCCCAGTCATCTTCCTACCATTCCTACTCATCTTCTTCCTAGACTTATCTTCCCTTGTTTTTTTTTTTTAATAAAATTATTTCTTTCATCAAATAACTAAATATGCCTAAATTATATATTTATATAGATTTGGTTATTTTCGAGCTTTTTAAGAAATATGTTTGATACAGCCTTTGTTTTTATCCAATAATGCCATAAATATTTATGTTTGTCCTGTTTGAGACCTGACAAGATAATTGAAAAGATTTAATAACTCTGTGTTCAGAAATTTGGCCAATTGGAAGCTGATATTCAGAGCCTGATAGGAATTTTTTTAGATCTCCTCCCTTAAGCTAAATGTGCCCAGAGGGAAAAGCTCTTGTAAAAGGATTTATGGGTAGATCAAACTATGATGTCACTTAAATTACAACCCAATTCCTTGAGGAATTGAAAACAATTGTCCTTATGAAGCCAAATCTAGCCTTCTGGAGGGTGAGAGGCGGGGGGGGGGGGGGGGGGGGGGGGGGGGGGGGGGGGGGGGGGGG